>NW_022589710.1:15183236-15495084 GCF_004348235.1 Phoca vitulina | reverse complement strand
GTACTGAATGGAGCACTGGGTGTTATACGGAAAACAATGAATCAATGGAACACTACATCAAAAACTAATGATGTAATATATGGTGATTAACATAACATAATAAAATACAATAAAATAAATTTAAAAAATAAAAATAAATAAAGTTTGTTTACAGGAGGCATCCATTAAAAATGGCCTATGGGAAGTTACTCTTTATTTTATGGTATCAGTGAGATGGTCAAATAAATATCAATGAAATTATATAAAATCACTGGGGTTGGCATAAAAATTTTTTTGATACAATGGTGGCTTTATAAATATACTTAGTACTATTAGAATTTGGCCTTTAATACTTTTAACTCTGCAGTTGAGTTTCTATAATAACAGATGTTTCCAATGGTACTTTTCTTAGTATTTGAATTTCCTTCAGATTTTACGCTGTGTTTTATGCATGTTTTGCTCATTTTTTTTCTTTTTTTTTTTAAATGAAGTACCTGAGGACTCCCATATGGTAGTAAAATACAAGTAGAATGTCATATCATATTACTCTTTGCTGAAGATCGAACAGATTCCAACAGAAATGCAGTGTAAAATTGTATTTAAAAATCTAATGCTTAAAATCACATTCTTAGTTTGAATTCCCCTGTTAGGAAAACCTGACACAAGGACTGAGATGGAGATGATTTATTTGGGAAATAATCTCAGGAAGTTAGATTGAAAGAGTGGAGAAAGTGAGACAGAAAAGCAAGAAAACTGAAGTGTATTTTATTAAGCTGGTTACGTCTGTGGACAGCTGGGTCTTAATCCCCCACAGGCCCTCTGAGGAATCATGTAGAAGTTGTCTCAGAAACATCCCTCTGAATGAGAGCGGACTGGGGCCTTTATGTACTAGACTACCCTCATCCATTAGGTGAGGGCTATTCCAGGGGGTGTTATAACCCCCACAAACTCACCCAAGCTGAGAAAATCCCCGTGGTTTCAGGGACAACTCTGAGACAGTAAAGCATGAGTGTTTGAAGTGCGCTATTGGACGACTGCACCCAGCTACATACAGGCTGAAATCAGAGGTGGCCAAGGGATGTGATGCAGAGCTCAAAGGGCATCTGCTACAACCATTAAACCCCTTGTGCCTCCTTTTATGTGTATTTGAGAGGCACTAGCAAAGAGATATGGGATAAAGATGTAACGAGCTTTGAAATCAGACCTGTATTTGAAAGCAGTGCCTACCTGATTAGACGATCAGCATTGGGAAATTTCATGACTCTGCCTACAGGATGATAGTAGCTATCTTCTCAGGCTATGGTCAGGATTAAATGAATTAAGGTATAAGAAACATCTGACATATTGCAAGTGTCTGTGAGTGTTAGTTACTATTAGCTTGTGCCACCTATAGTGATAACATCACACTCATTTCATATGATTTTTATTCACTGAAGATATTATGGACGTTTTCTGATGTCAGGATGTTTTCTTTGCTCAGCTCCATCATTTTGTGTGTGTAGATGCACGTTACCACTATGCTAGAAAAAGTACATTCCATCACAGCTTGCTTGTTACCAAACTATAAGGCTTGTTAAGTTTCAGTGTAACTATTAAATACTCAGAAAAGATTTCCTTAACTCACTAGACTAGGTTATCCTTCCTTTGTAACTCTTCAGGTATTTGTTACTAATTATATGTAGTTATGCTAAACTGTAAGCTCTATGATGAAGAGAAATGTCCATCTTGTTTTCCAGGGCTATCAATTAATATATTTTGAATTGCACTAATATATCTTAATCACATACTAGGGGAAGTCAATAAAGTTTTTACCCCTCACTTTTATCTGAATGCAGAGATCATGTGAAATCTTGACTACTAAGAACACATTATATTATACACACTGGCAATACAAACTTTGTATTTTGGCAACGATCTTTGTTGCCAAAAATAGATCTAAGTGCGATTTTTACTTTGACTCTAGAGCACACAGTTGAAAGTAAGCCTGAGGTGATCCTTATTATTCTTCTACAAGCATGTCTACCTTATCACAGAGCCACCACCCTCCTCTAGTGAGTGAGAAAAAGCAGTCACATGCCCAAATATAGGTGAGGAAGGGATACTGAGTGTAAATTTCTGACCTCAGTTCTCTGGAATGATCTGTTGCCAACACCCCCAGATGAACCAGAACATATGGGACACACCCCTGGACCCTGTTCTTTTCTGCTTAGATGATGGAATGGGTACAACTGCAGATTGCTTTACTCAGGGGCTCATTTTCAGAAAAGAAAAAAAATCATATGTCTTAATCTTTCATCTAAACTTCCTGAGGAATCCCTAAAGCCAGACTTTTTTTGCATTAATTTCTACATGGAAACAAAAGAGCAAACTCTAATGTTGTCCTCCCCCTAGGTCCCTCTTCTCCTATCATTCAAATCACATTAGGAGTGCCTGGGTGCTTCAGTCAGTTAAGCATCTGCCTTCGGCTCAGGTCATGATCCCAGGATCCTGGGAATGAGCCCATGTCAGGCTCCCTGCTCAGTGGGGAGTCTGCTTCTCCCTCTCCTCACCCCCTGCTCATGCTCTCTCTCTCATATAAATAAATAAAATCTTTTTTAAAAAAATCACATTAACTTTTGCTCATGTTGTTCTCTTTAGTATTTTTTCTAGATTTTCTGACTTGGTTTCCAGTCCTAACTTGGGTTCATCTCTTTATTCAATTGCTGGTATTTATCAAATATTAAGTATGGTTTGATTCCATTTTCAGTCCTGAACCCTTTCCTGAATTGCATCACAGCATCTGACAGTTCTAGCTTTCTTTACACCTGGACTCATTTGAGCACTCACCTTGCTGACATTGGATTTTTCTTTTATGTTCCCTACCAGCTCTTAAAAATGATAACCTCAGCTTAAACCTTTCACTCTCTATTGATCTATAACTGGTAAAATTCCTGGCATATTCCTGTCAGGATCCACCCCTGTCAAAACCACGTCTGACTTCTCTTATGTAGATTTATCAAAAGGGCACTTGATGTGAAATTACAGTGACTGGGCTGTCAGCATTACTAATCCTCTCCCAATTACATCCATGCAATTATCTTTATTTGCTGCTCGTATGGGTTGGATAAGTGTTCACTACATAGAATTATAGTGGTATTGAAGGGAAGCATCCTGGTGGGTGTCCAATAAATGCTTTGCTGATTAAACTTTGAGACTGTCATTTTGCTCCAGGGATTAGCATGAAACAAACTATTTTGTATATAATGGGTACTCAATAAATATTTGTTGAATTAAATCAAGTGTTTTCTACATGTTCAGCTTTAGACAAGTCTAAAGTACAATACATGGTGGCATCATTTGGCATTTGATTTGGAGCCAGCCCTTCTGTAGCCTGTAACTTTTATGTAGGCTATAATCACACTCACTCTATTTTGGAATTTGGACAATCACAAGGTTGGAGATGACTCTGAAATCAACCAGCTTCTCACACAGCTGCTGTACCGTCTTGTGCAATATTTTCAGATACAAAGAATATTCCAGATACAGAGAATATTTCATAGGGAGAAAAAACAGCCTCTGCCAAACAATGTAATGAGAATGCGGATAGTCCCAAACAGGATTAACAGAAAAATGTTTCATATTTGCCAAATATTTTGATCACAGCGGCTGAAAATACCTACAATCATTGGCAAAGTGACTGCAGTAGTTTCAAACTACTGGAATCCATAGGGGAACTACTCTGGTATAAAGTAGCTTCTCAGAATAACTCACCTTAAGGTAGCACTTGACGATCCTGTGAACAATCAGCTGATATGTCTTCCTAAAGGGAAATAAATGCTGAATGTACCAATGAAATACATGACTCAGGAATAGGTATGAATGTTAAGGCTTTGTGCCATAAAATGATGGTTCTTGCTGGTTTATTGTCACAACACGTGGTGTCAACCCATGAAGAACATTATCTAAAGCCAGGGTCTTTGTCATTGACACCGTTTCCCCAGAACCATATGTCCCATCAAGATTTGCTGTTTGTGGAGCCACCCCTAAAAAATATTCAGATGTAAAGGTGCCAAAGAAAAAATAAGCAAAAATAAGAAAGTTCTGTAAACAAAAACTTTTAGAGAATGTGGGCTTCTGTATCTACTCCTTGGTGAATCACAACACATATTAAAGGCTGGGGGAAATCCTGTAATAAAGAAATAATTTTAGCTTTATTTCACCTAATAGGTCCTTCGTTTCTTTTTACATAACCTTATCAATACCCTATGAACAAAATTTTCTTTATACACTTGGAGAGATGCTTCTCTGGAATGCAATCCACAAATGAAGAGGATCTCTAGAACGTTTCGTTATTCTCCCCTTTTGACATGAAAAATACTAAAAGGCCTTTTATGCCCAAGACTGCCTTTATTACATGCTTCAGGATTTGTAAACATCTGGTTTAATTGAGTAATCCATTATGGACTCCTCTCTGATTGTAACTTCTGTAGCAACTAAAGTGCTACTTTCTTGCTGAGCATAAACTCCCAAGGATTCTCTGACTTGGGTTTTCCAATTAAAGATTCTGTCCTGTCAAGTCTTTTTTATCTGGAGTTCTCCCTCAAGGAAAGAAAAACCTTTACTTCTATGCCTCAGAATAAAATTTATTACTGGCATTTAGCCAATATATTCACTTAGTTTCACAGTTATTTTAATGAATATTATTCAAATTCTTACCAGTTATAGTCAATAGACTATACACTCAGAATATGAAAATGATCATAACACAGACCCTGACCTAAGAGAATTCATATTGTAAAGAGTAAAGAAGAATGCTAAACAACTAAGTACAATTCCATCAGGATTATGATATTTTATAGGTCATTGCAAAATACTATGGTAACACATTAATATTATTAATTCCAGTTTAAAGGACTTGGGAACAGTCCAAGAGGTTGATAAACAAAAAATGACTATGTATTCCCCAGGTCAAAAATTCATTCCTTTTTGATGAATATTCATTTATAAATATTTATTGAACACCTACCTTATGCCAGGCATCCTTCTAGGCATTGGGGGGAGGGGCACAATAAACAAGAGACATATCTGCCTCATGGAGCTTATTTTCTAGTAGTAAATATAGATTATACATGAAAAAATAAAAATAAAGCACATACTCATTTAGAAAATAATAATTACTAAAAATTAAGGCAAGAAAAGTAATCTGAAGAATCTGTGGCAGAATACAAGGGGGAAATTATAGTAGAAAAGGCAAGAGAAATCCTCACTAAGGTAACTTTTGCATAAAGTCCTGAAGGAAGTGAGGAAACAGCCCTGGGAATATCTGAACATGGTC
This sequence comes from Phoca vitulina, assembly GCF_004348235.1. Taxonomy (NCBI): domain Eukaryota; kingdom Metazoa; phylum Chordata; class Mammalia; order Carnivora; family Phocidae; genus Phoca; species Phoca vitulina. The sequence continues at coordinate 15,489,791 of NW_022589710.1, read as the reverse complement.
ACTCCAGGCAGTAGGAACTGTGAGGGCTGAGACTACAAGCTGTATGACTTCCTAGCATGTCTGAGGAAGTGAAGAGACCAGCATGGCTGCAGCAGCAAAGGAGAAGAAGAGAGTAAAGGGAAATGAGGTCAAGAACTAAGGGGGTCAGATCAAGAAGGCCTTTTGGTGACAATAATGACTTTGGCTCTTACTTAAGATGACGTTCCACGCAGGGGTGCTAAGCAGAGAAGTGCCATGATCTGACTTACACATAACCAAATGTTAAATATAGCACTTGAATCACCATATTGGGAGTAGACTGAAAGACAGTAAGAGTAAAATAAGAGAGATGACTTAGGGGGTTATTAAAATAATATAAATGAGAGTTGATGGCAGCTCGGTTCACAATGATACAGTGGGATGGGAAGAAACATTTGGAGTCTTGAGTATATTTTGAAGGATTTACTTATAAATATAGAAACTGAATGAAAGAGATAAGTCAAAATTACTTCAAGTTCTTTGAACTGAGTTACTTGAAAAATGGAGCTGCCATCAACTGAGTTACAGAAGGCCTAGGATGGATCAGTTTTCTTAGAAGAGGGAATTTTTCTTCAAGTGTTATGGTCCCTTATTTGCCTGCACCCCTCCCAAGACCTGGGGGAGGTCCTAAAAATATGTTCACATGTTCAAATCTTTCTGTGAAATTTGCTGAAGTAAAATATTTTAACTAAGATCAGCTGACTACTATTTCTCTTTACCTTGTCTTCCCCTCCATCATAATTCTCCTCCTACTTGATGGCACTGGAACGCCTCTGGGTACTTTTGGGATCCAACTTAAGATCATTTAAATTGAGAATATGATTAGGTTGAGTCTAGTGGCATATATATGTATATATATATTTATATATATGTATAGTTAAGTTATCGCTAGCCACTCTCCTATATGCCAACTACTGATGTGATGATTCACCTGGCATCGTGACATAAAGGTGAGAACTGGGGAGTGCAAATGAACATATTCTATAGCATCTAGGAATAAATCTATGGATAAGAGAGGATAAAAAGGATTGAAATGTACTGAACCAGAATTTAGTTGTGGAAAATTCTTCTACTAATCATACATATAAGACTGTTGGTGCAAGATTCTACATTTATTGTCAGCTAGTCAAAACAGAAGTTTTCTTCTACCTACACTCAATAATGCAGTTTATACAATTATGATCACAATAAATATTTTGTGAGAATCATACAAAATAAAATTTATCAGAATTTCTGTATCTGTAGAAGTACTACAAAGAGGGAGTATTCTATGTATGAGGTCACATATTTGATGCATTACAGTATATGAGGTCATATCTTAGTATATCTGTTGCATCTTGTTCTTATGAAAACTGCATTTCCTTGAAATTATTTACAAAAATGCCACCTCAAAACTGAAATGGCCTAAAAAATATATACTCCAATGATAAACCTCCTGTATAAATATATTCATCACTAAATCAATGGTTGTTATATTGAATAGACTCTGGTATTTTTTTTATAATCCAATTCATGAAGAGACGTGAAGTCATATTGACATATGGGAAATATATTTATTTATCAGTTGACACAAAATAGTGACACTAACCCAAAAAAATCCCCATAATATATAGCTATAATGAATCACTGACAAGCTGATTAATGACCATGAACAATTCAAATAGTATTTGAGATTGGAAAATACAAGGGAAAACTCTAGTGCCCTGAAATCTTACAATTCAGATAAGAAAACACTCGAAAAAGCTTTTGCCAACTTATAATAATTCTAAAACTCTACATGACATTTCCAATTACAAGTTGTGAGACATAAACATTTCTAACATATCAAAATAAGAACAAAAAACAATCATTGATGTTAGAGGAATAACCAAATTATCTTTTTCTTCTCTCCAATATAATTGATATCATAAAATTATTGGAATATGATGGGATAATTGCAGGGTAGGTTACCAAGTTGTGGGGGAGAAAAGTATTACAGGGGTTTTTTAGGCAGTTTATTAACAAAAATAGCATGTTAATTTTCTGGATTTTTAGAAGTTTAAGGTATTTGTCAGTTTTTAAAATTTGTAATTTATTAATATTTCTGTTCTCATTCATCTATCATGAGGATTATGACAGAAAACGTCTAGAGTGATTTGAACAGACTATTGTAAGAAATATGGATACTGATGACTCTGTTGTTGAAAACTCAGAATGAAGTAAGGAGCATGGTACATGAAAACTAAATTGCTCAGAGGATATATGAACCATCATGAATAAACTGTTAGAAATATGGACACAGAAGGTACTTCCAGTGAGGGCTCAGGAGGAAATGAGAAACATGTTTCTAGAAACTAGAGAAAGGTGATCCTTTGTTATATAGTGGCAGAAAGCTTAGTGGAACTCTGCCCTGCAGTTATGTGGAAAAGAAAATTTGTGAGTTTTGAACCTGGATATTGAGCTGAGGAGATTTCTAAACAAGTGTTAGATGATCTTCTTGAGGCTTATAGTAAAAATATGAGAATTTAAGAGGAAAAAAATGTTAAATGAATAGGAACCAGAACTTCAGGATTTGAGAAATTTTCAGACTATCCAGATCCCAAAAAATGCTAAAATTAAGAGATTCACAGTTAGGAAGCATGCTCTAGACAAACAAAACAAAACAAAACACACCCAGGAATGTAGCTCTACAAACTTTTGCCTCAGAAAGATCAAGGGCTCAAAGTATTCAGTTACATGAAAAGCTCTTTGAACAGACTAAAAGTGTGGATCACAGATCTCATTTAAACCAGGAAAGGATCTAGGAAGCTTAAGGGCATTTTCCCTCAGCTATCTCAGCGAAAGTCAAAAATAAGAAAGGGATAATCTAGGAAAGAGCTATGGACAATCCTCCTGCTAATGACATAAATCACAGTGACATATACAGGAGACTCTCAAGGTTCTTAAGTACTTTATACAAGCAGAGACACCACCAGCTTGGACCAAAAGGAACATCCCAAATAAAAGAAGGCCATAGCTGTGCACCACCACACCCTCCCTTCCAAATACTACTGGCAGGAAACAAGCTGATAAAACCATCAGCTGTAAACACTTGCTGCCTTTTATGAGAAAAAGAAGAATGACTCAGAGCGGAGAGCCTAGAGCCTAGAGGGTAGAGCCACAAGCTATAAAGGATTATCCCCAGGTCTTGAAATCTAATACAGTTTTCCAGGTTGAGTTTCAAAATTTCTTGGGACTGGTGACTCCTTTCTCCTTCCATTTTATCCATTTTTCAACCAGGATGTCTATAAGTATTATCTTACATCTGTCCCATCACATATTATGGAAGCAGATCATTTGCTCTTTAGTTTCACATGCCCATAGATGGGGAGAAAATATGCCAAAGACAGATTATCAAAGCCTCATGTATACCTAATCTGGATGATATAGATAATGATATTTGAGATTTTTCAGCTGATAAGATTTAGGTAAGACTTTGGACTTAGAGTTGATGCTGTAATGCATCAAGACTTTTGGAGGATTTGGGATGTGGGATGAATTGTTTGTATTTTTTATGTGGGAAGAATGTGAATCATTTGAAGCCAAAGAGTGGACTGTAGTACGTAGAATAATGGTCCCTCAAGATGTCCATTGCCTAATGTCTGGAGCTTGTGAATATGTTAACTTATATGGCAAAAGGGACTTTACAGATGTGCTTAAGAATATAGACTTTGATGTGGGGAGATTATCCTGTATTATATGTATATATAATTGCATAGTCCTAATAGTGAAGAACCTTTCCTGGCTGTGGTCAAAGAGAAACACAATGATGGAAGATGGCTCAGAATGGGGACACATGACAAGAACTTGACCTGCCATTACTGGCTTTGAAAATGGGTAAAGGGAACCATTAGCCAAAGAAATCTGTGGCCTTGTAGAAGTTGAGAATGACCTTTAGTTTATAGCCAGCCCAACAACAGGGACCTCAGTCCTACAACCACAAGGGATTGAATCCTCCCAGCAATTCAAATGAGCAAGGAAATGGTTCATTCCTCAGAGCCTCAAGAAAGGAGGAGAATGCTGTTAACATCTTTATTTTAGTGCAGTGATAGCTGGATCAGACCTCTGACCAACAGAACTGTAATTAAAAAAAAAGTTGGTTAAACCATTAAGTTTGTGGTAATTTGTTATGTCAATAACATAAAACTAATACAGGTGTTATTGAAAACTGAACTTGCTACTTATAAAAATAACATGAAATTCAGTGTGGTTGAGGCACAGAGTATTTAAGCTAGAGTGGAAGGCAAAATAATGAAGCTACCAAGAAGGGTGGGCCAGATTATGCATACCTTTTCATCTAATGGGATTCTTAGTTCTATGAAATGGGGACCAACGATAGACCAACTATAAAAGGAAACATTTTGGAAAATGAGCAGAAACTGAAGCAGTTCTAGAAGGCCAAAAGCAATAATTATCCAGAACAATGCTTCCACCATCATTTGGCAAACTGCTGCTGAGTCCACAAATGCACAGATTTTAACCAGCACTTTGATTTTGCCTCAGCTGCTACAAATTCAGTTCCAGACATAAATGTTCTGAAAAGCAAGTCCATATCAAGTGCATATATTCTTCCTACAAGGAAGTTGATGGAGTTCCTCTGACTTCTACAATGAAAGACGGGGATTTCCCTATTGTAAACATTATACTTAAGAGAGGAGGAAAATAGGAAGGAGGAATTGTCACTGAAAATGACAAATGATCAAGTTTTGTATGTGTCACAAGACTCTTAGTAGACTTTAAGTATAAAAGACCAAGGCTAATTTACCAGACATATAAGGTAACTTAGGAATGCACAATAGCAGATCATATCCAATTGCCAGTATGTTCTGATGAATAAAAGAAACCATAGAAAGAGAAACGCACTTTTTTTTTTAAAGATTTTATTTATTTATTTGACAGAGAGAGACACAGCCAGAGAGGGAACACAAGAAGGGGGAGTGGGAGAGAGAGAAGCAGGCTTTCCGTGGAGCAGGGAGCCCGATGTGGGGCTCCATCCCAGGACCCTGGGATCATGACTGGAGCCGAAGGCAGACACTTAATGACTGAGCCACCCAGGCGCCCTGAGAAATGCAGTTTTTAAAAAAACTCAATCCCAAACAAAAATCAATGTTATTTTCTATTTGGTAAAACCTATAAGTTCTCAGAACCATGTGATCTGCAGCTTTCAAAGTGAGTAGGGCAGGTAAATACCTAATTGAACATGACCAGTGACTCAGCAAAAGAATTCACAAGTGTGAGAAAGACCACCACATGTACCCTCATTGTTGTATACCAAAATCAACATCACTAAACAGTCTGAGTAGTCTGGAAATCTGGACACAAAGAAACTTCTGTACTATCCTCTGTTGGGAAAGGGAAAGAAAGGGTTTCCTTTAAGTAGTGACATCTAAAAGCTATCATTTCCTTGGCATGTACTACATTCAGGTACATTCTACTAATTGTTTGACATGTTGCCCTCATAAGAGCTCTATGAAGTGGGCATTATAGTACCCCTTTTACAAATAGAGATTCTGAAATACAGAACTTGAGAATTTGCTGAAGTTATGAAGATAGTAAGGGACAAGGGACAGGTCAAGACTGAATATTGGTTATGGTAGGAAAGAAACATACAATGTCCCAAAGAAGAACTTATATATTATCTCTCTCTCTTCTCCATTAAGCAGGAAGAACACTGGAAAAATTATGAAAAGCAACACTTTCACAACTCTAGAAATTAAACAAAAGATTGCAATAATTCCAGGGCCACTGATTCAAGAAAAATGGCTGACTCTCAGCAAAAACAGTGTTCTTTGTGGCATGTGACTTGTCACAACAAAGGGATCTTCCATAAGATTAACATTTGACAATAAGAAAATAGAAAACTTGAACAACATCAGAAACCAACTAGAATTAAAGCACATCTACTCAAGAGCAGCAGACTAGACATTCTTTTCAAGTGTACATGGAACATTCTCTAGGATAGACCATATGTTAGTTCATAAAATAAGACCCAAGAAATTTCAAAGGACTGAAATCATATAAAGTATCTTTTTTTTTCCTTAAGATTTTATTTATTTATTTGAGAGAATGAGATAGAGAGAACATGAGTGGAGGGAGGGGCAGAGGGAGAAGCAGACTCCCCACTGATCAGAGAGCTTGACAGGGGGCTCATGACCTAAACCAAAGGCAGATGCTTAACCGACTGGGCCACCCAGCCACCCTTAAAGTATCTTTTCTGACAACAGTTTAATTATAAATTAATAACAGAAGGAAGTTGTTGAATTCACAAATATTTGGAAATTAACACACATAGATAACCAATAGATCAAAGAAGAAATCACAAAGGCAATTAGATAATACTTTACTATGAATAAAAACAAAAACAACACTTAAAACTTATGGTATTCAAAATCCTTTTCAAAAAGGTGGCACCAAAGGCAAAGAAGGAAGCCCCTGCCCCTCCCAAAGCCAAAGCCAAAACAAAGCCTTTGAAAGCCAAGAAAGCGGTGCTGAAAGGCATCCACAGTCACACACACACACACACACACACACACACACACACACATACACACACAAAATCTGCATGTCACCTACCTTCCCATGGCCCAAGACACTGCCTCTCTGAAGGCAACCCAAATATCTTCGAAAGAGCGCCTCCAGGAGAAACAAGCTTGACCACTATGCCATCATCAAGTTCCCACTGCATATCGAGTCAGCCATGAAGAAAGTGGAAGACAATGACACAGTTGTGTTCATTGTGGATGTCAAGGCCAACAGGCACCAGATCAAAGAGGCTGTGAAGAAGCTCTATAACACTCACGTGGCCAAGGTCAACACCCTGATCAGGCCCGATGGAGGGAAGAAGGCATAGGTTCGACTGGCTTCTGACTATGATGCTTTGGTTGTTGCCAATAAAATTGAGATCATCTAAACTGAGTCTAGCTGGCTAAATCTAAATATAAATTTTTTCATCATAAAAACAACAACAACAAAAACATGGTATTCAGCTGAAGTATTTCCTAAAGGGGAATTATAGCTGTAAATCTCTACCTTAAAAAAAAAAATGAAATATCTCAAATCATTAACCTAAACTTCTACCTTAAGAACTAAAAAAAGAAAAAGAGACTACATTCATATCAAGCAAAATGAAAGAAATAATAAAGATCAGAATGTAGGTAGAAAAACAGTAGAGAAATTGAATGAAGACAAAAGGGTTTTTTAAAAAGATCACCAAAATTAATCAGGTTTCAGCTTGACTGACCAAGAAAATTTTTAAGAGAGAGAGAGAAAGGAGGAGGCAGGAAAGAGACTCAATTTATTAAATCAGGAATGAAAGAGGGGCATCACAGCAACTTCTTCCTAGAAACATCGCCAAAGGCAAGGGAAGCAAGGGCAAAAATGAACTATTGGGACCTCATCAAGATAAAAAGCTTTTGCACAGCATAGGAAACAGTCAACAAAACCAAAAGACAACTGACAGAATGGGAGAAGGTATGTGCAAATGACATATCAGATAAAGGGCTAGTATCCAAAATCTATAAAGTACTTATCAAACTCAACACCCAAAGAACAAATGATCCAATCAAGAAATGAACAGAAGACATGCACAGACATTTTTCCAAAGAAGACATCCAAATGGCTAACAGACACATGAAAAAGTGCTCAACATCGCTCGGCATCAGGGAAATCCAAATCAAAACCTCCATGAGATACCACCTCACACCAGTCAGAATGGCTAAAATTAACAAGTCAGGAAATGACAGATGTTGGTGGGGATGCGGAGAAAGGGGAACCCTCCTACACAGTTGGTGGGAATGCAGGCTGGGGCAGCCACTCTGGAAAACAGTATGGAGGTTCTTCAAAAAGTTGAAAATAGAGCTACCATACGACCCAGCAATTGCACTACTGGGTATTTACTCCAAAGATACAAATGTAGGGATCCAAAGGGGTACGTGCACCCCGATGTTTATAGCAGCAATGTCCACAATAGCCAAACTATGGAAAGAGGAAGATGTCCATGGACAGATGAATGGATAAAGAAGATGTGGTATATATATACAATGGAATATTATGCAGCCATCAAAAGGAATGAGATCTTGCCATTTGCAATGACATGGATGGAACCGGAGGGTATTATGCTGAGTGAAATAAGTCAATCAGAGAAAGACATGTATCATATGACCTCACTGATATGAGGAATTCTTAATCTCAGGAAACAAACTGAGGGTTGCTGGAGTGGTGGGGGGTGGGAGGGATGGGGTGGTTGGGTGGTAGACATTGGGGAGGGTGTGCTATGGTGAGCGCTGTGAATTGTGTAAGACTGTTGAATCACAGACCTGTACCTCTGAAAAAAATAATACATTATATGTTAAAAAAAAAAGAAGAAGAAGACGATAGCAGGAAGGGAAGAATGAAGGGGGGAAAATTGGAGGGGGAGACGAACCATGAGAGACTATGAACTCTGAGAAACAAACTGAGGGTTCTAGAGGGGAGGGGGGTGGGGGGATGGGTTAGCCTGGTGATGGGTATTAAAGAGGGCACGTACTGCATGGAGCACTGGGTGTTATACACAAACAATGAATCATGGAACACTACATCAAAAACTAATGATGTAATGTATGGTGATTAACATAATAAAAAAAAGAAAGGGGGCATCATCACCAACCTTAAAAATATAAAAACAATAATGAGAAAAATATGTGAAGAAATGTATGCCAACAAATTAGATAATCTAGATCAAATGTACAAACTTCTAGAAAGACAAAAATTACCCAAACAGATTCAGAAAGAAATAGAAAATCTAAACAGACCTATAACATTTAAAGAAATTGAATAAGTAAGTTTTAAATCTGGTAGGCAGAATTATGTCCGTGTCTTAAACCCTGCAACCTGTAAATATGTTGCCTTACATGGAAAAAAGAGACTTTGCATGTATGATTAAATTAAGGAACTTGAGACAGGGAGATTATTTCCCCAGTCAGTGTTCTAATCTAGTTATGTAGGTCTTTAAATGCAGAGAACCATTTCTGGCTGGAGTCAAGCCAAGATGTGACTATGGAAGAATGATCAGAGAGGTCCAACTTTGCTAGTTTTGAAGATGGATGAAGAGAGCCAGCAGCCAAGGAATGCAGCTGCCCTCTAGGAGCTGGAAAAGGCAAGAAATGCATTCTGGACTTCCAGAAACTCTAGGGGGGAAGAAAAAAGAAGCACTGCCAATATCTTGATGTTAGCTCTGCAAAACCTGTGCTGGATTTCTAATATACAGAACTGTAAGATAATAAATTTGTGTTTTTTAAACCACTAAGTTTGTGTTTATTGCAGCAAAAGAACATTAGCACAGAAACTTCCCACAATAAAATCCAACACCCAGATGGCTTCACTGGTGAATTCTATCAAAAATTTAAACCAGTGCTACCTAAAGTCTTCCAAAAAATAGAAAAGGTAACATTTCCTAACTTATTTTGTAGTTAGTGTTATGACACCAAAACTAGACAAAATCTTCACAGGAAAACTACAGACCAATATTCCTTATGAATATAAATGCAAAAGGCTCAACAAAATAATAGCAAACTGAATCCAGCAACATATAAAAAGGATTATTTACCATGACTAAGTGGAATTTTTTGCTTGGAGTGTAAGATTGATTTAATACATGAATATCAATCAATATAACCACCAAATTAACAGAATAAAGGACAATATAGCAGAAAAAGCATTTGACAAAATCCAACACCTTTTCATTATAAAAACACTCAAAAAATATGACAGTAGAAAAAAATTCCTCACTCTGTTATCTATGAAAAACCCACAGCTAATATTATATTTAACGGTGAGGATGAATTCTTTCTTTTTATGCTTAGGAAGAAGGCAAGATGTCCACTCTTACCTGGAGATTCTAGTCACAGCAACTAGGCAAAAGAGAAATAAAAGGCATTCAAATTGGAAAAGAAGAAGCAAAACTATCTGTATTCACAGATGACGTGATGTTGTTCATAGAAAATCTTGAAGAATAAATAAAAATAATCCCAGAATTAATGAACTTAGCAAAGTTGCAGGATAGGAGATCCATATACAAAAATCAATCTATTTCTATCCTCTAACAATGAATAAGAAATGCAATTAAGAAAACAATTCCATTCATATGAGCAGCAAAATAATTCAATACTTAAAATTACATTTAATTAAAGATGTATAAGATGTATATACCAACACTTACAAAATATTGTTGAATGTAATTAAATAAGACCTAAGTAAATTAAAAACCACCCTGTGTTTAGATGGATTGGAAGATTTAATATTGTTAAAGTGAAAACCATCCTATGTTCAGATGGATTGGAAGACTTAATATTTTTAAGATGGAATACATTTTTGTATTTCATACAATTCCATTCAAACAAAGTTGATAACAGAAGAAATTGATATTTTTATATACAAATACCTTCCAAAATTGACTCTGGTCAAGTTTTAACTGAACAATGACAACAGAAAATATAGAAAGTAGTTAAAGAGCTCCCCCAGGTAAAAGTATCAGGTCCATATGGCTTTATAGTAACTTACTGTTAAAAATGCTTTTATGTAAGATGCTAATTGTTCTAGAGCATAGAAAAAGAAAAAAATATTCAAATTTCCTTTTTGAAATGAATGTAATAGTTCTCAAACCCTGACAATGAAAAGTATAGAAATGCTCACCTTAAGAATATTTGTAATAATACAAATATACATATACACATACACACACATACCTTATCTCAACATCTAGCATCTTTTTTTTTTAAGATTTTATTTATTTATTTGAAAAAGAGAGAGTGGGTGAGAGAGAGAGCATGAGCAAGGGGAGGGGGAGAAGCAGACTCCCCTGCTGAGCAGGGAGCCTGACTCAGGGCTCGATCCCAGAACTCTGGGATCATGACCTGAGCCGAAGGTACTCGCTCAACCGACTGAGCCACCCAGGCGCCCCTCAACATCTAGCATCTTAATGAGAAAGTCTGAAGTCAGGAAAAAAGAAAGGCTGCCCAATATCTCCACTAATGTTAAACATTTGTTGAAGGTATCCACAAGTACAATCAGAGGAAAGAAAGGATGAGAGACTTTACAATTGCAATGCAGAAAGCAAAATAATAATATTTTGCAACAGTAAGATACTTCAACCTTACAATTGTATATTTTCATGTTACTACAAATAGTTGGAGTATTTAACAAATGGCAAGCTATAAATAAACATGCAGAACTCAAAAAACTTCATACATATAAAAATGTCTGGGATGCCTGGGTGGCTCAGTCGGTTAAGCGGTTGCCTTCGGCTCAGGTCATGATCCCAGGGTCCTGGGATCGAGTCCCGCACTGCGCTCCTTGCTCAGCAAAGAGCCTGCTTCTCCCTCTGCCTGCCAATCCCCCTGTTTGTGCAGTCTCTCTCTCTCTCTCTGACAAATAAGTAAAATCTTTAAAAAAAAAGTCAGAAGATATCATAGGAGACTCCATTTACCATACTGAAATAGGTGAATAAATTGGCACTCCATTTTCTGAGATAGTAAGATAACATCATAAAGATAGTAAGACAACATCATAAACATCATAAAGCCCACTATTATGGGCTTAAGTGGGTCCCCCCAAAAGATATGTTAAAGTCCTAACACCTGGAACCTGTGAATGAATGTGGCCTTATTTGAAAATGGAGTTGTTGGAGATAAGTCTTTAGGGTGGGTCCTAATCCAGTATGACTGGTGTCCTGAGAAGACAGGGACATACAGGAAGAAGACAGACATGTGATGACAGGCAGAGATTGAAGTGATGAGTCCAACAAAGCCAAAGAACACCAAGGATTGCAAAGTTTCTGGCAAACACCAGAAACTAGGACGAGGCAAGGAAGGATCTTCCATTAGAGACTTTAAGAAGGAAGTATAGACCGACCTACACCTTGATTTTTGGATTTCTAGCTTCCAGAACTATGATATAATAAATAAGTCATCCAGTTTATGGAACTTTGTTACAACAAGCCTTGGAAACTAAGAAAGATACTAATATATCCTAAGTTAAAGTAAAAATTTAATGTGATTCATAGTTTATTTAAAAGAAAAAAGCTCGGATAGCCTGAAAACGCTTGAAAAAGAAAAAAAAATGATGACAGTAGCTTTATCAAACATTAAACAGAATATAAAGCCTCTATAATTAAAATAGTGTGGTCCTGGTGCTTAAATATAAAGGAAGAACCATTGAACAGAATAGAAAATCCCAGAAGTAAACCCAATTGCATATCAGAATTTCACATGTGATAAGGTGGCCTTAAAGATTTTTTTAAATAAATGGCTTGAGACTAACTAAAAAGAAAAAAAACTGGATCTACTTCTCATATCATACCCCAGGATAAATTCCAAATGATATTTAACCTTAGTATATAGAACTGTTGAATCATTATATTGTATACATTAAACTAATATAACACTGTATGTTAATTATACTTGGATTCAAAAAATAAATTTAAAAAAGAGAATTTTTGTAATATTTAATATTTAATTTAATTTTAATACCGATAATTCAGAAATGTTTCAGCTTCATAGCTTATTAATGATAATATTTACATATTTATGATTGTTGTCAAATTTGAAAATCTTCTCTCGTTTCTTTCATATATAAACTATACAATTTCATAGCATTTCATGCTTTATTGTGAAATGACTAATCTTAAATATTCTTTGACTCAACAACACTCATTAGCAAATGTGCCAATAATTGGAAATGGTTCCATATATTAATTCTGCTGCCAGATGGCTAAAATAGTTTCACTGCCACTATACATATATTTCCATTGCCCAGGGCCATGTTCATATAGCGATGAGACTTCTGGTCCTACACCTTAGGCTCACAAAGTCAGGTAAATCAGCACAGTGAGTGTGGGAACAATTGTAGACACCATTCCTACACCAGGATAGCAAGCAATAACTATAAACAAAATGACTATAAAACATAAATACATCCCACTAAATTCATCTTCCCCTTTAGCTGCAACCCAAACATACCATTACGTAATACCACCTGACTAAAGGAAAAGTGTAATGAACAGGATGTGTGATACAAGATGGTGGGTCTTAACTAACTGCAGTTAAAACAATTTTTTTTGAAAACTTATAAAATTATTCAACCACATTAATTTGTTACTAGGACCTCTACCAGGGGAAGTAAAGGGATCTGAAGCTTAAGCTTTTTATTAATTTCATAATAAATCCACCTGTAAATAGAATGGTTTTAGAAACAGGAATCAGAACTTTTTTTATCAACTTTATGCTCATGAAAATTCTCCGGATGATAATGGACTATTATGCAATGAAATAATTCAATATGATGCCCAATTAAAGATTTGCATCAAGTCATCACATGGGTTGGGAGCAGGGCCAGGGCAAAGGAGTAGTATTGATGAGAAGAAACTCAGGTAATAGAGAAGATAAATCCAGCTTTGTGATTCTAATCATCACAGAGTTATGATGCTTCAGACCTTGTCATTTGTTCAGAGTTAACCCTAAAGAAGGCTCTCTTACCTCTTCACACTATAAATTGGGGAGAGGCAACAATTCCTAAATTTATGTACACTTGTGACCCTCAAAGCATTTATCAGCTCACTGCACCATGAACTGTGACAGTGTGTGTGTGTTCTAGGTCTTAAGACTTTTAAAAATCCATTCTAACAGCCCTTTCTTGGACCATGATTTCTAATATTATAAAGGACTTCTGGCATTAAATTCTTTTAAATGTGTCTGTGAAATATGTATAATTTATAGTTTTCTCTTTTTCTCCAGTCTAATGAAGTGTGCAAGTAGGCTGGGAATCATTTCTATTTTAAATACTGTAACTGTAAATTGTCTTCAGCTAAATCACCCAATAAATGAATATCTTAAGCTTATAATAATACATTTTCCTGAATAAAATTTCTGAGCAGGAAATAATAAAATATTACAAAATCTAATTAATACATATGAGCTTAAAGCATTTTATATCAAAAGAAGCAGACATCTTATTTTATTTCAGGAATAAGACATCAGAGAGCTCACCATTAACTTCAGCTCCAACAACTTGGTCATTTAAGGCAGTTACTGAGTTAAGAAACAGCCCAATGTACCAGATCCATTATCATAACAACAATCTTATTTTATAGAGTTTTCTATTAGTTATACACAGTGAAAATCTCCTACTATCTCACACTGGCTTTTTTTTTAGGCATTCTTATGGACACAATCATTTCTCAGTCCACTTGGTTTGATTCTGGTCAGGAGACAGTAACAAGTAGCTCTTTATTCCCAGAAACATCCCCATTCTTAATCCAAATAAAGAGTTCATTTTCCCAACTATTTAGAGCAAAATTATTGGAGATACAGAAGCTTGTGGTTTCAGCTTCTGGTTGTGTAACTTTAGAAAAAAAACATTTTATCAATTTGTACTTCAATCACTATAGCTTTTAAAGATTTTATTTATTTATTTGACAGAGAGAGATATAGGGAGAGAGGGAACACAAGCACGGGGAGTGGGAGAGGGAGAAGCAGGCTTCCCCCTGAGCAGGGAGCTCGAAGCAGGGCTCGATCCCAGGACCCTGGGATCATGACCTGAGCTGAAGGCAGACGCTTAACAACTGAGCCACCCAGGTGTCCCTCAATCACTATAGCTTTTAAAAATGAAAATGTGAGTGACAGAAGAAATAAAAAAAAAAAATCTCAGGTTATACTCAGGTCCAAAGCTGAATTTTGGAAAATCAGAAAATGTCCTAAGTGCAAATAATCTATATTTACACTATACTTACACACTCCCTTACAGACTACATGGTTTCCTCTCTGGAGAGTCTATACCTACTTGATTGCTATTTCTCTTCCTTGCTTCTGGCCCCTTCTACTAATACTAATTTTACTATAAGTTAGTAAATTCCCTCATAATTTTGTAATTACCCATTTGTACTTCCAGACTTATCTTCCTTTACTTTCTTTGTTGAATATTAAGGATAATTTAGGGAATAAATGCCTATTACATGCCCCTACTTAAACTCCTTCCATTGTTTTAATGTATTCATAATGTCTTGTTAATATGTATATCCACAAGATATTCTCCATCTAGGAATGGATTTTATACCTCATTCTGTGCTAAGGTAGTTTATCTATTCTTTCCCATTATCTGAGACCCAGAATCATTATCTTGATATATATCAGTGGTTACTGTAAAAATCTGCATTTAACAGCACACAGAGTATGAAAAAAGTGTAAACCCCCATTCCAACCTTTACCCTCTGCCTTAGACAGTTGAAAAAATTTAAAAGAAGAAAAAAAGGATGACTATGAATTCTCAAATCAATGGTCTAAGGCAGCCAATAAAATCTGTACAAATGCAACAGAAATTTGTCACAGAACTGTTGAAGAGAAATCACAAATAAATGTGTTCTTGCCTTTGTCATAAGCCAGTTTTACAGGCTTTCAACATCTTATCTGGCATCACTTTTCTGTTCTCAATGAAGTGCTGACATTCTGGTATTTCCCCCAACTTCCCCCCACCCATTCCACTAAATCTATGTGAAGCTTCCATTGAATCTTTCCATCCAGTGGGACGGTATGAACTAAAATGTTTTATGAGATCTTTAGAAAGGAAAACATGCTACTCCTAAGAAAGTTGACCAATTCAGGAGCTACGTTACATTTTCATTTGAGAAAAGTGCAGTAAAACTGCTCTTGCCTTGGGGACAAGAGTAATCTCTTCCATTTCTTTGATGTCCTCACAGAATCTAATACTGTGCCAGCATGCAGTGTTCACTCAAAAATACAAATGGCATAAATCTGAAGTATGTGGTATTTCACTATCGCTATGACCTCTAATGCCTTCTGTGTTGTGGTGGCCAGAGGCCATCCCTGTCACAGAGGAGAAACATCAGTTAAAAAATGAAGTAATTATTTACATTTTAATGTGTATTCCTGACATGAAATTTAAGAGAAATCATAAATGGATTCAGAAGTTTTAACAGATTAAAAAAAATAACATCTCATCCTTTTCCACATAGACATACACACACCTGCACAACACAGGCTAATAAGCTCACATACATGGACAGCTCTAGCAGGAAGTAAAGCAAATCATGTCCCACTGAAGGATATACCCACTAATTTCTATTTGAAGGGACTTTTGAATAAAAGGTAGATGTCTGGTATGAGTCCATTTTGTCCTTAAGGACTCTGTGATGTATTTTATAGTGTTGTTGAATATTAATTAATATTATATATGTAATTAATTAATAATATTAACGTATTAGGGTCTCAGTCACAAAGGAAGGAAATTAATATAATAGCATATGGGAAACTTTGAGTCCGAGCATCTTGAAAGTCAAGAATTTGGTTATTCTCAAGAGTTTGGCATTAAAAGACAATCCCCTCACCCCCGCCATGGAAAACAGTTTTTTACTGGCTTTTCACAGTTTGGTTGAAATTTGTCACCAACCAGTCTTACTACACAACAATTTTCCACACACACACTCTTTCACACTCCTGCTATTACCTTTTTATCTGCCCAGCTTATCAATGTAAAGAAATTTCCTAATTCAAATATAACAATTGTAATCTCTGTCATTTCCTCATGGTACCTCCCATTGTTCCAGTTTAATTTTCATACTGAAAATGTGTTGAACACTCAAAACTGCATCATTGATAAACCCTATTACATCTGCAGCATCCTATACTGCAGTTTTGGCAAGATCTGGTTTCCTAAGGCCACTCTGGTGAAAGGCAGATTTTGCCCTTAGCTCATTCAACACTCAGGCAATGCCCTTGCCTTTGTCTCGTAATTCTAGCACATAAAATGCAATTATAGATAAAATCCTCTTGAGACTAGTTTTTCATTGTCTCTTCAAAGTACATTTTCTTCATGCATTAAATCATATCCCAGGACATCCCACAACACCAGCGGCAGCCTGAATTCTTGCTCCCTCTGTGTCTAAGAGGCCGATTTATATTCTCACTCTAATGCCTCTAAGTTCTAGTCAATTCTCCTGATATATTTGTAGTTGAGATCACAATTTTTTAAAGCAGGGTTCTTGACATGTTAATAGGTAATCAATAAACATAATTTACTTAAAGTAAAACTTTGAATGAAATAGATTATTTGGAAACTAAATTGTAGATTATTTTTGACTCATAAACTTTCAACATTTAAAAAAGGTATTTTCCCCTCTCTATATGTATTGCTGCCATCAATTCTATGGCTTTTGGCTACAATGTTATGTTGATTTTCACCTAATCTCTATAATAACTATTTTATCTTTCTTGTTATAAGCCCTCTGGCCTGGGATTATTATGAGCTTTACTCAATATACCCAGATGATACTTTACTTTGTCTTTAGTACCTTTGTTTTTCTCTCAGGAAAATATTTTCACAGAAACAAGTGGATCAAAAATTGTAATTTATCTTATACATTAAAATTGTCCTTAAGTCTTCTGCAGGTAAAAGAATTATGTTAGAAA
This sequence comes from Phoca vitulina, assembly GCF_004348235.1. Lineage (NCBI taxonomy): Eukaryota > Metazoa > Chordata > Mammalia > Carnivora > Phocidae > Phoca > Phoca vitulina. The sequence goes on along the minus strand of NW_022589710.1, from coordinate 15,472,302 downwards.
TTTCAAAAAATCTGGTTAGCTTTAGTTTCTAGATGTTACCACATTTTTAAAAGCTCTTAAGTCTTTCTTCATTTCTCTTCCATCCTCCCTTTCTCTCTCCCTCCTTTCCTTACTTCCTTCTTTCTGCCAATAAATGTTCATGGAACACATATTTTGTACCAATAACACAGTAGGTGGTGATAAAGCTAGAACTAACCAGCACACTCATTGGTCTTATGAACTATTGGGATGTGTTGACATATTTTTAAGTGTTGGGGTCTAATTTTGGAATGTTTTCAATTATCCTTTATAAACCCATTACATTGTTAAGCTAAAGCCAGCTGTATGATAATAGATCAGATCATGTTGGAATCCTACTTCTTATTTGCCCCTGATATTTCAGATCTACATCACTTAAAAGGAAAACAACACAGGCTTTTCCCTTCTGATATTTAAAGGTAGATATCTGAGTAATTATAATGACAGTAAATCTGGATAAATAAGTTAAGAATGCCCAAAGGTACTATAATTGTTGTCTCAATCTTTCCTATAAAGAAATTCATCTGGGCCCTAAAGGCTTATGAGACTCAGGTTTACCACATACAGCGGTCACAAAGGTGAGTGGGACGTGCCAAGCTATTCTCTCTACCTGCAGAAGGAGGCATATTTTCTTTCACACAAAAATTATATCTAATGACTCAGCCTTGTTCCTAGGAGCCTGTATCTTCCAAGAGGGGGAGTCCTTTTACTTATTTGCTCACTGGCTAATGGTGCCCATGATTATATCACTGAAGGTTTATCTTCCTTCCTCCAAGCTGCAAATCATTCTTAAATGGCATCTTCTGGCTTTCTTTACAATAGTGGAAATGTAATGACTATTTGTTTCCCATCTCTCTGCAAAGCCTGGAAACCTGAATGAAGGCAGAAGCTCAAAATATTGTGGATTGTTGGCAGCCCAAGCAGCCAGCTGTCGACTGGCGTTCCACAGGACTAGCCAGGGATGTCAGGGGCTGACTCTGGCATCTGTGTTACGAGTGATATCTTGGGATAAAAATCCTACCCCCTCTAGTTTCTTGGCAGCTTAAGAATCTCAGACTGAGATGAAAACATGGCTCTCAATGCCTCAATGGGTTGCTGGAATATTTTGGACCTACTTGAGCCAGTATGAGATTTGTGCACATCTCTGATTTTCAATCCAGCTTTGAATTGATACTCAATACCCAAGAAGCAGAGACTTAAAATGAAAAACATTTTTAATTGGTTCACAAGTCCCAAGTTCCATTACCTCTGAAGAAAGAATATTTATAGAGGTTTTTCTGATCTTTCATCTGCCTACAATTGCTTTTCCTAATCAAAAGTAGCAAGGTAAGAGTCTTTCTCTTTTACTAAATATTTGAAATATAGTACTAATCTTTGGAGGCAAGCAGAAGGAAATTATCCTTGTAACTAATAATGGCTGTTTAAATTTCAAAGACTATACAAAAAGACGTGTCCTTATTCTGTTTACAGCATTTTAATCCTTTTCCGTAGCAGCTTGGATATTGTATTACAGTTGTTTTTTTGTTTGTTTGTTTTTTGAAAGCAGAGATGCAGACTCAGGATGCTCAGTTTAGAAGACGAGGAAAACAGTGACTGCTATTAGGACAGGTCTGGAAATGGGGCAGGAGATGAATAGTTGAATTAAGTCACCATATGCCCAGTGAATTAAGTAAAGTCCTAGAACATTAGAAAATGCTTATCTGGTTTAAATAGGAAATGCTTTGCCTAAAAATACAAAGAAATGAAAATCAAAATTAAATCATACATTGCTGACTAGTTACAGACAGCCAAAATGTTTTACAACTTTGGCACAAAAATGTTATATCAGGAAAAGCAATGAATTTCATAATTACTTTTGAAAATTCCTTCTTACATCAAGGCCTTACAGAAAACCTCACACAGTCATTTTATATATGACATATACATATATGTGTAAGTATATATTTATATATATGTACATGATTACTAGTTAAATACAAATATACTTCATTGCTAAAGTATAAACTCCTCAAAAGAAATAGACAATATGTTTGGAAAAACCATGGTAAAAGGAAGAATACCTTCTGCAATATTCTGCATTTATAGTTGAAATTGTATATCTTAACAAAAACATAGTTAAAAGGATGATTTTTTTGGCTTGGAAAACTCTGTAAGATCTTAAATGTCAATCTTATGAGGAAAACAACATTTAAAGATTTAAAAATATTTGTTACTTCATTCTGTGGGAATAATTACATAGCCATATGGTGATGGCTTAAGAAATTACATCTTGTCTATAAAGTCTGAGATTCTATTTTTATTCTCAGTTTGTTTGGTTTCAATTATTACATGATATAAATTTTTAAATAACAATTTATTAAGCCCTTAGTATGCTAGGCATGATGCTAAGGAATTTATAATATTGTCTTATTTCACCCTACAACAATCCTGTCAGATACTATGGTTATCCTTACTGGATAGATGGTACAATAATCTTTAAAAAATTATGTAACAAGCTCAGAGCCATTCAGCAAATTTTTTCACATCATATTAACTCCTAATCCCATGCTATTAAAAATTACTGTGCATATCATAATTTCCATTCATTCTCAAAATTTTCTGTTAAAAAGTAAACAAATATCACTGAAGTTTTGTTCACACAAAAGACAGCCAGATCCACTGCAAGACCTACTCTTATGACCAATAACCACCTGTGAAAGAGAATTGCAGTAAGTTATCATGCCTTGTTCATTTATTTAGGAATAAGATATACAGGACTTACAAAGGTTACTCCATAGACAGAGAATGAGAGAGAACATCCTAGTAATACATTTGTCTCATGATCCATACTGTTAACTGGGTAGCCACAGTGGCCAGAGGAAGGAAAGGAAGATAGAAATGGAGGGATCCATTCTGAGATCACATCCTTTCAACTGGGTAATATAGTCAACTCAATTCCTCTCTCCTAGATCATGCTCCACACAAAGGTGATCCAAGGCAAAACAAATTCACTCTGACCAGCTATTCTTTATTTACAATAGAATTGATAGAGGAAAAATTCATAACCCCAGTAAACATTGGCTTAAGTAGCAGCCAAGAAAAGGTTAAATAATCTAAAATACTAACATAAAAATATCAAATAATAAAGTTTTATGTTTTACTTTTCTATGACCCTCATCTCAAATAAATCTTTATATTTATATGAGACTTATAATCATATACTATTAATATTGACTATAATTTTAGAACTAGTGCTGAAACAGCCTTAGTCAGTCAAGTTGGATGCTCAAAAATTTATTAGCCATTCTTGAATATAAATACTGTTCATATCTAGAGGTGAGCTAGAGGTGTTTACAGTTTGGAATAAAGCCCTAACCTTTGGAGGCAGACAGGAAGTTATTCTTTTCTTTAGCAATTTTATTTATATTCTACATTTACATGATTCACTTTTTATACATTGTCATCTCTCCCAGATTAAAGATTATACTGTATTTGACAGTTTTCGTTAATCTCCCTCAAATTTCATCAGGACAGCAGAATTCTAGTGAAGATATATATTCAATTGCCTTTGCTGAGAATCTAAGAAAATGCCATTTCATTTTTGGACATAAAATAGGGAAAAGTTACTTTCAGAGTCATAAAATTTCCTGACCTAGATATTAAACCTTCTCAAATACATAGGATAAGAAACAAAGTTTTTCTCTAGGGCTATTTATATTAGATGGTAAGATTTTATTGGAACAGGCAAGTTTTGACGATTTTTAAGACATACTCCAGAAAAGACTTCCTACTCTCTCTATACAGAATAGAATTCCAGGAGTTTCTGGGTGGTGCAGTCGGTTGAGCATCCAACTCTTGGTTTCGGCTCAGGTCATGATCTGAGGGTCATGATCTCAGGGGTCGTGAGATCCAGCGCCGCATCAAGCCCCGCATTGGGCTCCAAGCTCAACGCAGAGTCTGCTTGAGATTCTCTCTTCCTCTATGCCTCCCTCTCATGCGTGCACTCTCTCTCTCTAAATAAATCTTTTAAAAAAAATAGAATTCCAAAGAAATGTATACCATTTAATCAAATAATTAGGTTTGCGTGTCCATTTTAAAAATGGTTCACCCAGGTTTCCAATTGGATTATTATTGCCATCCTCACCACAATTGAATTTAAACACACAATTGAATTTAAACACACTGGAGTGGAATATTTAAAATTAGAGTTAAATGATTAGCAAAAAAAAAAGTCATAGATGATTCAGTTATTTTTCGAATAATGGAAGAGTGACTTTCCTTATATTCACTATTGAATAAGAAGAAAATTCTGCAAAACTGCCCCTAAAAATGAAGTACTTTAAATGCTGAGCTCTAATCACCCATTTCTCCAGTCTTAAAATATTGCAGAGCTGACTTCCCAGATGCCAGTTGGCAGCCCAATTTAAAGAAGAAGCCGTCTAGAGAACTGTGCAAAAGAGCTTATATTCTCTCCATGTTGCATGTCATGAAGTCTGCTGCCATCTCATGAGCAATCACAAAGGACACAATGCAATGAAATAGTTAATTAGGAACCTACACAAAACTGCTTTGGCATTGTGGTGCTAACTTCCCTTTTAACCCTATTTGTTATAATTTTGTAATATGCGTTTGTGCAGACTGCCTCAAAAATTCATCTGAGGATTTTCTGAATACATTCATATTCTTCAATTAGATGAACAACTGAAAAAGTTATTCCTCTAAAGAATGGGTTTGACAGAAAATTTTACTTGTTGGTCTTTCATCAAAAACACCACTGCATTTTCAAAGCAATTGTTTGAAGCAATCAGTTAAATACCTAGGTTTTATAGAGGCTTCTCATTTTTTGGTTGCTCAAGGGAAGTCTGGCTACAGTATCCTACTGCTCTGAAATGAACAGAAGCAAGGGAATATAAAGGTAATTTAACTTTAAATAAACCTACTGTTCAGCAATGCTCAGCGGACATAAATGAATACATTTTTTAGAAGCTGTGAATACTTTATCACAGCTATTGTTCTTTTTAATGTATTTCAGAGGCATTGCAGGTACTATAACTCCAAATGATTTCCACTTCAAGTTCTCACCAGATATAGTTTGCACTTAAACTGAAAACTCAAGAAAAGGTCAAGATGAGCACAATGAGCTCTACACTAAAACACAGCACAGTAAAGGCCGGCCGGAGATGCGATGCGAGTTGAAAAGCATGCAAACTGTGCATACATGCTAAAAGGATGTAGGATTAACTACCTGAACAAAAAAGTTTAAGTATTCAGGGCTAATTATCAGGCTGATTTGATAACTGTGTCTCTTCTTTCGGGCTCTCTGGATGCCCAACTGTCAGACCTCTAATTCCACATCAGCTTATCCAACAAAGGAAAAAGGGGAGATTTCTCAACATTGCCGCAGCTGTATCTGAGAGCACATCCATACTTTCAGCTTGGTGCTAAGGGTCAAAATTCTGTTTTTGAGGCATCTTAGGATTCAAGCCAAAATTACTCAGGAAGCACTATTTGTTCATGCTGAGGAACAGTACAGCATGGTGGTTAGGGGTGAGAGGACTTACTTGTTTTGAATCCTCGCTCTACCACTTAATCATTATACGACTTTAAGTAAGATGCTTAACTTTAACTCTCTATGCTTCAGGTCATCATCATAAAAATGGGGGCAATAATAAAACCTCCTACTTAAGGCCTATAAGAGGATTAAATAAGAATTCCATATAGGTATTACTGAATACTCAATTAGGTCATGGCAGAGAGAAAAGCCCTTAAAACCAGTTACTTTTATATATAACCTTGTTTGGTTACTATATAGGAGTGCTGTGCTGGAAGCTGGGGATACAGTAATGTACGATACAGACCTACACCCAAACATAGCCCAGTTGAGGAAACAGAAACAAATAATTAAAATCAAATAGAGTATTTGTGATAAAAATAAGCTGAGTTTTACAAAGGTCTTTTATATTATAGGGGGTGAAAGGAAAGAATTCCAGGAGGAGATGCTATCTGGGCTTATTTTTAAAACATAATTTCTGAAAAGTTTCAAGTGATTTTTATCTAATTGGATCTTGTATTGCTACTGGAAGACCCAGTCCTATTTTCCAACCTCTTTTTTGTCCTCTAATTTTTCCCTCATCTAAATTAGCAAATAGCTGAAAGGATATATGACAGAAATACAAATAGGGTGCCTGGGTGGCTCAGTTGGTTAAGCGACTGCCTTCGGCTCAGGTCATGATCCTGGAGTCCCTGGATCGAGTCCCGCATCGGGCTCCCTGCTCGGCAGGGAGTCTGCTTCTCCCTCTGACCCTCCCCCCTCTCATGTGCTCTCTCTCATTCTCTCTCTCTCAAATAAATAAATAAAATCTTTAAAAAAAAAAAAAAAAAAAGAAATACAAATAAAGATAGTAGACAGAAAATTGGTCTAGGATAATAGCTTGCATCCCCCCTTGATATAATCTCCATGATGTCTTGGTGATGGCTTTCCTAGGCTTAAAACAATTAGATATAGTAAGTTATAGAATTCTATAAAAAGTGACCTAATATAACTTTTTAATAAAGCTAAAGGGAAAAAAAATTCCTTTGGAAAAGACCTGAAATTTCTATTATATGCCAAAAACTCTGAAAGACACAGAGGCTTTGAAGCAAAGACCCAGGAAAAATAATCATCTTAAGTACAGGAGAAAAAAAGTGGAAAACACAGACTCCCTGATTCCAAGGGTCCCAAGAAGTCCAACCCTTTCTGTATACTTACTTGAAGTTCTTAAAGTCCCTAAGCCAAAAAATTGCCAGTCACAAAAACTAAGGAAGTGATCTTAATTGTCATGTTTTGTGTTAAGATTAGCATGGACAAATTAACTACATCAGGAAAGGACAGCAGAGGACAAATGAAAATTACGTAACACTTGCCCTTCATACTGGAGTAAGTACTCTCCCTTTAAAATTTCTTGGGGTTAATGCTTAGGAAGGGATTGATTAAATCACTGGAGTAAAAGTAGTATAGATGGTAACTATGTCTTGCTTTATCTTGGCCTTCTGGTTCAGCACAAAACTCAGTCTTTGAACAGTTAGAAAGTTTGACCTGCTGTGTCAAATCATTTACATGATCTCTTGGATAGAGATTTGCCACAGCTCAGTCAATACCTGAAAATGATAACACTACAATTTTTAAGGCTAAATCTATTCTCTATATAGAACATCCATAAAGCCTGGGTTGACATTCATTTTAGTTTTACAAACAGCTCTTCTGAAATATATTTAAATAGCATTCTGCTTCAAGACAGTGACTGAGCAACTTCTGAGATTCTATGAATTATTATTCCTTGCTAGTCAAGTACATAAAGTGGTAAGGGAAGGCAAGATAAATATCAAAAGGGATTTCATAAGACTTCAAAATCCATATGGAAAAGAGATTAGAGAAATAGGTATATATATATATATATATATATATATATATATATATATATATATATGTAACACAAAAGACCTAAAAGAAAGAGCTTTGAGGAAAGCTTTTTGAGCATAAATTTTACTATTATTAAGGGTAAAAGAAGAATCATCAACATCCAGCATATTAGTTCAGTCTTTCTGCTGAAGGACTAAAACAAAATCCTACTACAGCACATATGCCCTGAAGAAACAGCTTGAATTAACTTTACTTATGTTCTCAAAAACTTAAAAAAAAAATGTATATTTTAGAGTGAAAACCAAAATATACCATGTTTCTTGAATAGGGGTTGGAGAAGGATGGACACTTTGGCACATGTAGAGTGAAGATTAAGATGAAATAGCCACATTTACAGTGCTGATGGGCACTGGCTTTGGGGTAAAAAGTATACAGTTGACAGATGGCTAATGGTGAGGATAAGCTATTTCTGCATTTGGTAAAGAAAAAAGGAGGGGGCGCTAAGGTTTGAAAAAGTGGTAAGTGTAGAGCACAATAGAAAGGCAACAATCAGCAGCAATTCCTCTTCTAATTTTAAATGTCAAGGACCATGTTTAAGAAAGAAATATGTTGCCTGAGGAGGTCCGGGCCTCAAGATGACTCTCGAGATGAATTCACCACTGTGTAGGCCTTCAGGCTCTGAAAGCAGATTTTCTCAGCACTGAAAGAGGAGTCTGTGCACAAATTAATCAAGTTACAGAAACTGATGTCTGAAAATGAGAATGCCTGAGCAAAGAACAGAAATAGGAAATTCACAAGGAGGAGATAAAAATGGCAAACCAAGAGATACCATTGTTAATTTTCTCATTTAAAAAAAATAATTAAGGGTAAAAACAAATTGTCAAGTATGTCAGGAAATGAGCATTCCCACCTACTGCTTTTGGAAACATGAAGTGAAACAAATATTCGAAAGGACTATTTAACAAAATGCACCAAAATCCTTATATATCTCTTGGCCTAAATCTAAGAAATTACAGTTAAAAATAGCTGCAAAGTACATAGAGCTATGTATACAGAAGTGTTCTTCAACACATTGTTGGAAAAAAGAAAAAGAAATGGACACAACCCAAACTTGAAAACACTGGTTTAAGAACAATCTCAGAAGTAGAACTGGAAGAACTATAATGTTTTCTTAAGAAGCTCAATTTATTTTAACTACTCTTTTTGGAAAGAAACTTACTTTGTGAACAAAAGGCAGATGGTCTGCCATGGAAACAGAGAAGGGAGATCTATTACTCAAGAATCTTGGCTAAAGAAGGCAAAGTTGAACATTATGGCTGTGTCTAAATATCTGCTGAGGGAAGACAGTCTCAGAAAAGCTTATCTCAGAGACACTAAATATAATCTTACGCTTTTTGTTCTGATTGCATGTCTACCAAATTCCTGATAATATACTTGCCTTGTTTTTTCCATAGAGATTATATGATTACCCCTCTCCTGAGAATTATGATCTACTTGTTATTTGGATTTATCCTTAAATTTAATTAAATAACATGCCTTTTTTTAGCCATCTTTGCTTTGACTTTAAATACTTAAACTTTTCATTTTATTTTATTATGTTACGTTAGTCACCATACAATAGATCATTAGTTTTTGATGTAGAGATCCATGATTCATTGTTTTCTTATAATACCCAGTGCTCCATGCAGCACGTGCCCTCCTTAATATCCATCAACGGGCTAACCCATCCCCCCACCACCTCCCCTCTAAAACCCTCAGTTTGTTTCTCAGAGTCCATAGTCTCTCCTGGTTCGTCTCTCCCTCCGATTTCCCCCCCTTTATTTTTCCCTTCCTTCTCCTAATGTCCTCCATGCTATTCCTTATGTTCCCCAAATAAGTGAAACCATATGATAATTGACTTTCTCTGCTTGACTTATTTCACGTAGCATAATCTCCTCCAGTCCCATCCATGTTGATGTAAAAGTTGGGTATTCATCCTGATGGCTGAGTAATATTCCATTGTATACATGGACCACATCTTCTTTATCCATTCATCTGTTGAAGGGCATCTCGGCTCTTTCCACAGTTTGGCTATTGTGGACATTGCTGCTATGAACACTGGGGTGCATATGGCCCTTCTTTACACTACATCTGTGTCTTTGGGGTAAATACCTAGGAGTGCAATTGCTGGGTCATAGGGTGGCTCTATTTTTAATTTTCTGCGGCACCTCCACACTTTTTTCCAAAGTGCTGTACCAACTTGCATTCCCACCAACAGTGTAAGAAGGTTCCCCTTTCTCCACAACCTCTCCAACATTTGTTGTTTCTTTCCCTGTCCATTTTTGCCATTCTAACTGGTATAAGGTGGTATCTCAATGCGGTTTTGATTTGAATTTCCCTAATGGCTAATGATGATGAACATTTTTTCATGTGTCTGTTAGTCATTTGTATGTCTTCTTTGGAGAAGTGTCTGTTCATGTCTTTTGTCCATTTTTCGACTTGATTATTTGTTTTTTGGGCGTTGAGTTTGAGAAGTTCTTTATAGATCTTGGATACCAGCCCTTTATCTGTAGTGTCATTTGCAAATATCTTCTCCCATTCTGTGGGTTGCCACTTTGTTTTGATGACTGTTTCCTTTACTGTGCAGAAGCTTTTTATCTTGATGAAGTCCCAAAAGTTCATTTTTGCTTTTGTTTCACTAGTCTTTGGAGATGTATCTTGAAAGAAGTGCTGTGGCCGATGTCATAGAGGTTACTGCCTATGTTCTCCTCTAGGATTTTGATGGATTCTTGTCTCACATTGAGGTCTTTCATCCATTTTGAGTTTATTTTTGTGTGTGGTATAAGGAAATGGTCCAGTTTCATTCTTCTGTATATAGCTGTCTAATTTTCCCAACACCATTTGTTGAAGAGACTGTCTTTTTTCCATTGGACATTCTTTCCTGCTTTGTCCAAGATTAGCTGAACATAGACTTGAGGGTCCATATGTGGGCTCTCTATTGTGTTCCATTGGTCTCTGTGTCTGTTTTTGTGCCAGTACCATGCTTTTTGGGTGATCACAGTTTTGTAATATAGTTTGAAATCGGGCGACATGATGCCGCCAGCTTTGTTTTTCTTTTTCAACATTTCCTTGGCGATTTGGGGTCTTTTCTGATTCCATACAAATTTTAGGATTGTTTGTTCCAGCACTTTGAAAAATGTCATTGGAATTTTGATTGGGATGGCATTGAAGGTATAGATTGCTCTGGGTAGCATAGGCATTTTAACAATATTTATTTTTCCGATCCATGAGCATGGAATGTTTTTCCATCTTTTTGTGTCTTCTTCAATTTGTTTCATGAGTGTTCTGTAGTTCCTAGAGTATAGATCCTTTACCTCTTTGGTTAGGTTTATTCCAAGGTATCTTATGGTTTTTGGTGCTATTGTAAATGGAATCGTTTCTCTAATTTCTCTTTCTACAGTTGCGTTGTTAGTGTATAAGAAAGCAACTGATTTCTGTGCATTGATTTCGTATCCTGCCACATTACTGAATTGCTGTATGAGTTCTAGCAATTTGAGGGTGGAGTCTTTTGGGTTTTCCACATAAAGTATCATGTCATCTGTGAAAAGATAGAGTTTGACTTCTTCTTTGCCAATTTGAATACCTTTTTTGTTGTTGTCTGATTGCTGTTGCTAGGACTTCTAGTACTATGTTGAACGATAGTGGCGAGAGTGGGCATCCTTGATGTGTTCCTGATCTTAAGGGAAAGGCTCTCAGCTTTTCCCCATTGAGGATGATATTCACTGTGGGTTTTTCAGAGATGGATTTTATGAACTTGAGGAATGTTCCCTCTATCCCTATACTCTGAAGAGTTTTAATCAGGAAAGGATGCTGTATTTTGTCAAATGCTTTTTCTGCATCAATTGAGAAGACAATATGGTTCTTCTCTCTCCTCTTATTAATGTGTTCTGTCGCATTGATTGATTTGCAAATGTTGAACCACCCCTTGCATCCGGGGGATAAACCCCAGTTGGTCATGGTGGATGATCCTTTTAATGTATTGTTGAACCTATTAGCTAGGATTTTGTTGAGGATTTTGGAATCCATATTCATCAGGGATATTGGTCTGAAATTCTCCTTTTTGATGGGGTCTTTGCCTGGTTTGGGGATTAAGGTAATGCTGGCTTCATAGAATGAGTCTGGAAGCTTTCCTTCTGTTTCTATTTTTTGAAACAGCTTCAGTAGAATAGGTATTATTTCTTCTTTGAATGTTCGGTAGAATTCCCCAGGGGATCCATCAGGCCCTGGACTCATTTTTTGGGAGGCTTTTGATCACTGCTTCAATCTCGTTACTGGTTATTGGCCTGTTCAGGTTGTCAATTTCTTCCTGTTTTAGTCTTGGGAGTTTATAGGTTTCCAGGAAGGCATCCATTTCATCCAGGTTGCTCAGCTTATTGGCATATAGTTATTGATAATAATTTCTAATAATTGTTTCTATTTCCTTGGTGTTAGTCGTGATCTCTCCCCTTTCATTCATAATTTTATTAATTTGGGTCCTTTCTCTTTTCTTTTGGATAAGTCTGGCCAGTGGTTTATCAATCTCATTAATTCAAAGAACCAGCTTCTAGTTTTGTTGATCTGATCTACTGTGTTTCTGGTTTCTAATTCATTGATCTCTGCTCTAATCTTAATTATTTTTCTTCTAATGCGTGGCTTAGGCATTGTTTGTTGCTTTTTCTCTAGTTCTTTAAGGTGTAGAGTTAGTTGGTGAATTCGGGATTTTTCTATTTTTTTGAGTGAGGCTTGGATGGCTATGTATTTCCCCCTTAGGACCGCCTTTGCCATATCCCATAGGTTTTGGACTGATGTGCTTTCATTTTCATTGGTTTCTATGAATTGTTTAAGTTCTTCTTTGATTTCCTGGTTGACCCAAACGTTCTTGAGCAGAGTGGTCTTTAGCTTCCAAGTGTTTGAATTTCTTCCAAACTTTTTCTTCTGATTGAGTTCCAGTTTTAAAGCCTTATGGTCTGAGAATATGCAGGGAATAATCTCAATCTTTTGGTATTGGTTAAAACCTGATTTGTGAGCCAGTATGTGGTCTATTCTGGAGAAAGTTCCATGTGCACTTGAGAAGAATGAGTATTCTGTTGTTTTAGGGTGGAATGTTCTGTATATATTTATGAGGTCCATCTGGTCCAGTGAGTCATTCAAAGCTCTTGTTTCTTTGTTCATTTTCTGCTTAGATGATGTGTCTATTGCTGAGAGTGGAGTATTGAGGTCTCCTACAATTAACGTATTGTTATCAATATGACCCTTTATTTTGGTTAACAGTTGGCTTATGTAGATGGCTGCTCCCATATTGGGGGTGTAGACATTTACAATTGTTAGATCTTCTTGTTGGATAGACCCTTTAAGAATGATACAGTGTCTTTCTGTGTCTCTAACTACAGTCTTTAGTTTAAAATCTAATTTGTCTGATATAAGAACTGCTAGCCCAGCTTTCTTTTGAAGTCCGTTGGCATAGAAGATGGATCTCCATCCCTTCACTTTCAGTCTGGATATATCTTTAGGTTCAAAATGAGTCTCTTGTAGACAGCATATGGATGGGTCCTGTCTTTTTATCCAATCTGCAACCCTGTGCCATTTTATGGGAGCATTTAGGCCATTCACATTGAGAGTGATTATTGAAAGATATGAATTTATTGTCATCATGTTGCCTGTGAAGACCTTGTTTTTATAGATTGTCCCTGTAAATTTCTTTTCCATACCACTCTTGGGGGTCTTTCTCCTTTTATAGAACATCCCTTAATAGTTCTTGCAGGGCCAGCTTAGTGATCACATATTCTTTCAGTTTCTGCTGGTTTTGGAAGCTCTGCATCTCTCCATCCATTCTAAATGATAGCTTTGCTGGATAAAGTATTCTCGGCTGCATGTTCTCATTTAGTACCCTGAATATGTCTTGCCAGGCCTTTCTGGCTTGCCAGGTCTCTGTGGATAGGTCTGACGTTATTCTGATGTTCCTCCCTCTGTATGTAAGGAATCTCTTCCCCCTAACTGCCCTTAAGATGGTTTCCTTGGTTCTAAGATTTGTGAGTTTTACTATTACATGCCGGGGTGTTGGCCTGTTTTCCTTGATCTTGGGAGGGGTCCTCTCTGCCTCTAGGACACGAATGTTTGTTTCATTCCCCAGATTAGGGAAGTTCTCAGCTATGATTTGCTCAAATATATCTTCTAGTCCTCTGTCTCTCTCCACCCCCTCCAGGATTTCAATAATTCTGACATTGGAACGTTTCATGGTGTCACTTATTTCTCTGATTCTATTTTCATGGATTCTGAGTTGTTTTTCCCTGGCCTCCTCTTTTCCCTTTTTATCCATTAACTGGTCTTCTAGGGCACTAATTCATTCTTCTGCCTCGCTTATCCTAGCTGTTAGATTATCTAGATTAGATTGGATCTCATTGATAGCATTTTTAAGTTCTGCCATTTCAGCTTTCATTTCTGCCCTTAGAGACTCTATGTTGCCATTAACTAATTTCTCCGTTCTAGCTATTGTCTTCACAATTGCTACCCTGAATTCCATCTCCGACATCTTGGTTATATCTGCATCCATTTGTAAATCTGTGGCATAAGTCATAATCTCTGAGTCTTTCCTATTTTGGGGGTTCCTCCTCCTAGTCATTCTGTTGATGGGTGGTTGAGGTTATGTATAGAGTCCAAATTATTGACCAGAACCCAAGCAAGATGTATTTGTTTTCTAGGGACCTTATGGTTGCTGGCCTCTTGTTTTCCCAGCCTGTCTTCTTGGGGAGGGGCCTGCCGTGCTGTTACTCAGGCAACCCTGTTTGGGCAGAGTTGCCCTGCCCCCTGTGGCAGGGGATGGGCTCAGTGAAAACCGGCTTTTTGGGGCTTTTGTTCTCTGGCGGCTTTCTGCATCTCTTCCAAGAGTCAGGGCAGAAGAGACCATTTCCAACCCCCTGCCTCAAAGCAGAGAGATCACAGTCTGTTCTTTAGTGAGCTCTCCAGGCCACACTCTCTCTGTTTCTGTCTGTGCTGCTATAAACTGCAGCTTCCTGGGTTGTGTACCCCTCAGCAGTGCTCCCAGTCCTTGCCTCCAGGTTGGGGCTTGTCTCTGCCCTTCGTGCTTCTAATACTGCCAGCCGCCCCCAGTTCACACACATGGCCCCACCACTCCGAGTTTCAGTCCAGGGGGCTGTCCTAAAGTCTTTTCCCCGCCGCTACCAGTCTGCGAGTCTGTGCCCCGGTCCCAGTGTGGGAGGCTATCACATACAGGCGGTGTAGGATCCTCGTGGCTGGCTCCCACCCCCTTCCATTTATCCTCCAATATCTGCCTGTGGAATCACGGCTCCCCGCTTCGTACCTTGAAACCAACCGCCTGTGATATTCTGTTTGTAGAGATCCAGATCCATCTTCTTACATCTCTGGCTGATTTTGTGGGTGTTCAGAGTGGTCTGGTAGATATCCAGCTCAATTCCACAGACCAGTTGGAATAGGGTCCCCTACTACTCCGCCATCTTTTCATCTCTCATTTTTAATTTTAGAATAATTTTAGATTAACAGAAAAGTTGCTTAGTATAGAGTTCTCATATATCCCTCATCGAGTTCCCCTATTAATATCTTACACTATTTTAGTACATTTTTCACAACTAAGGAATTAATACTGATACATTAGTGTTAACTAATCTACATACTTATTCATACTCTATTTCATTAAATTTATTAAAAAGGAAATGATGTGTTTAGTCTTTTCATGTTATTGCTTTGGTCAATATGCCTAGGTATAAAGTTTTAATAGTTACTCAATATTCCTGTTCCAAACAAAAACAAAAAAACAACAAAAAAAACCCTCAAAACCTTTTCTGTATTCCTTAAAAATGTACATAAATTGATGCACAAAAGAACTCCATGTTGTGATATGTTAAAACTAGTCCAAATCTCTGCAATGAGGGATAATTCTGCTCTGCGAATCAAGAATTGATTTAAATAATTTTAATAAAATAAAATATTTATTTTAAGAAACTGGTTCACACAATAGCAAGGCCTGACAAATCTAACATCCACAGGTTGGGCTAGCAGGACTCAGGGAGGCATTGACTCTAGTCTTGAGGCAGAATTTCTTTTTCTCTGGGGAACTGAGTTTTTGTTCCTAAAGCCTTCAACTGACTGGATTAGATCTATGCACATTAATCAGGGCAATCTCTTTTACTTAAAGTCAACTGATTAGGTGTTAACTGGCACCTACAAAATATCTTCACAGCAACACCTAGACTAGTGTCTGGTTAAATCATTGGATACTAGGGCCTAGCCAAGTTAACACATAAAACTATCATGGCAGGGCACATAACCTCTGACCACATCCTACTGGGCAGAACTCAGTCAAAAGAAGGAGGGGGGAGAGAGAGAGAGAGGAAGGAAGGGAGAAAAAGAAAAAGAGAGAAAGAAAGAATCATTAAGGCTCTCAGTATTTTAATTTTCAAAAGAATGGTCATTATCCGTTAAAGCAGCTTTACTTTTGTCATGCTAAACTTTATATAGGAATTGTTAAATTTAATTACACTGAATAAATGTTTATATAGTAAGCACCCTTTTTAACAACATTCTTTGTTACTAAAGATTTTATATTTTATAATCTATACAGATCTTATCTGTATAGACTAGGGATTAGTGGTCCTTGAACAATAGTCCTTTGTTGGAGCAAATCCACTATAAAATACTTCACCACAAGTCCCTGTAACACAGCAAAATGAATATAAAAGAATGAAAATTACTAAGTGCATACTAGGACATATATACCTTGGTTTATATAACACCTACTTCAGTGCCTTTGGAGTTCTGGGCCTATGTGTCATCAAATGCCTTATATACTGGGGGACTCAACACCTAAATTTTAAAAAGAAAACATAAAGCAGAAAGAGCACATCTCCTGATCTCTACAGAAGAATAAGTCAGAACAAAGTCTCTCTTATATTTATTTCCCTTATGCTGGCATTCTCACATCTCTGGTAGTTATGAGAATTAAAATTAGTTAATATTTAAAAGCATTTTTAAATATTAATATTGCTGTATATAATTAGCTACACATTAGTTAAGACATTTTCATAAATTTATACAATAGAAATGATGTCACCCACAAATCCTATCAATAAACTAACTAAAAGAGTAAGATAAATGTCCCTGGGCCAGTATTGAGCATTCAAGCTTTTTCATAATGCAAATGATATAACTTTATTAGTTTCTCCTTTCTGTCCAAATTCTCCTTGCAAATTCTGTGTACCTCCTAATAGTTACACAAGCCTTTCAGGAATTTCAAGGAAATTATTTCCTGATATGGCAGATGCATTTATAATAGGAAGAACTAGAAATGCAAAAGTGCAAACAATGATTTTTCATTAGCTGGAAAGCTACCCTTAAGCATTTAAATATAACACAAACATATTACCAAAGCAATTACAGTGCACATAGCTACTCAAATCTGAACAGAGACCAGTTCTAAATTGCTTTATAATCAATAACATGTATCACTGGTCATAATTATGGAACATCAGAGGTAATCTAGGGTTGTATATAATTATGGTACATCCATGGCACTTTACAACAAAGCCAATAATAGCATTTTATTTTTAAATTTTTTATTTAAATTTTAGTAAGTTAACATACGGTGTAATATTAGTTTCAGGAGTAGAATTTAGTGATTCATCACTTACATATAACACCCAGTACTCATCACAAGTGCCCTCCTTAATACCCATCACTCATTTAGCCCATCCCCCCCCACCCCCCACCCCTCTAGCAACCCTCAGTTTGTTCTCTGTATTTAAGAGTCTTATGGTTTGTTTCCTTTTTTTCCTCCTCCCCTATGTTCATCTGTTTTGTTTCTTAAATTCCACATATGAGTGAAATCATATTTGTCTTTCTCTGACTGACTTATTTCACTTAGCCTTATACACTCTAGCTCTATCCATGTCACTGTGAATGGCAAGACTTCATTCTTTTTGATGGCTGAGAATTATTCCATTGTGTGTGTGTGTGTGTGTGTGTGTGTGTGTGTGTGTATCTAACACCTCTTCTTTATCCATTCCTCAGTTGATAGACACTTAGGTTCTTTCCATAGTTTGGTTATTGCTGATAACGCTGCTGTAAACATTGGGGTGCATGTGCCCTTCCAAATCAGGATTTTTGTATCCTTTGCATAAATATTTAGTAGTGCAATTGCTGAGCTGTAAGGTAGTTCTATTTTTAATTTTTGAGGAAACGCCATATTGTTTTCCAGAATGGCTGCACCAGTTTGCATTCCCACCAACAGTGTAAGAGGGTTCCCCTTTCTCTGCAATCTCGCCAACATCTGTTGTTTCCTGTGTTGTTAATTTTAGTCATTCTGACAGGTATGAGGGGGCATCTCATTGTAGTTTTGATTTGTATTTCCCTGATGATGAGTGATGTTGAGCATCTTTTCATATGTCTGTTAGTTATTTGAATGTCTGCTTTGGAAAAACGTCTCTTCATGTTTTGTGCCCATTTCTCAACTGGATTATTGGTTTTTGGGTGTTGAGTTTGATAAGTTCTTTATAGATTTTAGGTACTAACCCTTTATCAGATATGTCATTTGCAAATATCTTCTCCCATTCTGTTGTTTGCCTTTTAAAAGTTTTGTTTATTGTTTCCTTCCCTGTGCAGAAGATTTTTATCTTGATGCAGTCCCCATAGTTCATTTTTGCTTGTTTCCCTTGCCTCCAGAGGTGTGTAAAAGTGTTTCTTAAAAATTTACAATTTTAAAAATAATTCATTTATCAGACTAGCTTATTAAACAAAAACTAGTAACACTATCCTGTATAGTCAAAATCAGCAGCAAAATAAATATCTACAGACATTCTGTTGCAGGGTTGAAATTCAAATAGCTGAACAGATTAGACCATATTCTGATCTTGAATGTAGATCTAGCAAATAAGGAAAGGAAGTATTAAGTAATGAAGTATATACTTCCATGATATTGCTAAGTTACTCTGGCACTGAGTGGCTCAAATATTCAAAGAAAAATCATTGCCAAACTCTTATTCTTAGATTTTCCTCAGTTAGAAATCTCCACACTGTTTTCATAGACTCCTTGGGTGAACCACACAAAGATAATACACTTGTCAAAGAACTGACATATTAAAACAGTGGGGAAAAACAGAGACAAGACTTTTTTAATATAAAACCCAAACCAGGTTTTCCCTATGTGGGGGAGAATTGTTTGAGTTCTTGCAGAAGCTTGGTGAATTGCAGAGGTTCTTGATATATATTAGAGTCACTTAGGGAGCTTTAAAAAACATTGTAGGGGCCCCTGGGTGGCTCAGATGGTTAAGCCTCTGCCTTCGGCTCGGGTCATGATCCCAGGGTCCTGGGATCAAGCCCCACGTCCGGCTCCTGGCTCAGTGGGGAGCCTGCTTCTTTCTCTGCCTCTCCCCCTGCTCGTGCGCTCTCTCTCTCTCTCTGTATCCCTGT
Source organism: Phoca vitulina (assembly GCF_004348235.1). NCBI lineage: Eukaryota > Metazoa > Chordata > Mammalia > Carnivora > Phocidae > Phoca > Phoca vitulina. The sequence goes on along the minus strand of NW_022589710.1, from coordinate 15,453,449 downwards.
GTCTCGAGTGAATAAATAAAATCTTTAAAAAAAATAAAAATAAAAATAAAAATAAAAAACATTGTAAATTAATCATTCTGGGGTTACGTCAGTGCTTGATATTCATATTTTTAAAGCTCTCCTGGTTATTCTAATGAGAAGCCATGATTGAAAAGTTCTGAGGCAGTAGAAAAAGATAATGAACCTCCAGTTAAACCCTGCATCCTGAACATATATGTTTGCCCCACTCATTCTCCTTAGTCCCAGTGACCGAACAGAGGACTCCATCCTGCTCCAGACAAGGGCTTCACTCCTTGCATACACACTATCTAAGCTTTTGTTCTTCCTCTTAATTGTCCTATGTGAAAACCCTTTATTTTATTTGTTTCACTACTCAGAGTTCTCATGAATGAGCTGGGGGAGTAGTCCTGAAATTCTCAGGGCCTGAATATTTGTCCCTCATTTATTATTGTTATTTGAAAATGGACAATTTGTAGTCATTCAATGAACCTGCCATCATTGTTCAGTTTTCCTACATGTACAAATGTCATGGGACCAAATAGCACCCAATACTTGAAATTCTGGCAGGATTTTCCCAAGAACAATTCAGAACTTCAGTGGCCATACTAGAACACCTGAGTTATATAAATAGGATAACCCACTGTGTATAGTGCCTAAGAATCAAAGGACTCAAAGACTCCAAATATTCCATCGTCAGTATTTTAAAATTTTATATGAAGAGCATTTTAAGAGAAAAATTTTATTTGTGACAATATGCATGGACATAAAGAGTATTATGCAAAGTGAAATAAATCAGAGAAAGACAAATACCATATGATTTCACTTATATGTGGAATCTGAAAAACAAAACAAATAAACACAAAATCAAACTCTAAAATACAAAAAACAAACTGCTTATTTCCCAGGGGGAGGGAAGCTGGGGAATGGGCAGAATTGATGAAGGGGATTAAGAGGTACAAATCTCCAGCTACACATTAAATAAGTCACACTTACCTACTAACCCTGCATAAACATAACCCTGTCACAGACAACAAGCCCTCACAATATCTTCTAATGTAATTGGAGAGCATCACCCTAACTCCAGTGGAATTATACCTTCAAATATTGGTGAAGTTCAGATCTATACTTTTCTAACTCACATTGAAAAACAAAATTTTAATGAAGAATTGAGAATTGTCCTTGGATCATGTAGTCTGATATTCCCTGCCCTTACCAATGAATATATCTCTTCACAAGACCCAGAAAAACAAAAATCTGGTTTTACTAGAAAAAAAGAGAGAGAACAGCTTGATTACAGAATTATGTGAAACATATGGATCAAAATTTGAACATAAATGGATAACAAGAAAGATAAGAGTATAAGATCTCATAGCTGCTATATCTGAAGTCTTTTCTGTCAAAAATTTGGTCCTGTGAACAGGGAAAAATCAATTTATCCTAGACTTTAGAGACCGTGGCATATCATCTTTAGAAACTATACTAATCTCTGTCAGAGAAAACATTATAACTACCCTATGTATCTGCTTTGTTGATGGTTTTAAAACTGAAGTGGCAGATTTAATAAGGAAACAGAACATAAGATGTTCTATTTGCCTTCTGTCTGAATTACAAAAGCTGGCAAATCACACACACACGCACACACACACACACACACACACACACACAGAGAGAGAGAGAGAGAAAAAACAGGAAAACAAAAACAAAACAAAACAAAAATCTTTGAAGACACTTGGACTATAAAAATAGAAAAATTGCAGACCAAATTAATACTTCTGATTAAGAAACAAGGTCACCTCCAAGTCTAATGTAGAAAAAAAACACATTCATATCATAAGAAAAGGGACAATGGAAGAACATTAGCCTTGCCTTAACTGAGAATATCAAAAGTCAAAGGAAAAATTTGTCTAACAGAAGAACATTCTCCAAGGATAGATGATCTCTGTTCTGCCCCAAATCACCCTTATGATGAAAAGGAGACATTTCCATGCTATTTGCACAAACACTATATTCCATATCTAGTTGACCCTATGACCTTTTTGTTATTCCTTCCTTGGAATAACAAAAATTTCAGGGGTAAGAATCTCAAATACCCCTCAAGGTTCTCAACTCAACTACTCAATGTCTGGGACATTGCACTATAGTCAACATGCTTTTCTGCTTAGGGATTTCTCTCCAATGAATCTGCTAGGACAAAACCTACTGTTTTGAGGTTCCTTAATCAATTTGGATCAGAAAGCCACTTTCTGAACAAGAATTGTGTCTACAATTTGATGATAGCACAGATTTTATTACCGAAACATCCTCTATTGATACCTCAATCTCTGTATCTGTCTCCAAGAGCTTCTGGGATAAAAACAGTTCAGATGTGGGACACATAAAGGAGGCTGAACCCTTAATGACCTCAACTGATCTGGCTGCATCCTTAATGAAATTAACCCAATACCCACTAAAAAGAGAGACTACTCAAGAGCTGTGGCCCATTGTATCTGTGTATCTCGTAAAACAACTCATTAATCCCTGTATTAGCACTTATATTATCCCTGTTCTGTCCATCAAAAAGATAAATAGGTGTAGCTACTGCTTTATTCAAGTTTTAAAGGCCATTAAAAGGTTGTGCTTCTCTGCTTCCCAGTGTCCCCAGCCCCAATATCATCTTATTCTTGCTCACTGACATAGCTGTTTACTTTATGGCATTAGATCTATACCCAGCATTCTTTAGTATACACTTATACCCAAGACTTATGGTATCTATTTGCATTCACTTGAGAAAATCAACAATACACTTGAATAGTTAGGCCCTGGGGTTTACAGAAGTACCCTCTTATTCCTTACAAATACTTAATCATAAACTTACAGATATTCTATTCCCAGGAATCCACTTACACACAGTATGTTGATGATCTTCTGTTATGCTCTCTGAGAGTTTACAGAATTAATTCCTTTCACTTGAGAATAGTGATACCATAAAAGAAACACAAAGTATCTACCTATGAACTCCAATTTTGTCAGACCTAAGTACATTAACAAGGCTGTCACATCAGACAAAATGGATAGCCTCTTTCCCTTCAAAGACTGGAAGCTATTTATGATTTTACCTGGATAATTACTAAAAGGATTTCTTGGTCCCATAGGATACTACAGATATTGGATTCCACACTCTTTTGATGTGATAATCCCTGACACACATAAGCCCTTTCCTTGGGTAGACACTAGATTGTCTTTTATAACCTAAAGAACTTCCTTTAAAAGACCTCATCTTTAAACTCCCCAATTACTATAAATCTTTTTTTTTTTTTTTTTCCTATTTGTACCTGAAAGATCAGGTCAAGTTTTGGATGTTCCATACACAATGGATAGTAAAAACCTATTATTCATGATAGCCTCTCATTGACCCCAGGGAAAAAGCTTGCCCTTCTAGTCCACGTGCAGTGGCAGTGGCAGAATAGTTAACTGGGGCCTCTGTGAATTTATTTTAAAATATGTATTTTATCTCATCATTTTTCAGGTTACTCATACCTTACTCTTGACTGAAAACACTCACTATTTTTCTTCTAGATTGACCTCCTATTTAAGGAACCAAACAAGGAGGCTGCTAACTTGGCTATAAATCTAATCTGCTCAGTCCCGCTCAAATCTAACGCTCTGCCAGAAGCCAAATCTGCACAAGTTGTTGACACTCTAGTCTTTCCTTGGACCTTCTAGTCAACGGAAATAAGAGAACAAATGTGTATACAGATGGTACAGATATGCTTTTGAGGTGGTTCATAATTTTTGTATACTTTGGAAGCAATGTAATTACTTAAATGCAGATGGTATTTTGAGTAAACATGACAATCATATAAAACCTGTCTTAGATGTCTTATTTTTTCTAAAGGAATTTGCTGTAGTGATCTGGTCACCAGATGCCCCATACATCTATGGATCTTACCTTTCCTTTGACTCTGCCCTTTTATAGACTAACATGGCCTGATACCATAAAGGTTTAATGTGTATACTCAAGATCATCATCAATAAGTTCAAGTGGTTCACCAGAATTAAAAACCTCAGGAACCCCTAAACCCTCTAATGCCATAAAGTAAACCTCAGGAACCCCTAAAGGAAATCTGGTTTCCTGAAAATGACACCACTGTAAAACTGCTTGCTCTTAAAGTTTATTAGAGGGGACCTTATCAGCTACTATTAACCACAAATACAGCAGTAAAACTCTAGGAATCAACCCTTGAATTCATATTTCCCAGTTAAAGAGAAATATATATTAATTTATATTAATTCTATATAAAATTATATTAATAATTATATATAATATATTTTTGTGTATGTATATTTTAATGTGTATTCTTCAGTTCAGATATATATACATCTATATATATCTACACATATAAAACTTTGCATATATGTAACTTTGTGTATGTGCATACATTTATATAAATTTTGTAAATAAACAAACTTTGGCCATATAGTATACCATAAAACAAATCTCAAGAAATTTCAAAGGGCTGAAATCAATATGGCATGTTTTCTAGCTTTAGTGCAACTAAAATCAATAACAAACAGGTAACTAGAAACCTGCATATTATTAAGATTAAGAAACCATTAAATAACTCATGGGTCAAAGAAGAAATAATAACTGAAAAAATGTTTTAAATAATAACAAAATTCTGCAGTACCAAATTTTTTTAGATACAGCTAAAACTTCAATTAGAAGGAAATTTATAAACATACTTACAAGCACTGGAAAATAAGAAGACTGAAAATCAATTATCTTAGTATCCATGTCAAAAATTTAGAAAAAGAACAGCACATGAAAACCCCCCAAAGAGAAGTAAATAATGAAGACTGGAACAGAAATTAATGAAACAAAAATAAACATACAATAAAAGTTCCAACAAAGCCAAAGTTGGCTGGTTGAAAGTACTAAAATAAATGAAAAATCTCTAGTAAATGATCAACAAAAAGAAAAACCTCAGATAACCAGTGTAAGAAATAAAGGAAGAGGAGCTAATTATAAATTCTGTTGATGTTAAAGAGATAAGAGAATATTACAAGTACTTATGCAAGAAATTAATTTTTTAGAGAAAAGACAGTTCTAGAAAAGTATGTTACCAAACTGACTGAAGAAGAAAGAAAAGCCTGGAATATTCTTTTATTCCATGGGCAACAACCCCCCCCCGCCCCAAACTTGTTCTCCAACATTTAAGAACAAGTCATTTTTATCTTACAAAACTCATCCAGAGACTAAAAGATGATGAAACATGCTCTTTACCCTATGTGAAGTTAGTATAATTCTTATTACAAACCTATAGACAACAATGCTAAAAAAGAAATTTTCAGTTTACTGTAATTCAAATATGTATACAAAAGTCCTAAGCAAAACTTTCTCAAAATACAACAAAATTAAAAAAGGGATAATATAGCAGAACTAATTTGATTTATCACAGAAATGCAAGGTTGATTTAGTATTAGAAAATCAACTAATGTCATCTGCCACATTAGCCGGTTAAAAAAAGTTACGCCGTCATGTAAATGGTGCAGAAAAGAAGTGACAGATAAAATTCAACATTGATTAATTACATTTTTAAAAGAACCTGTTTGACAATGATGTGTCAGTTGTTAACAATGGTCATCAACTGTGAGCAAATGTACCACTCCACTGTGGGATGTTGACAGTGGGGAAATCATATGGACTGAATTGTTTCCCCCCAAATTCATATGTTGAAGCCCTATGTATGAGAGATGGTATTTGTTGGTGGGCCTTTGGGAGGTAATTAGGTCTGGATGAGGGCAAGAGGGTGGAGTCCTCATGGTGAGATTAGTGCCCTAATGAGAAAAGATCAGAGAGCTCTTCCTCTCCCTCCCCTGTCCCCCACCCCTCTTCTCCCTCTCTTTCTCTCCCAGATATAGCAAGAAGGTGGCCATCTGCAAGCCAGAAAGTGAGCTTTCAACATGAACCAAATCTGTCGGCACCTTGAGGTTGGACTTCTCAGCCTCCCAAACTGTGAGAAATAAATGTCTGTTGTTTAAGGCTCCCAGTCTATGGTATTTTGTCACAGCTGCCAAACAGATAAAGACAGGAAGGCTGTGCATGTGTTGGGAGGAGATATATGGGTACTTTCCATTCAGTTTTGTTGTGAACCTAAAATTACTCTAAAGTATAAAGTCAATCATGAAAAAACGTTCTTAGCAAATGAAAAAAAGACAAAAACTTCCTTAACCTGCTAAAGGATATCTATGAAAACACGTAAGTCTACAATCAACCTCATACTTAATGGCAAAATACTGAGATCATTTTTTGAAGTCATGCTCAAGACACAGATGTCTGCTTTACTCTTACACACTCCAGTCAATATTGCAGTGGTGGTTCTAGGCAGTACAGTGAGGAAAGAGAAACAAATTTTAATTAGATTGGAATAGGAAAAAAAAAAATCCCCTATCGCTCTTATGATTATTCACAGATGATATGATGGTATGTGAAGAAAACTTTTAAAAACAATTTGAATACTTACAAGTTTTGACAGATCAGTGGATTCCAAATCAATATATAGCAATCAATACTATTTTTATTCCAGCAATAGCAGATATACTATAATTTTTAATAGATCATTTAAAAGAGCATAAATATAAAATGCCAAGGACAAAATTTTTGTATGACTTCTGGAGGGAAAATTATAACATTTTAATATTTTACTGAAAACTATTGAATATCTGTATTAGAAAAGAGAGAGAAAGATTATGTGAAGGAGTTAGAAGACTTAATAATACAAAAATGGTAAATACCCCCTAAATGGTCAATAATATAATGAAAACCCAGTCAAAATCCCAACAGGTTTTGGTAATTGTCTTTGTTTTTATAAAGAGTTAATACCACTTTGGAATGAATTTGAAGATAATATATCTTAGGATCCAGAAATCCCATTTCTAGAAATATGCTTCCAAAATATACTGTATAAAACCTTATATACATGAACCCAAGATACATGTACAAGCATGAGAATAACAGTATTGTCCATAGTAGAAGAATCTGGTATATTGGTTTTCAATTGCTACTGTTGTAAAAAATTGTCACAAACTTAGTAGCTTAAAACAACACAAATTTAATTTCTTATAGTTCTATAGTTTAAAAGTCTGACAAAGACATCACAGGGCTAAACTCAAGGTGACAGCAGAACTGAATTCCTTTCTGAAGGTAGTAGGGAGAATGTGTTTCCTTGTTTTTTCCACTTTTTAAAGCCACCCATTTTCCTTGGTTCATGGCCTCCTTCCACCATCTTCAAAACCGCAACATGGCATATCTTTGATCATTCTTATATAAGTCACACTCAGCCTCTGACCTTAGCCTGGAAAGATTCTTCCCCTTTTAAGTAATAATGAGACTGGGTTGGGCCCATCTAGATAATCCAGAATAATCATCCCATCTCAAGGTCCTCATCCTTAATCATTTCTGGCAAAGTCCGAAATCCATTTTGCCATGAAAGGGAACATATTCACATGTTCTGGGACATTTTTGAGGGACCACTCTTCTGCTTACCACAATTGAAAATAAGCCACATATTAATGTGGTAGTTGTGTTATGTCAATTTAGTTAAACTGGGAACTACATTTTCCAGAATCCCCTTTCCTAACTAGTTCTGTGTAAGAGTAAGCTAAAGAAAGGACTTCTGTGAGATTTGGAAAGAAGAAGCAAAGCAGCTGCCATTATTCTCAGATCGTTATGGTCAGGTAGTAAATAGACTAAGAAATGTAGAGGTGTCCAATGGCTCCCAGCTTGCTCTCACTCTTCTCCATTTCATGTCCAGCTTGTCTTTCCCTGTGCTGGCCTTGCTAATCAAATTGGCCCCTTAAGTCTACCACCAAATGCTTGGTCTTTCCTAATGCAGTCACCTCTCCACAAGCTCCTTCTTCATATCCCACTTTGGTGGTTAGTTGTGTTCCACTTTCTTGTTTCCTCTGCAAGTTTTGACTTGCTATTTGTGACACTGTTTAAGGAGGGAGCTATTTAATGACACACACACTCTCTCTCTGATGCCTGAACTCTCCCTTCTAGAACTTCACTTTCCAAGTTACTCTCATATTTGTGAGAAGTCTATGTCTATAATAAATCTTTTATTTTCAAAACACTCATGGTTGTTCTGCTTCTTTTCTAAAGGAACCCTGATGGACACAGTCAATAAAAAGTGAAATGGATTATTAAATTGTGGTATTTCTGTATGTATGGCATATCTCACAATGGAAGGAAGGAAGGAAGGAAGGAAGGAAGGAAGGAAGGAAGGAAGGAAAGAAGGGAGATTTCAGTACATGAAATGAGCACCTGCTGCCTCAAGTAAGTCACAAATACTTAGTTTGAGTCTGGTCCAGAGGGAAGACTTCTTTGCCCCTCCTCTTTATAATCCCAATCCCCTCACAAAGTCTAGCAGGTGATTAGCTATAGGAAGCATTGGCACCAGCATGCACTGCTCCCTAAGGAGACAAATTCTCCATCTAACAGAATTTTCCTTACAAAAACATCCCAGATGAAGAAAAGGAAGCAAACTCAACAATGAACTTCAAACCAATTTTTTTTCAGAACACAGAGCAGTGTCACTCTGTTTCCCATTTATTGAGCTCTTACTAGAGTCTGTCATTGTGCTAAGAATCATTTCATTTAATTCTCACAAAAAGCCAATGGAAAGCAGACCTAGTTCCCCATTTTATATATGAAGAGACTGAAGGTCTAAGAGTTTAAGTAGCCTTCCACAGGTCATGATGAGTGATAGATCTGGGAAGGAAACCCAGATCTTGCTGACGCAAGTCTGCATTTAATCCATATGGGATCCAAGGTAAAAAAACAAAACATGGTATTTTAAGTAACTAGAGTTTTCCTGGCTCCATAATTCACCTCCAAGTTATGCTCCATGACACTTGGCATTTGCTGTTTGGACAGCATTTACTATTCTCATTTGGTTCAGGGAAATCAGTGTCCCACCCTTGGGAATAAATTCATAAAAGGTATGGAAGGAGGAGGCAGGTCATGTGGAATAAAGCATAGAGAGAGGCAGTGAATCACAGAGGTTTGGGGCCCAGGTTCTCAAGTCAGAAGGATCTGGATCTGCATCCCTGCTCTGCAGAAAGAAAAATGGAAGAAACAGGAAGGGAGAAATCCTTGGCAGCTCTGGTGTTCTATTACATCTGCAAAATGATGCGATAAGTGATCTTAAACATATGAAATTCCTAATTTTTAAAATAGTCTTACTATCTACTATTGGGGAGAAATAAAAATATTGCTTTGTTGAGATAATGGATTTACTTTTTGTTTTCAACTTTTTTATGCCATGCATTCCTATAAACCAGCATTTTTTATAAACCAAGTCAAACTGCCTTCTTCAAGAAGTCCAGATTGGATACAAACACACAACATTAAGTTATCGCCTGGGTTACACTGACAGGCTCAGGCAATGGTAGAACAATTGTGTGATCAGTATCAGGGCCAGGCCTTGGATGACAACGGGGCACATCAAGGAAGAGAAGGAATCGTTTAACCCAGGACCAGACTAAAGTAAAAAGCCACATCCTGTAATTAAGTCCATGGGTTAAAACCAGGCTAAGTACTTTGAGATAATCATATTAAGAAAAGTCTAATGCCAGGAGTTCCATGTATTTGAGTGAAAGGGCCATTTGCCATAATTTCATGCTGAAACCCAAATCAGAGTGTGTCTTGAAATAGCAACAGAACAGTCAGCTGGCAAGGGTGCATGGGCAGTATGAAGTCTCACACAGGCAGATGGGCACTGCAGAAGGCTATTACCTCCCTGAAGGAATTATGTTAGAACAAAGGTTAATCAGAAATCCTTTGTAACATATTCACTTTACACTAAAGGCCAAAAATCTCACTATGATATTTCCCATCCTGAATTACCTCCATCCCACACTGTCCAGTAGGGGGTTCTGTAGTGAGATCAAATGATAACATCAAGAGATTCCAATCATTAAATATCTCCAGTATAAAAGAAGCTGAAAATTTGAATATAAAATTTCTTCCATTATAAAATTTTCTGAGAGCAACAATCTAAAAATTAAATCTTTTTGCAAGTTAAAGCCCAAATTTAAAGGCCCAAATGATGTCCAAAGTTAAAATATCTTGCTTCTGTGAATTAATTAACATTCAACAATTACCCCCCTCCAAACCTTCTAATTCTATCCAGTCTCAGCTGTTATAGTTAGGGTTCTTTTCACAGCTGAAGCTTAGGCTCTTTCACTGGAATCGATGTAGTCTTTTAGGTATTAAGTTGTTGAATTATTCAAAAATAAATTTCTCTTGAGCCTTACTTTGAAGAATTCAAAGCATTAGTAAGACACGAGATTTTTGCAACTCTGGGCCATAGCCTCCAAATTTAGAAAATAAGGCAATTCCCAGCCCATAGAACCATTATCATAGGTAATAGTTTCATAGAGGCCAATGCTTAGGAACTCAAAAGTAGGTAGAAAGTCAGTTTGGAGTCCATCTACAACAGTTTGTTTGTTTTTAAGAATCCAAGAACATAAACTCAAATGGAAGACCTAGCCCATAAAGATTTCGATTATGCTGCTCTGTATATCTTATCTTGTTAGGGGTAGGAATCTACCAATACAAGTTATTCTCTTAGAGAGTAGCATTGGAAACATTACTGTCTTTTCTCAATCTATGGAAAATGTATAATGGTGATAGCTGACACTCACTAATTCTAATTTGAAATGAGTTTCTTAAGGCATACACAGTCCCCTCCAGTATGGGATCCAGTGGGGCTCCACTTGGGAAACTGTGTCTGCTCTCTCATAAGCAGGCATTTTCAGTCTTATGTCACAGTGGCTACTTCCCCTGCCTCTTGTAAAATTGTTCAGGAATCTCTCACCTGCCTCCTAAAGGGCCTGTCTCTCATGCAGCTTTCCCAGTAGCATGCTATGACCCATTCCTGTGTCATGAATGGGTTACTCATGAGTACTTGTATCCTCCAGGCATATGGTGTTGGTACATTTACTCCAATGAACAGCAAATACACTATCATGTTCAATATGGGCAATGGCATGAAAAATGTTGGGAGGCACTGAAACCAATCCAAATCGAGAGCCAAATTGAGAATACCTAAATGAGGTATCTCACGAGCCTGTGCATGAGCAATATGAATGTAAGATTATTCCTTCCTTAACCCTCAATTCCATTCACTGAAATGCAGTTTGGAAAAGCCTGACTCACTGGACCTGACCAGACCTGTCACTATCAACTTACATCTGGAATTTCACCAAATCTCTACAGTTTTCAGAGGACTCAGCTGCTTTGCAAGCCAAAAGCAGCAAAAATTCTTCTGCACTTCACATAAGCAGAATATATTTCCCCTATAACTGAGTCCTTGCCCCTGGTGCTTCAAACTCAAGATTACTGGTAGGGTGACCATATAATTTATCATACACTTTTGGTCATAAAATGAAGCACTAAAAAGCATTATCTGAGACTTAGCTGAGCAAACAGGGACACATGGTCACCCTAGTCACTGAGGAGCAAGCCTCAGGCAATAGGTTAGTAAGGTTAAATAAAATACCAATAATATGAATTACTGATTGATCTAGGGATAGGATTGCTTCCCTGTTACTGAGTCAGGGTTCCACCAACAGATGGAGATTGAGAGGCCCAAGTTGGGGAGATTATCACATGAGAAAAAGAGGTAGTTCACCAGTGGTTAGTATTCCATCTTCATCTTCTACTTTTTAACAATTTTCACATGTTTGAGTCCTCTCTCTTTTTTGAAAACATTCATGTACTGCTGGGTAATCAGTTACTAGATTTTCCTACTGCTTCCCTGCTCATACTTTCTCAGTTCACTTTGTTGCCCCCTCCTTCTCTCTAGTCAGATTTGTAAAGGTTGGATTGACCCCACGGACTCACTTTGACCCTTTTCTTGACACTATGTCTCCTTAGGTGACTTTTCATCAAATGGCTTTAAACAATATTTATGCTGATGATCTTCCAAGTTGTATCTCCAGACTGGTCAATTCACCTTTGTCCCAGATTCATAAACTACCTACTTACATGTCATCATCATTGTAACCTAAGAAAGCCCAAGTAAAACATAAATTCTAGCCTGGAAAATGCACTTAGCCTCAAACATTCCCCCTCTCAATAAATGGCACACCATTCATATGGTTACTCAAATATAAAAACTTGGATTGACCCTTGAGTATGTTTCATTTTTTCCCTCACACCCATCAACTAATGAATCACTAACTCTTCCTGTCTCTACTTCAAAGGTGCATTCCCAATTGAGTAATTTCTCATCTTTTTTGTTGGTGCAACTTAATGTAAACTATCTCATCTCTCACCTGGAATACTACATTAACATCCTAACAGATTTCCTGGTCTCCCACTCTTAATCCCCAGTGACCCATCTTCCACAGTGTCTTTTTTTTTTTTTTGTATTTCTTTTTTTTTCATGTTATGTTAATCACCATATATTACATCATTAGTTTTTGATGTAGTGTTCCTTGATTCATTGTTTGCGTATAACAACCAGTGCTCTGTGCAGAAGTGCCTTCTTTAATACACATCACCAGGCTAATCTCTCCCCCCACCACCCCTCTCCCCTCTACAACCCTCAGTTTGTTTTTCAGAGTCCATAGTCTCTCATGGTTTGTCTCCCCCTCTGATTTCCCCCCCTTCATTCTTCCCCTCCTGCTATCTTCTTTTTTTTTTTTTTTTTTACATATAATGTATTATTTGTTTCAGAGGTACACAGTGTCTTATATTGCTACTTTCTCTATTTCTAAAAACTCACCAATGGCATCCCAGAGTGACGAGAATAAAACTTGACTGTGGCTTCTAAAATCCTATATAATCTGGCCCTCACCTACCTCTCTAATCTATTCTCTGCATTCCCTACATTCTAGCCACACTCTTCTTATTTCTACCAAACATTCAAAGAAGAAATAATACCTATTTTGCTGAAGCTGTTTCAAAAAATAGAAACAGAAGGAAAGCTTCCAGACTCATTCTATGAGGCCAGCATTATCTTAATCCCCAAACCAGGCAAAGACCCCATCAAAAAGGAGAATTTCAGACCGATATCCCTGATGAATATGGATTCCAAAATCCTCAACAAAATCCTAGCTAACAGGTTCCAACAATATCTTAAAAGGATCATCCACCACGACCAAGTGGGATTTATCCCCCGGATGCAAGGGTGGTTCAACATTTGCAAATCAATCAATGTGATAGAACACATTAATAAGAGGAGAGAGAAGAACCATATTGTCTTCTCAATTGATGCAGAAAAAGCATTTGACAAAATACAGCATCCTTTCCTGATTAAAACTCTTCAGAGTATAGGGATAGAGGGAACATTCTTCAAGTTCATAAAATCCATCTCTGAAAAACCCACAGTGAATATCATCCTCAATGGGGAAAAGCTGAGAGCCTTTCCCTTAAGATCAGGAACACATCAAGGATGCCCACTCTCGCCACTATCGTTCAACATAGTACTAGAAGTCCTAGCAACAGCAACCAGACAACAACAAAAAAGGTATTCAAATGGGCAAAGAAGAAGTCAAACTCTATCTTTTCACAGATGACATGATACTTTATGTGGAAAACCCAAAGACTCTACCCCCAAATTACTAGAACTCATACAGCAATTCAGTAATGTGGCAGGATACGAAATCAATGCACAGAAATCAGTTGCTTTCTTATACACTAACAACGCAACTGTAGAAAGAGAAATTAGAGAAAGGATTCCATTTACAATAGCACCAAAAACCATAAGATACCTTGGAATAAACCTAACCAAAGAGGTAAAGGATCTATACTCTAGGAACTACAGAACACTCATGAAACAAATTGAAGAAGACACAAAGAGATAGAAAAACATTCCATGCTTATGGATCGGAAGAATAAACATTGTTAAAATGTCTATGCTACCAGAGCAATCTATACCATCCCAATGCCATCCCAATCAAATCCCTTCAATGCCATCCCAATCAAAATTCCAATGACATTTTTCAAAGTGCTGGAACAATCCTAAAATTTGTATGGAATCAGAAAAGACCCCGAATCGCGAAGGAAATGTTGAAAAAGAAAAACAAAGCTGGGGCATCATGTTGCCCGATTTCAAGCTATATTACAAAGCTGTGATCACCAAGACAGCATGGTACTGGCACAAAAACAGACATATAGACTAATGGAACAGAACAGAGAGCCCACATATGAACCCTCAACTCTATGGTCAAATAATCTTCAACAAAGCAGGAAAAAAATATGCAATGGAAAAAAGACAGTCTCTTCACTAATTGGTGCTGGGAAAATTGGACAGCCACATGCAGAAGAATGAAACTCAACCATTCTCTAACATCATACACAAAGATAAACTCAAAATGGATGAAAGACCTCAATGTGAGACAGGAATCCATCAAAATCCTAGCGGAGAACAGAGGCAGTAACCTCCAAGACATCGGCCACAGCAACTTCTCTCAAGATACATCTCCAAAAGCTAGTGAAACAAAAGCAAAAATGAACTTTTGAGCCTTCATCAAGATAAAAAGCTTCTGCACAGTAAAGGAAACAGTCATCAAAACAAAGAAGCAATCCACAGAATGGGAGAAGATATTTGCAAATGACACTACAGATAAAGGGCTGGTATCCAAGATCTGTAAAGAACTTCTCAAACTCAACACCCAAAAAACAAATAATCAAATCAAAAAATGGGCAGAAGACAAAAAAGACACTTCTCTGAAGAGGACATACAAATGACTAACAGACACATGAAAAAATGTTCATCATCCTTAGCCATCAAGGAAATCCAAATCAAAACCACACTGAGATACCACCTTACACCAGTTAGAATGGCAAAAATGGACAGGGAAAGAAACAACAAATGTTGGAGAGGTTGTGGAGAAAGGGGAACCTTCTTACACTGTTGGTGGGAATGCAAGTTGGTACAGCACTTTGGAAAACAGTGTGGAGGTGACTCAAAAAATTAAAAATAGAGCTACCCTATGACCCAGCAATTGCACTCCTAGGTATTTACCCCAAAGACACAGATGTAGTGTAAAGAAGGGCCATATGCACCCCAGTGTTCAGAGCAGCAATGTCCACAATAGCCAAACTGTGGAAAGAGCCGAGATGCCCTTCAACAGATGAATGGATAAAGAAGATGTGGTCCATATGTACAATGGAATATTACTCAGCCATCAGAAAGGATGAATACCCAACTTTTACATCAACATGGATGGGACTGGAGGAGATTATGCTACGTGAAATAAGTCAAACAGAGAAAGTCAATTATCACATGGTTTCACTTATTTGGGGAACATAAGGAATAGCATGGAGGACATTAGGAGAAGGAAGGAAAAAATGAAGGGGGGGAAACTGGAGGGAGAGATGAACCATGAGAGACCATGGACTCTGAGAAACAAACAGGGTTTAAGAGGGGAGGTGGGTGGGGGGATGGGTTAGCCTGGTGATGGGTATTAAGTAGGGCACATACTGCATGGAGCACTGCATGTTACAGGAAAACAATGGATCATGGATCACCACATCAAAAACTAATAATGTATTGTATGGTGATTAACATAACATAATAAAATCAAATTAAATTAAATTAAAAAATAAAAGAATAGAAGCAACTCTCTGAACAGAAAAGCGACCACTTTCTGGAAGTTAGGACATGTTGAGATGTGAATGCGAGGTGATATATGGGAAGATAGACCACAGGGAGAGGGAGCCTCCATCAGCCAGCTACCGGTAAGTGATAGAGCAGCGGAGCACAAAAACGGAACTTTTAGAAGTCTGCTCTGCTGAGGGACGTCACTCCACTGGCTAAGTGGGGGGTGGAACCTTCGCTGGGACAGTGTGGTCTCAGGACCCTCAGGGTCACAGAAAGACCGGGGGTGCCTGAGTGCAGCAGAGCTCCCAGGTATTGAAGCAGGGAAGCCAGCTGCAGAGACGAAGCTGAGGATTGGGCTCTGAGGTCGGGTTGCCATAAACTGTGATCCGGGGCACAGTCGGGCCACTACTCTTCCAGCAAGGACCCAACAAGTGGCAGATCCAGAGAGACTACCCTTTCTCCCCCAGGAGGAGTAGTGTGGGAGTGCACCTCAGGAATAGGCTGGGTTTAGAGACTCCAAACAGGGTCCTGTGCCAGAGATAGAAACATTCGGTCACAGGCTGGCTGAGCATGGAGTACCAACTGCCAGGGACCTAATCAATATGGACATTATTAAGATGTCGAAACTAGAGTTCAGAAAGATGATTATAAAGATACTAGCTGGGCTTGGAAAAAGCATGGAACATACTAGTGAAACCCTTTCTGGAGAAATAAAAGAATTAAAATCTAACCAAGTAGAAATCAAAAAGGCTATTAATGAGGTGTAATCAAAAATGGAGGCTCTAACTGCTAGGATAAATGAGGCAGAAGAAAGAATCAGTGAGATAGAAGACCAAATGATGGAGAATAAATAAGCTGAGAAAAAGAGAGATAAATAACTACTGGATCATGAGGGCAGAATTCAAGAGATAAGTGATACCATAAGACGAAACAATATTAGAATAATTGGGATCCCAGAAGAATAAAAAAGAGAGAGGGGCAGAAGGTATACTGGAGCAAATTATAGCAGAGAACTTCCCTAATTTGGGGAAGGAAACACGCATCAAAATCCAGGAGGCACAGAGAACCCCCCTCAAAATCAATAAAAATAGGTCAACACCCCGACATCTAATAGTAAAACTCACAAGTCTCAGAGACAAAGAGAAAATCCTGAAAGCAACTCAGGACAAGAGGTCTGTAACCTACAATGGTAGAAACATTAGATTGGCAATAGAAGTCAATGACATATAAACCAAAAGATCAACAAAACTAGGAGCTGGTTCTTTGAAAGGATTAATAAGATTGATAAACCCCTGGCCAGACTTATCAAAAAGAAAAGAGAAATGACCCAAATAAATAAAATCATGAATGAAAGGGGAAAGATCACAACCAACACCAAAGAAATACAAACAATTATAAGAACATATTATGAGCTACTATATGCCTGCAAATTAGACAATCTGGACTCAATGGATGCATTCCTAGAAATGTATAAACTACCAAAACTGAACCAGGAAGAAATAGAAAACCTGAACAGACCTAAGGAAATTGAAGCAGTCATCAAAAATCTCCCAACAAACAAGAGCCCAGGGCCAGATGGCTTCCCAGGGGAATTCTATCAAACATTTAAGGAAGAATTACTACTTATTCTTCTGAAACTGTTCCAAAAATTAGAAATGGAAGGAAAACTTCCAAACTCGTTTTATGAGGCCACCATTACCTTGATCCCAAAACCAGAAAAAGACCCCATCAAAAAGGAGAATTACAGACCAATATCCTTGATGAACATGGATGCAAAAATTCTTACCAAAATACTAGCCAATAGTATCCAACAGTACATTAAAAGGTTATTCACCACGACCAAGTGGGATTTATTCCTGGGCTGCAAGGTTGGTTCAACATCCACAAATCAATCAATGTGATACAATACATTAATAAAAGAAATAACAAGAACCATATGATCCTCTCAATAGATGCAGAAAAAGCATTTGACAAAGTACAGCATCCTTTCTTGATCAAAACTCTTCAGAGTATAGGCATAGAGGGCACATACCTCAATATCATGAAAGCCATCTATGAAAAACCCATAACGAATATCACTCTCAATGGGGAAAAACTGAGAGCTTTCCCCCTAAGGTCAGGAACGTGGCAGGGATGTCCACTATCACCACTGCTATTCAACATAGTACTAGAAGTCCTAGCCTCAGCAATCAGACAATAAAAAGAAATAAAAGGTATCCAAATTGGCAAAGAAGAAGTCAAACTCTCACTCTTTGCAGATGATATGATATTTTATGTGAAAACCCAAAAGACTCCACCCCAAAACTGCTAGAACTCATACGGGAATTCAGTAAAGTGGCAGGATATAAAATAAATGCACAGAAACCAGTTGCATTTATATATACCAACAACAAAACAGAAGAAGGAGAAATTAAGGAGTCGATCCCATTTACAATTGCACCCAAAACCATAAGATACCTAGGAATAAATCTAACCAAAGAGGCAAAGGATCTGTACTCAGAAAACTATAAAATACTCATGAAAGAAATTGAGGAAGACACAACGAAATGGAAAAATGTTCCATGCTCATGGATTGGAAGAACAAATATTGTGAATATGTCAATGCTACCTAGAGCAATGTACACATTTAATGCAATCCCTATCAAAATACCATCCACTTTTTTCAAAGAAATGGAACAAATCATCCTAAAATTTGTATGGAACCAGAAAAGACCCTGAATAGCCAGAGGAATGTTGAAAAAGAAAAGCAAAGCTGGTGGCATCACAATTCCAGACTTCAAACTCTATTACAAAGCTATAATCATCAAGACAGTATGGTACTGGCACAAAAACAGATATATAGATCAGTGGAACAGAATAGAGAGCCCAGAAATGGACTCTTAACTCTATGGTCAACTAATCTTTGACAAAGCAGGAAAGAATGTCCAATGGAAAAAAGACAGTCTCTTCAACAAATGGTGTTGGGAAAATTGGACAGCCACATGCAGAAGAATGAAACTGGACCATTTCCTTACACCACACACAAAAATAAACTCAAAATGTATGAAAGACCTAAATGTGAGACAGGAATCCACCAAAATCCTAGAGAAGAACACAGGCAGCAACCTCTTCGACCTCAGCCGCAGCAGCTTCTTCCTAGAAACATCGCCAAAGGCAAGGGAAGCAAGGGCAAAAATGAACTATTGGGACTTCATCAAGATAAAAAGCTTTTGCACAGCATAGGAAACAGTCAACAAAACCAAAAGACAACTGACAGAATGGGAGAAGATATTTGCAAATGACATATCAGATAAAGGGCTAATATCTAAAATCTATAAAGGACTTATCAAACTCAACACCCAAAGAACAACTAATCCAAACAAGAAATGGGCAGAAGACATGAACAGACATTTTTACAAAGAAGACATCCAAATGGCTAACAGACACATGAAAAAGTGCTCAACATCACTCAGCAACAGGGAAATCCAAATCAAAACCTCAATGAGGTACCACCTCACACCAGTCAGAATGGCTAAAATTAACAAGTCAGGAAACAACAGATGTTGGCAAGGATGCAGAGAAATGGGAACCCTCCTACATTGTTGGTGGGAAAGCAAGCTGGTGCTCCACTCTGGAAAACAGTGTGGAGGTTCCTCAAAAAGTTGAAAATAGAGCTACCATATGACCCAGCAATTGCACTACTGGGTATTTACCCCAAAGATACAAATGTAGTGATCCGAAGGGGTACACGCACCCCGATATTTATAGCAGCAATGTCCACAATAGCCAAACTACGGAAAGAGCCAAGATGTCCATCAACAGATGAATGGATAAAGAAGATGTGGTATATATATACAACGGAATATTATGCAGCCATCCAAAAAAAAAACACACAAAATCTTGCCATTTGCAACGATGTGGATGGAACTAGAGGGTATTATGCTAAGCGAAATAAGTCAAACAGAGAAAGACATGTATCATATGATCTCACTGATATGAGGAATTCTTAATCTCAGGAAACAAACTGAGGGTTGCTGGAGTGGTGGGGGGTGGGAGGGATGGGGTGGCTAGGTGATGGACATTGGGGAGGGTATGTGCTATGGTGAGTGCTGTGAATTGTTTAAGACTGTTGAATCACCGACCTGTACCTCTGAAACAAATACTACATTATATGTTAAAAAAAAAGAGAGAGAGAGAAGATAGTAGGAAGGAAAAAACGAAGGGGGGGAATCAGAGGGGGAGACGAACCATGAGAGACTATGGATTCTGAGAAACAAACTGAGGGTTCTAGAGGTGAGGGGGGTGAGGGGATGGGTCAGCCTGGTGATGGGTATTAAAGAGGGCAGGTACTAAATGGAGCACTGGATGTTATATGCAAACAATGAATCATGGAACACTACATCAAAAACTAACGATGTAATGTATGGTGATTAACATAACATAATAAAATAAAATTTAAAAAAAATAGTATATGAAAACAAATTTGCTCCCCTGGTCTTCTCTACCAGTTAAGGAGAACCCAGGTTATGAAAAACAAAAACAAAAAACTCAACAAAGCATTTCCTATTTTTCTGTAGTTCTTATTTTCTTTTGCAGAGGTATAAACCAGACTGCTTGCTTGGAAGCATTTTGGAGAAATTAGGTTTAGGTTAAATTTTGTGAAAATCACTCATTCCAAGTAAACTACAGTAGACCAGGTGTTATTCAAGCTCAGAGTTAGAGCGGACTATAGCTTCTGACTTTGGCAGACTCCAAGTAGGTTGCAAAAAAACGTTTAGCCTATGTATCAGCACTGTGAGAATGCCTTTTTCTCTTCCTTTCCATTTAAGGGCAGTGTCTACTTTGGCATTAGTGTGGCCAAATTACATTTTCCGGTTATGTAAGAAGTTACACATGGAAAGTTGGATTAAACAGCTCTGTTTCATTTTAGTGATATTTCAGCTTCCTTTCTCTATGGTTTCCTCAACAATTGCTGCTCGGCTGGCCTGCCCCTAAATCTAGCTCAAGGGGTGCCACCCTGCTCAGTCTTTGTTTCCTCTGCCACAAATTGTACCAGTTGTGCTGGCATCCTTGGGCTGGTCATACACAGCCAACTGACCCCACTCCTGGCTCTTCTCCATCTGAGGCCCAACTCACAGAACACCTTCTATGCCTATTTGATATATTGAGTGTAGAGTTGAGAGCAGCTATACACAACAACCTCACAGGACAGAAGAGACGTAGGAATGCTGCTAAGGGAGGAGCACGGTGTCAAAAGGAGAGGAAACCTGACCAGGACATGAGAGTGGAAAAACATGAGACCAGAGAGACACATAAAAGAGAGTCAGAGATAGAAGGAGAAAATTGATTAGCAGTACATTGAATCAGACACAATTTTTAACACAGTATTATTTTTAGATAAAAATGACCTAGAAATTTAAAAAAATAGGATTCTAAATTGATTGAATTGTTTAAAACTAAGACTTAAGTCATCTTCTTAAACCATATACTATTTATGCCTAGTTACTTTGCAGGACAGTAGTATATATTGTTAAATGTCAAAGGGATATTTCTGAGTGAGATTTGCTGATTACAATAGTAAATCCATTCTGTCTCTATGCTCAGTCTTCATGGCTTCAGTGTCTGCTTCTTTGAACTGATTCATAAAGTATGACTGTACCTGAGAGAAAATCTGATTTCACTACAAAACCACAGGAAGAGTACCAATTCAGAGATGAAGAATCTTATAATCCAGTTCATAAAAGAAGAATGCAAGAAACTTTAAGTAGAAGGGAATAGTTGAGCCAAAAGAAAAAAGAAAAAAGATTGGTTTCAGCTTTAGTTCAAGTTTGCAAATAGTAGAATTTGTTAGTCATTTCAGGTATTTGGTTTCTACAAATGTCAAATCTTTTTATTTCCATTTGCTTCCACAAAGATACCTATAATAAAAGACAAGGATTATGATAATCCATTTTAATACTATCTACAATAATAGGAATCTTTTTACCCCAGCAACCAAAATTTTCTACCTGGAAAAAATACTATAAAAAATCAGAAGCACTATAGCTGAGAAGGAGGTAGATGGCAAGTAACAAAAGAGCAAAGAACACTTGAAAATACTTTTTACTCATACTTTTCATCATTTCAGCTATAAGAAAGCCTGTATTTTTTACCGCCCTTTGACTAAGCTATGCTCATTTCTTTGTAGTCATTCCTACCTTCCAATGGCCACCATTTCATTTGTTAAGAAAATAAAAAATGTAACTTAACACATAAAAAGTTTTTCACAAATGTAGAGTTCCATTAATCCAAAACTATAAGAAAATAAATTTATTACATTTCAAGCTATAGTAAATGCCTTTAAGATTGCTATACCTTCTTCTCCAGAGAAGACATACAAATGGCTAACAGACACATGAAAAAATGTTCAACATAACTAGCCATCAAAACCACAATGAGATACCACCTTACACCAGTTAGAATGGCAAAAATTAATAAGACAGGAAACAACAAATGTTGGCGAGGATGTAGAGAAAAAGGAACTCTCTTACACTGTTGGTATAATGCAAGCTGGTACAGCCACTCTGGAAAACAGTATGGAGGTTCCTCAAGACATTAAAAATAGAGTTACTCTACAACCCAGCAATTGCACTACTAGGTATTTACCCCAAAGATACAGACGTAGTGAAAAGAAGGGGCATATGCACCCCAATGTTCATAGCAGAAATGTTCACAATACCCAAACTGTGGAAGGAGCCTAGATATCCTTCAACAGATGAATGAATAAAGAAGATGTGGTCCATATATACAATGGAATATTACTCAGCCATCAGAAAGGATGAATACCCACCATTTGCGTTGACATGGATGGAACTGGAGGGGATTATGCTATGTGAAATAAGTCAATCAGAGAAAGACAATTATCATATGGTTTTACTCATATGTGGAATATAAGTGCAGATAACCATAGGGGAAGGGAAGGAAAACTGAATGGGAAGAAAGCAAAGAAGGAGACAAACCATGAGAGACTCTGGACTCTGGGAAACAAACTGAGGATTACAGAAGGGAAGGGGGTGGGGGGGATGGGGTAACTGGGTGATGGGTATTGAGGAGGGCACATGTTGTGATGAGCACTGGGTATTATATGCAACTAATGAATCGTTGAACACTACTTCAAAAACTAATGATGTACTATATGTTCGCTAATTGAACATAATAAAATTTTTTTTAATTAAAAAAAAAAAAGATTGCTGTTTCTTAATTCTTGTTATGTCCTGGTATGCTTCGTGTGCATGTGTAGTTACATGCGTACGTGTATGTGTATACTTTAATTTTATTCTTTAAAGCATGAATTCATATAAAATAAACACTTAATTTAAAGAAAACATCCAGGTATATGGTTGAAATAATGATACATAAAGAACATATGCATATAATGTAGCAAATGTAAGTATTATGGCATTAGCAATGCACTGAATATTTTATAAATATAACGAAGCTCGTAAAACTTAAATGATGCTGATCACAGAACCCATCCTGACCCAACCTTCTGAATAAAAGTATTCCTAATTTATTTCAAAGCAATTCCTTTGACCCCACTTTCCAAAGACTGGTCCAAGATGTTCATGTGTGATAAGCCATGGCCAGGCTGGCTGCACTAAATCCTGTGTAGGCCTGATAATGTAGTAAGAAATACAGCTTGGAACAACATACCTGAATTCTCTTAAATGGTAATAGGTAGAAACAAGTGGTGCATACTCCACCCTGACCTAAAATAGTATAAATTCAACTGGCTTGGCAGATACCTCACTCTGCACAAGCTTCAGACACCACCAAACTCTGGATGTGTAAACTTCAAGAAAAGCAAAGGAAAATACTGAGACCTTATACTCTTGAAGTATATTTTATGCATATCTTCTTCATTGGGTGTAGGTATAAGAATAAAGCAAACTAAAAGGGACATAAACCAAATCCTATATATTGTTGTTGCCATTTCTCAAACATGAAACTGATGATTTGATCTGGCCCTGCTCTTGTTGGAATCAACAGGAATAAGTATAGAACAAGAAAGGACTAAAATAAGGCTGAGACCACCAGGCTTCCTGGATATCTGACTACCTCTAGGATCAGGGTCACTTGATCTGTGGAATCTAAGAGGAAACTTCTGAGAAGACAGGTTGTTTAAGAAGTAGCCTGTTAAGACAGAAGATTTGCCAGCTCTGCCAGATCCCTCCCTTAAGTCATTACCCATCATTTCAATGCTATTAAATTGTGATCATCCTGAAGGATTTTCAGTAGAATGTAAGCTGGAACACCCAAGCCTAAGTAAGGCAAGCCTGTTATGGAGATTTGGGGCCAGGGTCTGGATGCAGGGATGATTGTGGATATAAGCGGAATCTTTCCCATAGAATTCCTCAGTTCCGGTGGGATTCATACAAATGCCCATGGATCTGGCAGCCCAGAATGTCAGGCCTTCTGGCCACAGGTTTATTATCCTTTCCGCTTTCTGGCTTCTCTTCTTGGAGGATTCTGGGTAGGGGTTCTCAGAAGCAGTGGCAATCTCCCTCCCAGGTTCACCCCTGGGCCACAGTTCCAAGTAATGTCTCACTCTTAGTTAGACCTAACAGGTAACCCAAACTAATGTGGGTTCCATTTCAAGATGGCAATGTAGGAGGATCTTGAACTGACCTCCTTCCATGAACACGCCAGAATTACAGCTACATAAGGAACAATTTCCTCTGAAAGAAACCCCAAAAGTAGCTGAGCAATTCCTATATGTCAGGTAAATGAGAAAAAACCTACATCAATATGGGTAGTAGAAACAGAGACATGATCTCACTGTAAACCCCACTGCCAGTGTGGCAACCCACTATCTGGAGGGAACTCAAAATTCCAAGCTGCTCTCGGAGAAGTGAAGGGTTTGAACCCCATGTCTGAAACCCCAAACTTTGAGATCTATGCCTGAGAAATGAGACCCAAAATACCTGGCTTTGAAAGCCAATGGGGCTTGCATCTGTGAGACCCACAAAACTATAGTAACTGAGAAACAGTTCTTAAAGGGCCACAAGCTCATCTGGCTAGCTCCCAGAGCCCGGTGCAGAGGTAGCTGACTGAAACACACCTGAAAGAGTCCTGTTTGTTTATCTTAAAGCTCAAGCCTGAGGAACAAGGCATCTAACTTAAAACACATCTAGGGGCCTACTGAAATACTCTCCAAAGACAGAGACCAGCAGGTACCATCTTTGCTCTCTCCCTCTGCCTCACTCAAGGTCACCGGTATCTCCTGGGAAGGAGCTTGTACACACTTCTGGTGCCCTGGTTTCTACAGCTGCCACCCGGGGATGCCCCTTGATTGGCTGGCTCTGGCGGGCAGCAGGGTTTACATTCATACATCTCACAGGACTATAACAAATGGAGAAAGCCTTCTTAACTAGCCACCTCCCCAAGCAGAGAAGCAAGAGACTGAAATGCCCCATTTTTCTGTGAAAGGGGCCTATTAGCTTACCTTCACAGCTGCTGCCGGAGGGGCAGGCTTCTAATTAAACACACATCTAAGGGCCAACTATAATCTTTTCCAGAGACCTTGGAGGGAGGGCTCTCCCTGTGCCTCATTCCTTGACATCAGTCTTGGCAATGATTTTCTGGATTTGACACCAAAGAAAAGGCAATAAAAGCAAAAATAAACAAGTGGGACTACATCAAACTAAAAAGCTTCTGCACAGCAAAGGAAACCATCAACAAAATGAAAAGACAACCTACTGAATGGGAGAAAATTTTCACAAATCACATATCTGTTAAGGGGCTAATATCCAGAGTACATAAAGAACTCATACAACTCAATAACCAAAAAACAAGCATTTGACTAAAAAATGGGCAGAGGATCTGAATAGACAGATTTTTTCAAAGTTTTTCAAGTTACACATCCAGAGTTTGGTGGTGTCTGAAGCTTGTGCAGAGTGAGGTATCTGCCAAGCCAGTTGAATTTATACTATTTTAGGTCAGGGTGGAGTATGCACCACTTGTTTCAAGTTTTCAAAGTTTTTCAAAGAAGATATATAGGTAGCCAACAGGTACTTGAAAAGGTACTCAACATCACTAACCATCAGGGAAATGCAAACCAAAGCCACAGTGAGATATGGCTATTATCAAAAAAAAAAAAAAGAAAGAAAAGAAAAAAGAAAAGAAAAGAAAGAACAAATGTTGGTAACAATATAAAAAATAAGTAACAGGAAAGCATTGTTGGTGGGAATGTAGACTGGTGCAGCCACTATGGAAAACAGTATGGAAGTTCCTCAGATAATTACAAAACAACTACCATATGATCCAGCAATTCCACTTCTGGGTATTTATCCAATGGAAACAAAAATACTAACTCAAAAAGACATCTGCACCCTCATGTTCATTACAGCTTTATGTTCAATAGCCAAGATATGGCAAAGATCTAAGTCTCCATCAATGGCATGTGTGTTCACGCATGCACACACACATGACTATTATTCCATTATTTAAAAAAAGGGAAATCCTGCCATTTGTGACAACATGAATGGACTGAGGGCATTATGCTACGTGAAATAAGTCAGACAGAGAAAGACACATACCATATGATCTCACTTATATGTGAAATCTAAAAAAGAAAAAAAAAAAGTGATTGCCAGATGTAAAGGGTAGGGGAGTGAAATGGGCAAAGGTGACCAAAAAGTACAAATTTTAAGTTATAAAATAAGTCCTGAGGATGTTATGTGCAGTATGGTAACTATAGCTAATGATATTGCATTGTGTTTTTGAAAGCTGCTAAGATGGTAGATCTTTAAAATTCTCACCACAAGGAAAAAAATGTGTAACTCTGTATGGCAATAGGTATTAACTAAACTTATTGTGGTTTTCATTTTGCAATATATACATACATCAAATTGTTACATTGTATTCCTGAAATTAATGTTACATGTCAAGTATATTGCAATAAAGAAAAAAGAACTAATGTGGACAAGATAATGTGATGATCAATGTGAGAGTCAAGAATACCCAATCCAGGGGATGGGAGGGAACAGCATGACTTGGTAAGCCCCACCTTGTCCTTCTGCCAGATGCTAGGCCCTATTCCAAACTTGTTGGCTATTCTACTGCATCACAAGTAGGGAATCTTCAGAAAGGAGTCTCAGGCCCTTTCAGCACAGAAGAAACACTTGACTAAAGGACACAAGGAAAAAATGGATTCAGGTCACCAGCTCTAGAGTAGAGAGAGGCTGTGCTAGTTTACTCTCTACAAAAAAGCAAGTCCCGGGTTTATAGGGGGGCTCCATCCAATGTCTTGTAATGATCATGGTCCTATTGGTACTTTGTGAGGTGCTTGGCAATGCTAACTTCGGATGAACTTCATCAGGGATGATGGGGAAGGAGTAGCATAGAGTCACAGAAATGTCAGGTATGAACTGGATCCTGCCTGGTTTGTGTATGTAGTAGCTGAGAAAACCTCTGGATTTAGTAGTGATAGAATGCAGCAGTATGTTGTGCTTGTAAGCCAGATGATCCCAGTTCTACTGGATACCTTACAAAGCTCAGACTCATTCCTCTTCCCCTTCTGCCTAGAAGCTGCTTAGCACTGATGAGATCTTAACCAGTGGTCCCACTACCAACCTGCAGAAATGAGTGTTAAGGACAAAGTGTGGCAGACTCAAGGGTGGGCTTCATAAATCACTCAGGATCCCCAAATGAAAGGACATTTGTATAGCTGGTTAAAAAGGCAGTTGAGAACTTTGGACCCAACACACATGGTACTTAGTTCTGGCCAGGTTTGGCAGAGAACAGGGTATGCCAGTGTGCTGAACTGGTGGGAAGAATATTAAAGAAAATAGTCTCCAAACTTGGGCAGGGGGGCAATCTCTGTAAAGAAAGTATATTTTTTATGAAATTTATATGAAAGTAAATGGGAGAGAGAAATTATTCTCAAGAGAAATGACCTTATAAAGTCTGCATAACTTAAGCTTAAAGAACTGTTTTTAATGGAGGCTAGTAAAATGAAGAGCTACCAAAATGAAAGCATGCACATGGGCCAAAATCCACTAAATGCCACTCTTTTAAATTTTTAATAGCCAAGCCCTCATTGTCATTTGTACCAGTCTTCAAATCTTGAACAGATTTTTGGTCTATCTTCCACTTTAGACAGATGAAACTTGAATATATAGATTGTTCAGAGTTTTTTGTGAAGGTTCTTTTTTCATTAACTAGTTTGGCATTTTTAGATGTTTATTAAAACTGTATGTTTATTATTTTGTATTATATGGACACTATCTCACTTGACATTAAATTTTTTTCTAAACTGACATATTCACTGTATCGTATAGACACTCTCTCTCTTTCATTAAAGAATAAGGTCTGGCCAATAGCTTATAATAAAGATGGAAAAAGGGGAAAAGCTAGAATCAAATCTACAAAATTAACTTAAGAATCCTATGCAAATACTATCACAAACACCAGGGGGTCTATCTAGTTTGCTAACATCACCTATATCACGTGTCTCTTTTCTATGAAATGAGGAAAGAAAGGATAAATAATTTCACATTGATTTTAACCTATCAACAAATTCATAAGAACTGAAGAAGTGTAACCTATCTCTATACAAGCATGAATAGTGATTGTACTTTATTCCAATAAGAACCCAACTTTAAAAAGCATCAGTAAAAATCTCATTATTTTATAGTTCATCAACAATGGTAAGAGACAAAAGTAAATGGGAAATAATTTTATTTCATCATTCTAAATGAATGCAAATCCATTATGAAGAGACCAAGAAAAAGTTCATACTCCAGTGTAAAATTCATAGGGTTTTAAAATAAATGCTTCATTCTATCTGAAGCACATTAAGTTTTCTCTTCCTCATTACTGTCTCTAGTGAAGCAATTCTGATTTTTGTGCATTTCACTATTAATGTGCATAGCGTTCTGAAATAAACTGACAATTTCTACAGAGAAACAGCTATCAATCTACTAGTTGATAAGCAAGCAGATATAAAGCTTTTCATACTTAGTGTTTCCAAGGAAACCACTCTCAATATACACTCATTCAACATGCAAACTTTGAAGGAATTGTATCATCTCTGTGCATTTGAGAGGAAAGTAAACGAGAGGTGTAAGTTAAAAACTCTAGAATGAAACATTACTTCCATGACAATGAAGAGTATTGAAAGAACTGGCTAACTATATTGATTTGATTGAACACAAGCAAGATGATGTTTTAAAAAAGAGGAAACTAGAATAAATATGCCTTAGGGAACCTTGTTAGTGAAATATTTCACAAGGGAATGCCCTTGTAAACAATACTAGAATGACAGCACAAAGAGGGCTGAGACAAGAAAGCAAAATAAAATAACAGCAACAAATAAAGAACTGAAACTATAGAAAAACAGAGACAATGAATTAATGAAGCAAATCTGCATACTAGAACTTATTAATATTTATTTATAGCAACAGTACGATAAAGAAAATTGGCCAATGTGGTCAATTCCAAAAATCAGTGGCAGCTGTAAGACTTTTAAGTTACTCATTTTTCCCTTCCTACTATCCTTTTTTTTTTTTTAATAATTAAGAAGTTTTATTTTTTGTTTTTTTTTAAAGATTTTTTATTTATTTATTTATTTGAGAGAGAGAGAGAGAGAGAGAGAGCACATGAGAGGGGGAGGGCCAGAGGGAGAAGCAGACTCCCCGCTGAGCAGGGAGCCCGATGCGGGACTCGATCCCGAGACTCCAGGATCATGACCCAAGCCGAAGGCAGTCGCTTAACCAACTGAGCCACCCAGGTGCCCCAAGAAGTTTTATTTTTTGAATGTGTATATTTTGGCATACAGACTTCACATCTGGTGTAAAATCAGTTTGAATATTTTAATAAGTAAGGAAAGCCTAATGGGTTTTTGATTAAAGAATTATGTTTTGGTATAATTGTCATTCCCAATATATCATTATTTTTATCTATTCTTTGGAAAACAGCAGTATGCCCTTATTAATAAATTAAGATTATGTTTAAAAAAAGGACTTTTAAGTTAGTCGAAACAGTTGATTGTACTATCCTACACAAAGTATTTGATGTCTAACCTCTCTGGTGCACTCACTAAGCATCCGCTATTATTCATTTATGAAAAGTATAAGGGCTTCTGAAATACTCTGAATACTAAGATATGCATAAATATGGGAGGATTTCTAAATATAATTTCTAAATATATTCTAGATATAATTTAATTGGAATGCTTTATTGTGCTTTCATTTTTTAATGTTTGAAATTAACATTTTTAATACTTAACATGTCTAATGCTCAAAGATATGCATATGCATACACATTTCTTTCCTATTGGACATCTGAGAATACGCATATAGGCACACCACTTAAAAATGTCATGGTTCTACTATCACTTCTAACCCTCCAAGGAGAACCCTTCAGAATGAAGTAATTCACCTTCATACCTCCCGCCTCATCACAGCAACATTCTAGTACCTAATATACTTCCAGTCACTATGTATTTTGTCTTCTTCCACATGCTTCCAAAGTACATTTCATTTTAAGTGTATAAATTATGGATAGCATATCTCTTTTTGGTCATAGATGCATCTTTATCATAAAGTAGCTCTATTAGTGAAGCCCATGTCAAGACTTCAAATGAAGTTTGTGCTGACTTTATTTTCAGAGAAAACCGACCTGCCTCTTCCTTTCATAGCTGAGGCATTGTCATATGAATGTTAATGCTTTTTCTTCTTAAACTAATAAAGCTTGAAATGCACACACTGATGGAATAAGTGTTATTGTGTCAGTGAGGCTTTAGGCCAATGTGTTATCCTTTCCACAGTAAGGATCTAAGAATTTAATTTGTGAATGTTGGATCTATGATATTTAAGGATATTTAAATTCAAAATAAGCTGTCCTCGAAGGAGAAAATATATGTTTATATTCTCATTATGTCTTGGCTCATCTATAATATGACCTCATTACTGTAAACCAAAGAAAACTGTAAAATGAAGTGATAATGACAAATTATTATTTCCTAAAATAAAAAAAGATCATTCAGCTAAAAAGTGATAGTGCTAGGATTTAAACAAATTAGGAGAAAATGATATATTTGGTGTATTAACATAAGTATAGGTCATTTTGGCCATTTAATGTTACAATTCCCCTTTTAAAAGATTTAGAAGTTCTCGGGCGCCTGGGTGGCTCAGTCGTTAAGCGTCTGCCTTCGGCTCAGGTCATGATCCCAGGGTCCTGGGATCGAGTTCCACATCGGGCTCCCTCCTCGAGGGGAAGCCTGCTTCTCCCTCTCCCACTCCCGCTGCTGGTGTTCCTGCTCTCGCTATCTCTGTCTCTGTCAAATAAATAAATAAAATCTTTAAAAAAAAATAAAAATAAAAAATAAAAGATTTAGAAGTTCTCTAACAATAATGTCAACTAATATCTGTACTTTATTTGAACAAATACACTTTCATAAGTGTTTAGGTCAGTGTTACAAATGGGGGAGCTAGTAAGTGACACCTTGGAGATTCAAATTTAGATCTTTTCCCTAGACTTGAGACAATACCCAGCACCTAAACCCAGATCCATTCAATGATCATGTGCTTAACTTTGGAGTTTAATTCTTCTGGCCTTCAGTGTCCTTATGAATAAAAGAATTAAGTGATCACTAAGCTCCATTATAGTGTTTTGAAATTAAAATGTATTCTTTAAGTCTGATTACACACAATAAAAGATTCATGAGATAGGAAATTATGTGTTTTAAGTGGAGGCTAGTGATTTGCAAAACAGAGCTTTACCTATAGAACCAAGCAAATTTTGCAATATGACAAGTAAACCATTATGTGCATGTTTCTTTTCTCATGATATGTGCCATTCAAATTCACAGGCCCCCTAGGAGGATCAGTATCAAAATGAAAAAAGGAATATAAATACATTTGTAAACTCTTATAAAACATATGTATTTTTATCCTAACCTCATTTTGTTTTATAACCTTTTGTTATACAATGCTTTATAACAGCTTTATTGAGATATAATTCATATGCCATAAAATTCACACTTTCAATGTATACAAATCAATGGTTTTTCGTAGATTCATAGAATTTTGCAACCTAATTTTAGACTATTTTCATCACCCTCAAAATAACCCTTCCACCCATTAGCAGATTCTTACCTCCCCCAACCCCTATTGTGTCTTAGATCCTTACTGTGGAAAGGATAACACGTTGGCCTAAAGCCTCACTGACAAAATAGACTATTTTCATCACCCTCAAAATAACCCTTCCACCCATTAGCAGATTCTTACCTCCCCCAACCCCAACCACTAATCTATCTTTTGTTTCTATGGATTACCTACTCTGGTCATTTTAAATCAATGGAGTAGTACACCTCTTGTGACTTTCTTCTTTCACTTGGCATAAGGTTCCCAAGGTTCATCCATGCTGCAGCATATAACAGTATGTGATTCCTTTATATTACCTAATAATATTCCACTGTATAGATATACCAAATTTTATTTAACCATTCATCAGTTGGACTTTTAGGTTGTTTTCACTTTTTGGTTATATGAATAACACTGCTATGAACACTCTTAAGATTTTAAATGGATGTACATTTTCATTTCTCTCGGGTATGTATCTAGGAGTGGAATTGCTGCATTACATGATAAATCTAGGTTTAACATTTTTAGGAACTTCCAAACTGTTTTCCAAAGTGGCATTAGCCATTTCATAATCCCAGTAGCAATGTATGAAGATTCCAATTTCTCCACATCTTTGTCAACACTTAACTATCTTTTTATCTTAGTAATCCTAGTGGTTTGAAATGGTATTTCATTGTAATAGTTTTAATTTGCTCTTCCCTAATGACTAACAATATTGAGCATCTTTTCATATGTTTGTGAACCATATATTTTCTTTGAAGTAGTATCTATACAAATCCTTTGCCCATTTTTAAACTGGGTTATCTTTTTATTGTTGAGTTGTAGGAGTTCTTTATATATTCTAAACACTAGACCTTAACAGATATGATTTCCACATTTTTCCCATTCTTTGTGCTATATTTTCACTTTATTGATGGCATAATTTGAGGTAAATATATTTGCATATATAAAACTCCAATGTTTCAATTTCCCTTTCATTGCTTGTGCTTTTGGCATCATATCTAAGAAACCATGGCCTAACTCAAAGTGATGAAAATTTACTCATGTCTTCTTCTAACAGTGTAGTAAGTTTTCAAATTAGGAAGTTGAATCTTCCAACATTGTTTTCTTTTCCAAGATTATCTGGCTATTCTGAGTCTCTTGCATTTCTATATGAATCTTAAGTCCAGCTTGTCAATTTTTGCAAAAAATGTCAGCTAAGATTTTGAAAGGGATTGTGTTAAATTTGTAGATTAATTTGGGGAGAATTACAATCTTAAAATGTTGTCTTCTAATCCAAAATCATGGGATATCTTTACATTTATTTAGGTTTTCATTCATTTCTTTCAACAACGTCTTATGGTTTTCAATGTACAATTCTTGCATTTCTTAGTTCAATACTTAAGAATAAATTTAATAATTTATGATGTTACATTAAATGGAATTATTTTAATTTCACTTAATATTCATTGCCATTGTAATTTTTTTTCAAGTTTTTATTTAAATTCCAGTTAGTTAAAATACAGTGCAATATTAGTTTCAGGTGTAGACTTTAGTGATTCATCCATTGCCAGTGTAATTTTAAACAATCATTGTAAGGGCACTGCTTTGGAAGAATACACAGCTAGGTTTCTCCTTCCTTTAAAAAAAAAAAAAGATTTTATTTATTTATTTGTCAGTCAGAGAAAGAGAATGCAAGCAGGGGGAGTGGTAGACAGAGGGAGAAGCAGGCTCCCCGCTGGGCAGGGAGCCCGATGTGAGACTTGATCCCAGGACTCTGGGATTATGACCTGAGCCAAAGGCAGATGCTCAACCAACTGAGCCACCCAGGCGTCCCTAGGTTTATACTTTTGCACTTGAATTTGTATTATAAATATTTGATGTGAAGGAGAAGGAAGGCAGAGAAATTTCTTTGTAATTAAGTAGATATTTATATGCTCTGTTCTTTATTTTTATTCTTTTTTTAAGACACAGAACAAGATAGAAAAGGAGAGATATCATTGGAAAATGATGCCAACCAAGAAGAACTGCTCAACTCTGACATCACTGATTCTGCATACTTTATAGAAAAGGTACTTGACTCTCTGGGCTCAGACCTAGTTTGTGGCAACATGGCTAAACGCACCAAGAAGGTCGGAATCGTGGGTAAATACGGGACCCGTTATGGTGCCCCCCTCAGGAAAATGGTGAAGAAGATTGAAATAAGCCAGCACGCCAAGTACACTTGCTCCTTCTGTGGCAAAATCAAGATGAAAAGACGAGCTGTGGGGATCTGGCATTGTGGCTCCTGCATGAAAACCATCGCTGGTGGCGCCTGGACCTACAACACCACTTCTGCTGTCACAGTAAAATCTGCCATCAGAGGACTGAAGGAGTCGAAAGACCAGTAGAAGCTTCACCATTTGAAACATTGCTAGCCTATAATAAATGAGTTAATTTATGTAACAACAACAAAGAAAAAGGTACTTGACACTGGTTATCTAAGTCTCCCCAACTTAGAAACACAAATGTGGGGAGAAGCAAGACTACAGGACAATACTCTACTTTGAGCCCCATACCTATGTAAAGCTTTTGTCAATCTGCCTAATAGAACATGTTTTTTCTGGTTCAAAGACTGTGGAGTGGCTACCCCTGCTTTGTTATTTTGTTCCTTAAAAATCCCCAGATGTATTCAGGGTCATGTCAAAGTTATGCATGTCCACCCAAAAATGAAAAATTTAGGACAAGAGTTAGTTTTTTGAGTGTCACCAGGTGAACAGTCTTGCTTTATTTTTTTCATACCTTTTCCTTCAGCCTCTGTGATGACTGAAAATGACAAAAAAGAGAGAGCAAAAGCAAATGTCAGCCAAAAGAGAGTTGAGGGGAGTAAGTCAAATGTTCTTTGTTAAAAGACCTTTAAAATACCGCAATTACAAGGAGTGAGA
Source organism: Phoca vitulina (assembly GCF_004348235.1). NCBI lineage: Eukaryota > Metazoa > Chordata > Mammalia > Carnivora > Phocidae > Phoca > Phoca vitulina. The sequence continues at coordinate 15,418,841 of NW_022589710.1, read as the reverse complement.
GACGAGTTATGACTCAGTATTTGTACCATGGATCTAACAGCACTTTGAACATATTTATAAACAATGAAGGAAAGGAGATTCAATAAAGATTAAGGCTGTCTAATACCTGACAGTTTTGCCATTCCCATGTGTCTTTTAGTCTTTTGGATTTTTTTCACATTATTCTTCCTAAATAAACCAAAGAAGTAAAGGAAATATATGATTGTGTATGGGTGTGTATATAGATATATACACATCATACAAATATTATCTCAACTCATCATCGACTGTTTCATATCTGTTTTACTATTAACTATATTTTTCTAAATCTTTCAGGAAAAGTGATTCTCTAGATAGACATAAATTTCATCCTGGAGTTTAAGTTCTTTGCACATTACTATGGACCCAATAAGGTATGAGAAGCCTCGTAGATATCGTATTACACATCTATACCTATGTCTTGAATTAATGTTCGTAATTTATCTCACTTGTTTTAATTTAGAGTTTTTGTAGTTAATGAATGCTGAGCCACTTTAAATAGTTTCTGTCTGAGCTTACTGTGCTCTTCTTTACCCATCATTTGTGGTACTGGTAGAAATGTACACATGAGTAATTGAGCCTATAATTACCAAAATGTACACACAGTTGGGCATTCAAAAGGAATATGAATGCTTTTTATTTTTTGCTCCAGTTGCTTTTCAACCTCTAATTTATCCTGCAATATGTTTGTGAACTTAGAAAATACTTTAAAAAACAAATAAATGGACTAATTCAGGGTTAATGAATTTCCAATTAAGATAAAGAACAAGACCGTAGAAAAGATCTTTTTTTATTCCTCTAGTTAACATTTATTCTGCCTCTAAAACTCAGTTAATGTTAGTGTACCAAATAAAAGCTTTCCCGAATATTTTCCTGTATCTTGCCACTCCCAGTCTAAACTAGGTACTACTTGAACTCTCAGAATACCTTGTCCTAGGCAAGAAACAACAAATGTTGGAGAGGTTGTGGAGAAAGGGGAACCTTCTTACACTGTTGGTGGGAATGCAAGTTGGTACAGCCACTTTGGAAAACAGTGTGGAGATTCCTCAAAAATTTAAAAATAGAGCTACCCTATGACCCAGCAATTGCACTACTCGGTATTTACCCCAGAGACACAGATGTAGTGAAAAGAAGGGCCATATACACCCTAATGTTCATAGCAGCAATGTCTGCAATAGCCAAACTGTGGAAAGAGCCGAGATGCCCTTCAACAGATGAATGGATAAAGAAGATGTGGTCCATATTCACAATGGAATTACTCAGCCATCAGAAAGGATGAATACCCAACTTTTACATCAATATGGATGGGACTGAAAGAGATTATGCTACGTGAAATAAGTCAAGCAGAGAAAGTCAATTATCATATGGTTTCACTTATTTGGGGAACATAAGGTATAGCATGGAGGACATTAGGAGAAGGAAGGGAAAAATGAAGGGGGGGAAATCGGAAGGAGAGATGAACCATGAGGACCATGGACTCTGAGAAACAAACTGAGGGTTTTAGAGGGGAGGGAGGTGGGGGGATGGGTTAGCCCATTGATGGGTATTAAGCAGGGCACATACTGCATGGAGCACTGGGTGTTGTAAGAAAACAATGAATCGTGGATAACTACATCAAAAACTGGTGATGTATTGTATGGTGACTAACATAACATAATAAAATAAAATTAAAAAAAAAAAAAACAAAAGAATACCTTGTCCTTACTTTTATCATAGCATGTATCACATGTTTACAAGGTAAATATCTAGTTGCAAACCTACTCCCTAGAGAGGGAGCTTCCTTAGTTCAGGGACCGTGCCTTTCACTTTTGAAACCCTAGTGTCCTACCCTAGTGTTTAATATATGTTTGAAAAATAATAATGAAGGACTTGACACATTCAAAACCATCAATTCCCTATCCTTCATCCCATTTCTGTTCCTTTTGATCTTTTATTACCTGTTTTAAATGGACATAGACCAGGACCCCATGTCAAATTACTGTTTTTAATTCCAGCAAGGGTTCTCATTTAGGCCTTCAGTGGTAGATTAGATTGGACTTCCACTAATCTTCCAGTTTAAGAATCTTCTACAAACAAGATTTGCTTTAGATTCAGAGTAGTCTCTTTAGTGTTCAGTGATCCATTCAAATCTTAATTCAGGAAGAAAGCCTACATCTTGAGTAGGATTAAGTTAGTTTCTGGTGGATGACTTCAGAGGGCTCAGGAAAGTTCCCTATCAAATCTTTCCTGTGAGCCCAATATTGGCCAGTCCAGCTTTTGGTCTTACAAATAGAACTTGAGATGCCTGAGCTATTGTCAGCTATTAGCAATGGCATCTTAGTATGAATTTATTTTACCGCCTTTTTCCTAACATCTAGCTGAGATCAACTGCCCTAAAGAGTGTGATTTTACTAGACCAGAAGTAAAGCATTCAGGAACCTGTGATGCTCACTTTCTGGGAGGAAAGACCAGGGGGTGGTGCACATTAGCAGTCTGTACAAAGTCAGAGAGCAGCACAGGCCACTGGGGCCTAGGAGGGAAGGAGGGAGGGAGGGAGGGAAGGAGGGAAGAGAGAAAAGAAAAGAAAAAAGAAAAGAAAAAAAATTGTGTGTGTGTGTGGTAATAATTAATGCTTATAGGAAACTATATTCAGGTATTAAGGGAAGACAAAGGGGACAAGAGACAAATTTCATCAACTCTAAAGTGTGTGTGGTCTATGTAATACCTTTTTTTTTTTTTTAATGACAGTGACAGAGGAGAGAGGAATAAGTGGTCAATTTCACCCTTCCAGTTCTAACCCTACTCCACTCGGGAGCAGTATTTTGGCAACATGTCTTCACAGAGTGGATGTGCAATCACTTAAGGAATTAATACAATCACTTCCATTTGATTTGATGTGATTCATGCAAAGTGAAAGGCAAATTTTGCATTACAGAAATAATCCTTCATATAGAATACTCTCATAAGGATTCTTCAGACTTAAAGTTCACCTCTCACCCTACCAGAGCGTACCAAAAAATGAAATAGGGTCCATATATCTTCTCAGCTGGAATCAGTTATACAAATATCTACCACTGGCATTCCAATGCTGACACTATTATTTCATTTTAAACTGACAATAAAAATCCTGCTGGACACTTTATGATATGTAATCAAATCAATGTCACCAGAAGGATAACAGTTTGGAATTCTTTTTTTTTTTAAGATTTTATTTCTTTATTTGAGAGAGAGAGAGAGCATGAGTTGTGGGGAGGGGCAGAAGGAGAGGGAGAAGCAGGCTCCCCGTTGAGCAGGGAGCCCGACTAGGGGTTCGATCCCAGGACCCTGGGATCATGACCTGAGCCGAAGGCAGATGCTTACCTGACTGAGTCACCCAGGTGCCCTAACAATTTGTAATTCTGATCCTAGGAAAGACGTAGACTTTCTCTGGGTTATAGAAGGCACTAAAGGAAGTACAGCTGACATTAAAGATACAAAGAAGCACTATCAATAACTAACACAATCCCTTCCTTATAGACTGACTACACTAAAAACAACAAAAATATCATGTAACTGGATTACCTACTTGGGTCTCACAACTACCTTGAAAGGTAATCTTAATTGTATTTATCTTAATTATGCAGGACTGTGACAAATGTCACACGACTAATTGTGAAAATGCTAGTGTTGACACTACTTGTCCTATATTTTAGTTTATTGTTTTTTCACCATATCTAGTTTCACCAGAATCCTTCAACCCTTTTGTTGGTTGATCTTGGAATATAGAAACACTCTAGATCACAAGTTCCTAAAACTTCAGTTATCACTGACCAATAAAAAATAAAAAAGAACTGAAAAAAAAATGGGAGAGACTAATACATGGTTTCTAAAGCTTTATTCTTCTAACAAACTAGCACCTCCAACCACCACAAAAGAAAGGAGAGATTTTACTTCTCAACAGGCATGAAGGATAGCAACACAAAAGGTTTTCCTATGGGTTGAATAAATGGCCAAGTGTACTGGATATCCTTTTTGAGAGAACATCAGGTCATTTTTGGCAAGGCCTCCACCATGGCTAAAAAGAGTTCATTCATTGTAATCCAAGGACCATTTACTGATTACCTATTTTATGCAGGGCACTGGTCCAGATCCTAACTAATATAAGGATCATTAGTCCAATTCCTGCCTCACAATAGCTTATGATCTAATAAAGACAACAAACCATCAATATAAGTAAAGACTAAGAGAAGTACCATGAGAGAGGAACAAACCAATCTATGAAGATTGAAAGAAAAATAGACAGCCTCTGGAATCTCTGAGAGTGCAGACCTTCACTCAACATCATGTCCTTGAGGTTCCCCTGGGTTGATGTGTGCATCAATAGTGTGACTTTTTATTGCAGAATAGCATTCCATTGATGGAGGATTTCTACTTGGATTATTCCTTTAAATTTAGAAAGACTTTTGGATTGTTCTTAGCTTCTAACACAAATAAAGATGCTATAAATATATATTTAAAAAACGTAAGAAAAATGGAGTAACAGTTACCTAAGGAAATCCGAAAAGGCTTCACAGAGAAACTGGAAAATGAAATGGGCCTTAAAGAATAGGTGGCACTCTCAGGAGACAAAGAAGGAGAGAAAGAGGGAGTGTGTGTGTGTGTGTGTGTGTGTGAGAGAGAGAGAGAGAGAGAGAGAGAGAGAGAGAGAGAGAGCAGGCATGCACACATATGCACAGATTGGAAGAGGTGAAAGAATGGGAAAAGAACATTCCAGAAAACAATAGGAGCATGGTACAAAGTTCACACCATATCTCAGTAGTAGGCATTATTAAATGTAATTATTAAAGGTTTTAAAAGGAAAATATTATAGAGCAAGAATGCTTTCAGGAAAACCAGTTGTAAGTTTTTTTATTTAGGAAAGTTATCGGAATATATATTATTTCAAGTTCACTGATTTTCAAATTCCAACCACTGGGTCATCACCCATGAGGCTAAAAAAATAGATTCCATAGAATAAAAAACTTGTAAGACTTTCCTTGTATTTTGGTGATCCAAAAGATGTGTCCCTGGCATTGGCTTCCAGGATGAGGTAGGAACATATCACCCACAGCACTGCCACAAGACATATGAAAGTAAAAGGCAAATGACCTGGAAGAGAAAGCAGACTGGTGAGGACAAGTCGCTATAAAGCTGAGGAAGGACCAAGCATGAGGCATGCCATGCAGGTACTGAAAAGCTAATTCAATTACAAGAAGGGCAAGAGTTGGTACTAATGAGAAAAGTAAACAGGCACCTTGCACCTTTCCCTACTCTTCAAAAGCAGCTGCTAGAGACACAGAATAAGGAGCTACAAAGCCCCAGCTACTCCACAGACCCAGGCCTCAGAACATCAGACAAACTATCCTCGACAGGGTAATATTCAAAGAGCTACTACTGAATAGCATTGTTGGTATCAACACAATTCCTGAAGCTTCAGCCCTTGCCTGCAGAATAGCAAAAAGTTATTTCCAAACACCAATTTCCAATGCAGCAATATCCACACACTTCTGAGCTGCATTAAACCGGTTCTTTAAAAAGCAAGGTAGTCAGAGGATGGCAGAATTCTCATCCCCGACTGCAAATGAAGAGGTAGTTTGGGTCCAAGTATTTATAATATACAATCCTGGTTTTACTTTTAATATCCTCTTGCTTAAAATTGCAAAATAACATTTTATAATCAGCTCAATCTATAAATTGATCACAGAATTTTTATCATCTTTTTATTCCATTTAAAGACATTTTTATTATCTTTTTTTTTTCTTTCCAGTTGACATTGCTGTTTTATACCACTGTCTTTCAATATCCTTCCATTACTTCATTAATCTACAAGTGGAGGCTTATATGAAAACACTTATTTCAATTTATATTTGATATATATGTTTATCATTCAACTAGTGAATGATCCATTTTTTGCAGAATTCAGTTTCTTGCAGTTGTGGGATTGAGGGCTTTAGTCTTGCTGGCTATTGACCAGAGACCACCTTCAGCTTCTAAAGCCACCCTCAGTTCCTTCCTACATGGGTCTTTCAACATAGGCAACCCACAACATGGTGACTTTCTTCCTCATAATTAACAAAGGAGTGAGTGACTCCAGCAAGACCAGTGCTACATCTTATGTAACATAATCATACATATCCTATCACATTTGTGTATGCTGTTAATTAGAAGCAAGTCACAGGTCCCATCCATATTCAAGGGGAGGGACTCACACAGGTTATGAACATCAGGAGTTGGGAATCATGTCAGTGACCTTACATCCTGTCTCCTATATTTTTTCTGTAGTCCAAACACTTATAAACAAGGGCTGCCACCTTTTTAGCCCAGTGTTCTTTCTCTTCTTTTCATGAATATGATGAAACTGAGGGTGTGTTCACATATAAAAAATTGTTACATTCACTTACTTTTGGATGTCAGGTTATGCAACTTTTGCCTTCATAAAAACGGCACCATTATAAAAGTGCAATTCTGAAATTCATTCAGGTCAGGACAGTTGCAGAGAAGCCAAATGTGGTCTCTTAATGGTCATTGGTTAGTTGCTGTGTTGCAAGACCTTGTTACTTCCTGGTGTTTATTTATTTTTTTTATATTTTTGTTAACTTTCATTAAGGTACCCAGAAACAAACTGCAGCAAATAGACAAATGCATATTTTTCATTGCTTTAACTTCTACCATATTTTTCTTAATCCCCTTTATTAAAAAAAGCACATGAAATCAAAATTGAGTGTTTTTATTTTAAAAATACCAGCTAAGTAGTAGCTAAATATGTTCACATATTAAGATGTTTCTCACATACATAATTTTACACAAGGTCATAACCTTCCTTTTCAAGTTACTTGCTTTAAAAAATATTAAAACTTACTTGTTGTTACTTCAATTTTTTTTTTTCATGAACATTATCCTCCAATTCTAAAGCATTTGTTTGGTGCTGCATATGAAGTTTCTTAGGAACACATACACATTTCACAAATTATAGGACAGTACTATAAAAATAACTTGAATTCTACTGAACAGAACTTTGTCCCTGACCTTGGTATAAGACCTAGATCTTATACTGATTTTATTTCATATTTTGTTTCCCATTTTGTCTTTTTTTTAAATGTTTATTAAATGTTTTACTACATATAACAAAAGATGTTTTAAGAGATTTAACAATAGCAGTTCAAAGTAGAAAGTCAAATTAATGCCAGGCTACTATTATAATCTATCCTAGAAAAAAGAACAAATATCCATTAAGATAGTATTTACTTTTCCTGAATACTTTCTGCATAGAGTAGGTTAAAACTAATGTGATATGACCTTGACTTTCAGAATAATGCTATTAATGTCATATGGAATATGCTGACAATTAGAAAACGTATCTCAGACTCCTATTATAACAACTAACTTCCTAACAAAGGTGATCTCTGGATTTTGAGATGAGTTGCCTGTTGTTTCTATTTCTGTACTAAAATGTTCATTCACCCAACATCACTGTTTCCCTTTGTAGTCTCTCAGGTGGTGAATGCACAATTATAGCACCCCAAAATACCAAAGGCCTAGGAGAGAAGCAATTTGAACATTCTCCTATTTGCATACTACACAGGTTCCAAACCATTATTCTTATACAAAACATATTCTGCCTTTAAGAGTTACCTGAGGGGTGTGGTGTGGGGACTGGGGGGCTTGAATGTTATCATTCACCCCACTTCACAAGGAATCCAATCCTAAAGCTGTGTTCACAGGGAACAATACTGGAATGGGAAACAAAATACCATTTCAGTAACAGCTGAGTAAACACTATGTCCCCAGTGTGGCATTAGAGAACAAGCCAAGAGAGGCTTTCTGTATCTACACCCTCCATTCTGTGTTTCACATACAAGTCACGGAAAAGTGCTGCATTCACAGGGACAAGTAACAGAAGAGAAGACATCGTGCATGCATACTGACCACTAATGCACAGTAACATCATCCACTGGTAAAGCAAGAAAAATTGACCAACAAATGTTCCAAATTCAGACTAAATCTTTTGTTTCGGGTGGGAATCAGAGAACAAGACTGATCATTTCAGGAAAGAATGATGGCCAGGACTATCCTCAACAGTTTAGCATCTTTCACTAACTGACCCCTAAACCATTCCTCTCCATACATAGATGATACCTATCAAGCTTACAGACTTTAATGCCTATTCATGTCGTGCCCTGCTCCAGGACCCTTGAATCATGTACCCTTCCCCCATCACTAGTGTGATAAAGAGCTAACTCTATGGCATGATACTATAGCACATTGAGGCTGACTATCTGGGTCAGAGCTACAGCTCATCACTTTAGGACTGTATGATCTTGAGTAGATTACATAATCTCTAAACCTCCATCTGTAAAATGGAGATATACCTCACAGTGTCCTAACGATAATTAAAGTAGCAAATATAGGTCAAGCCCTTAGCATAGTGCACATGTGATATGTGTCCTCTAAATGTAAGCTGATATTTTATTTTTTTAAGATTTTTTTATTTAGAGAGAGAGCATGAAGTGGGGGAGGGGCAAAGGGAGAGAGAGAGAGAGAATCTCAAGCAGACTCCATCTGAGTGCAACGCCCAACCTGGGGCTCAATCCCACAACCCTGAGATCATGACCCAAGCCAAAATCAAGAGTCGGAGGCTCAAATGACTGAGCCACCCAGGTGCCCTATAAATGTAAGCTGATCTTTTAGTTGCTATCATCATCATCATCATTATCAGGATAGAATCATAAGGACTTCAGCTTTGTAACTTCAGTAGATAGAGCCTAAGTTCTAGCAACTATTCTAAATTCATCTCCTTCCACTTCTCTCTCACCTCCAAACTATACATTTATTATCCAGCAAAACTCAATGAATTGTTGTGCTACGTTGAATAATGACTCCCCCAAATGCCCACATCCTAATCCCCAGAACCAGTGAATATGTCATCTATGGTGTAAGGCCTGAGATTAAGATTCAGTATTAGGTACTGCCTTGAGACCTAATAATATTGGGAGGGCCTCAAATGGCCCAACTCCAAGTCTCCTACCCACTCGGCTCCTGCAGGTAAAGTTCCCTAGCTAAACAACCCTCCTGATCAGGGGCACCAGGCACAGTGCCTGCTTATCCCTGCGTAGTGGGTTTCAGTGCCCTGCAGTCCACAAAATTATTCAAACAAGGCAATTCTCTTCTCTGATGGGAATCATGCGCTCATGGGAACCCAACCCCAAATCCTGCCTCCCACAGCCCCCACTTGGTCACTGTATTCCCAAGTGCAGCTCCCTGCATTATATACACCACCCCCTGCATGATATGCAGTGTCCTCAGCTATGAAGATATATGACCAGTAAACTGATGTCCATCTCATTGTTCCAGTGTCAGGTGTCATGTGTTTGCATCATACCATTTAAGACAGAGAACCCTCCTTAACCAGTGGGTTAAATAAAAGACCATCAAAACATTAATTTCCTTGGAAGAAAAGGATTTTGCAAGATGTAAGTTTAAGCATTTTGAAATGGGGAGATTATTCTGGTTTATCCAGATGGGCCCAATGTGATCACAAGGGGAGAGAAAGAGGCAAGAAGATTACAGTCAGAAAGGGAAAATCTTAGAACTGAACAGAGAGCAGAGAGCATGCTAAGCTGCTAAAGACTGAGGGAGGGGCCACAAGCCAAGGAATGTAGGATTGCTCTAGAAGCTGGAGAAAGCAGCTTCTGCTTTCTGATGTCTCCAGAGGACATATAGCCCTGCTGACACCTTTATTTTAGGCTTTGATAGTCAGAACTATAAGAGAATACATTTGTGCTATTTTAAGCCAGTAGGTTGTGGTAATTTGTTACCACAAAAATTTGTCATCTTTAAGTACACTTTATGTCATGCCTCCATGTTTTTGCTCATATGTCTGCCTCAGCTCAGAATATGCTTTTCATAGAAGACTGGCCCAATACTTATTTATCATTTAGATCAGCTCAAGCTTCACAGCCTCCAGGAAAGCTTCTCTGATATCTCCCCCACCCCACACTCAGACTCAATAAATTTCTTCTCATCTACATCCCTTAGCATCCCAGGCTTATTTCTACTGTAACACTTAGAAGAGTCTAGCTCCTGACCAAAAATCTGTGTGTGATCTTTCAGGACCAACCACAGGCAAATACAAAGGCTTTACCTGGCAGGCCTCATAGGGGAAATCTTTCCCCACCCAGACTTGGTGAACAGCCAATGCACTGCAGTCTCTGAAGGGACTATAGTGAAAGACTCAGGACCTCCGCACCCCCGGACCAGCCATGTTCCTATACACACCTACAGTCCCTAACAGCTGCTTCCATTCAGAGTCCTCTCTCACTGCGACCTCTACTGAGCTCTTCCTCAGGCACTTCTCTTTATGACTGAAAACTCTATGCGGGGAAGAGGGAAGGAAACTTTAAGATACATTTTCCCCCTCAAACACTCAGTACTTTCCCACTCCTAGCCCTTTCCTCCTCTCCTTTCTCCCAGCCACTGTGTCTATCAAACTGCAGGAGCCCATTGTTTGGGGCAGTGAGACCACAGTGAGACCACCTCCACATCTAGGTCATTCACCTGATTCTCAATTAGTGCCAGGAACAGAGGGGAGCCAGAGTTAAAGATAGCTAAGTGGTCAGGTATTGAAGTAGCCCACAAAGACAGGTCAAAATTAAAGTAACAGTCATGCCTTTAATCACTTAGATCACCTGAGCTCTTGATGCACTTAGCACACATGAGTATAAGATTTTGACAATATGTTTGTCTCTTGCCTATCTCAGTGCTGTGTAGCCCACAACACAACACATACACACACACACACACACACACACATATACACATACCACCCACATGTTCCCTGAGGGCAGTAACACTGTCTTACTCATTCTGACCCTTTACCACCCAATTTAAGCTTTAGCACATATTTGGTACTTAGTATAGTTTTATAGAAACTAAACCAAATTTTCTTTTACAATGTATCAAGTATTCATGGTCTCTACATCTGCTCTCAATGAAATGTGTATTTTTAAAGTTAATGAGATGTGTCTGTTTTTAAAAGTCACAGAAGAGTATATAAATATAAATGAATGTTGCTTTTTTTTTTTTTTTAGAGACAATGAGGGAGATACATATGATGTAATAAACACGTGACAAACTATGAGCTCTTCCAGTGTACTATTGATAATGATTCAATATTTACTGACACCACCAAAATATCCAATATTCAATATTTACTGACACCACCAAAATATCCAATAACTGTGGGTAGCAGTTGTAATGCCAGGAGATTAATGGCACTGAGGTGGTGCAGGGCATGGGAATTAGATGCATAATACTAGCACCAAAAGAGAAAAGGGTTTTGCTTAAAGATTAAAAAAAAAAAAAAAAGGTACTGAGAAGCAGCAGGTGGCCTTAAAACAATGCTAATACTTCAGAACAATCATAGGGAACTTCAAAGGCAGAGTGGGGCGGGGGGGGGGGGGGGGGGGGGGGGGCCGGGGAGGGGGGGGGTGTCTCCACTCACAATGGCTATTATAAACCCATGTAGAGAAAGGCACCAGGATGTGAAGAAAGAATTCCATGACACAATGACAATACAGGAAAGTTCATTTACAATAGAATCAAAATCTGTATGAGAATAGTGAGAGGTGATGAACAGGAGTCCAGCAGCAGAAAAAACAGCAGATCAAAAAATGGTTCAGATAAAGATGATGACAGCACTATACGAGGGCAGAATCAATCAGGAAACTTTAGAGTTTGGTTAATGAAAAGGTAACCAATGACCTCCATGTTGTAGAATATAATGGTTAATTCTTGGTCCTCAGCTTACTTGACTCATTACATTTCACTGACTTCTCCTCCCCTGGCTTCTAGAATATCATCCGTCTTGTTTTTTGTTTTGTTTTGTCCTCTCTCAGTTTCCTCACCCTCAATTTTCTTTGCTGGTTCATCTTTTCTACTTCATCCACTTTACTCCCTTGAACATCTCACTCAGTCTCCTGGCTTTAGAAACCATCTGCATGCCTAAGACTCTTAAAATTTTACTACCACCCCAGACCTTTCTCTTGAATTCCAGTATAATTAATCCAACTACATTTCCACAACTCCATTTGAATATCTAACAAAATTCACAAACATAACATATGCCGAATTGAAATTCTGATCTTCCCCTGCTCATACACTCTCTCAATCTTTTCCTTCTCAGTAATGCCACTCTAGTTGCTCATGCCCCACAAATTGGGTCATCTTTGACCCTTCTTTCACACACTCTAAACCTGATCCTCTAACAAAACCTGTTGTCTTAACATTCAGTATATATCAATTATCCGACACAGTTCACAACCTCCACTGCTATCATCACCTCCAAGGCACCATCTCTCACCTAAATTGACAAGAGCCTTTGAGCCCATATCCCTTCAGGCTGGTCTCAAGACAGCAGCCAGAGTGACCCTGTGAATCATAGGTCAGATTAGGTCACATCTCTACTTAAAACCCTCCAATGGCTTCCTAAATCTCTCAAAGAAAAAGTCAAAGTCTTAGTAGCCTCCTTCTAGACCCACACCATCTGGCCCCCATTACTTCACTATCTCCTCCCTTAATCTTCTGCCCTTGTGCACTCCATAGAGATTCCTTATTGTTACCACCTCAGGGCCTTTGTACTTGCCCAATCCCTCCCCTTGGACTGCTCTTCTTCCAGACATCCCATGGCTTATTCCCTCACCTCTTTCAGGTCTTTACTAAAATGTCTTCATTTCAGTGATGGCTTCTCTAGCCAAACTATTCAAAATTACAAGCTCTTTCTCAATGTACTTCCTAATTCTCTTCTCTGACCTATTTTTCTCCTAGTACTTATCATTATCTAATCCACCATTTATTTTACTTAAGTAATCTTGGTTATGTGTATACTTTTTACTTTCCCATTCATCTGTTTTGTTCACTGTTGTATACCCAGACCTTAGAGTACTGTGTGGCAGATATAAGGGCTGAATAACAACTGTGGAAGAAAGGATTCATAATGACAAACATTTAGTGAATGCCTACATTTGCCAGGCACTATGCTAGTCATAATGCATGTATTATTTTTATTAACTCCCCACAACTACCCTAAGAGATAAGTTAGGATTACAGGTCTTTAACAGATGTGAAACAGGCTTGGAGATTCTAAGTAAATGTGTCCAAGATCACATAACTAGTAATTGGCACTGAATTACCACATTCTTTTGACACATAGTTCATAAGACCAAGTTACCACCAGAGAAGGTCCTTTTGGATGACTTATCCCCATGTCTGTGAACTTTGTGATGTCAACTGTACACTCTTTAGTGACTTTACACATTTCCAATATGTATACACGTATGAACACATGCCATAACAAAATTCCCATGGAAAAGTAATAGTTAGAATCACTAATAATCAAAGTCCAAACAATATAACTCCCACAGGGAATTAGTTTGAAATTTGATAAATAGTTTTATAGTCTTACCATGGTATTACCTTTTCTTCTTATCTCCCATTAATATCTATTCAGTTTACAGTTATTCTTTCCATGTTATAACTCACTAGACTATGAAAATCAATTTGATAGTTTAAAATTGGGGGATGGCATAATTATTTTGTCAAGTTTTATGCTGCTTTAATATACTTTCCTAACCTTAAAATAAATCTGAATGAAATTTCAAAGCCATTAATCAGTTTATGTCTTATTAGAATGAAAAAGACAAACTAGCCATTAGTCAAAAAAAATACTGTTTGTTTTTGAAGCTTTGCATTTCTTATATGTTCTATACTTTTAGCTAATTTTGTCAACTTGAACAATGAACTGTCAATTCAGTTGGGGAAAATTAACACGGATTTCTGTGGGTATTCTTTTTTTATTATAATTATCTCAAAAATAATCAATAGTTTTTTTTTCTTATTTTTCTTCAAAACGTAATGTGTAATCAAACATATCTCAAAGGCAGTAATGAAAAATTTAGTACCCATATAATCATTAATATTTAGAAAAAAAATCCACTTTCTTATAAGAAGCATCAAATTTAGTTCATATTTGACATTGTGCTTAATTTCTTATTATGGAGAAAACAGGTGGCAATGTGGTAAAATTGGCATTACCTGTAACCAGTTTAAAATTCACTTTTATCCTATATTCCAAATTCTTAAATTCTAAATGGGCTTGATCATTAAGCTCAAATTGAGGAAGAGGTACAAAGTATAAATATATATAACTGGGCTTGGTTATAAGACTTGATAATATATTTAAAGAGAACTAAAAACATGCATTTAAAATCACACCTGAAAATGAGAGAAGTTTAGGGAAGAAAATATCTGAACAAATTTGTAAGGATCTGAGAAAGTTGATAATGTGTTGCTTGAAAAATAAATTGGTTTATAATCCATATTTAATGGTTCCATTAAAGTTTTTTTTAAAGAGTAATATTTCTCTTCTTCATTTAATTCACAATTTTATTCATTACAAACTTTCAAATTTATATGTTGCCAGGTTCAAATGCAAATGTTTCATCACTATTGTCAGCTTAAAAAGAAAGGATTTTATAAATTCAAAATGCAATTATTTGGCTGCTCCTGGGAACTTAAGCTTTATTCTTTTGGTCTCAAACATCTCAAAAATAGATAATACATACATAAAAAAGATCAAGCCGAGGTTATTTTGAACTAAGTAATGAATAAAACCTTAAGCGACACTAGGAATATTCCTAAAAGAATTTATTCTCTTCTTCACATTAGGCTCTTTTAATCTGTTTATAACATTGAAAAGGCATATAAAAATAATTCGTTGGAGTCAAAGTATAATATTTCTGAATTATAAAATGAGGAAGCTATAATACAATAATAGTCCACAAGAATTGGGCCTATAATACCTATTAAAATAATCTTTAGCTTATAAAGATGACATAAAAAGTTAACTATTTTAAACTAATGTAAAAAAAGTGCATTATTTCTGAAACTTTTAATAAGCAGTATTAAATTTCAAAACTATCAATACCTCAAATTTATACCTTATAGAGAAAAATCATTTTAAACCTAGCAATGCCTCAAATTTTAAAATGTTTAAAGAAGCACACAATTACATAAAATTAAGAAACCAAATAACCAAAATATTGAAAAAATTAGAAGATGAACCATGAGAAACTATGGACTCTGAGAAACAAACTGAGGGTTCTAGAGGGGAGGGGGAGGGAGGAGTCAGCCTGGTGATGGGTATTAAAGAGGGCATATATTGAATAGAGCATTGGGTGTTATACGCAAACAATGAATCATGGAACACTACATCAAAAACTAATGATGTAATGTATGGGGATTAACATAACATAATAAAATAAAATTTAAAAAAAAAAAGAAAGAAATTACCTGGAACAGATTCCAGTATGTATTTTATTGTTAACCTCAAGTGAAATTCAAGAAAATGATATCATGGGGTAATTTCCCTCACACTATCCTGTCTCCCTCCCTATCTAGCAGGTTGTAGCCATCTTGACCAAATGAAATGAGGGGGTTTCATTTGGTGAGCTCCCAGACGAATCCCTTATTATCTTTCCATTTTTTTCCCTCATTTTTTATTACATAAAAAATTCCAAAGGAGTTGACTGATTCTAATAAAATATTATTAACTGAAATTATTAACATAGAATAAATTTGAGCTGCAAACTGGAATAGTGTTTTTCATTCAGTTCACCAGATAATTATGAAAGACCTGCAATGCCTAAATCATTAGACAC
The DNA here is from genome assembly GCF_004348235.1 of Phoca vitulina. Lineage (NCBI taxonomy): Eukaryota > Metazoa > Chordata > Mammalia > Carnivora > Phocidae > Phoca > Phoca vitulina. Next base: position 15,403,113 of record NW_022589710.1, on the reverse strand, counting down.
AGAGGTAAAGACTAAAAATATAAATGCTCTGTGTGATACCAGCCTTCTGGCATTTATGACCTTGTGTAATTCATTCTCCTTGAGTGTGGGCTGAATGTAGTGATGTGATTCTAACAAACAGACTATGGCAAAAGTGATGGGGGAGGGGCACTTGGGTGGCACAGTCAGTTAAGCGTCCGACTCTTGGTTCGGCTCAGGTTGTGTTCTCAGAGTTGTAAGATCAAGCCCCTGTCAAGCTCCACACTCCTGCACAGTCTGCTTAAAACGCCCTCTCCCTCTCCCTCTGTCCCCACCCCTGAGCTCGGGCTCTCTCTCTGAAATAAATAAATAAATCTTTAAAAAGAAAAGTGATGAGATGTCACTTTCAAGGTAAGGTTATAAAAGACTATGACTTCCTTTTCTCTCTCTCTCTCCCTCCTTTCCTCTCTCTTTCTCTGCTAAAGCAAGCCATCGTGTTGAAAGCTACCCTATGGAGAAGCCCATATGGCAAGTAATGGAGGGCAGTCTTTGGCCAGCAAGTGAGAAATTGAGGCCTTAGTCCAACAACCTGGAAGACACGGAATTCTGCAACAACTGAGTGAGCTCAGAAGCAGATCCAGCCCCCCACCCCTCCACACTCCCCGCCTTGCAATTGGCCCTTGAGATGACTGCAGCTGCAGCTGACACCTTGATTTCAGCCTTAGTGAGAGGCTTGAGCAACAGGACCCAGTTAAACTGCACCTGGAGTCCTGACCCAGTGACACCATGAGATAATAAATGTGTTATGTTAAGCTGCGAAATTTGGGGGTACTTTGTTACACAGTAATAGATAACTAAATACACTGTCTTCTAAAAATATAATTAAAGGAATTAATATAAGGTAAGACATGATGTATCAAGAGTTTTGTTTTTTGTTTGTTTGTTTGTTCGTTTGTTTTAAAGCATTATGGTGGACCTATGAATGGTGATTTCTGACAAGGAGTATTTATTAGGAAGGAGATTACGAAAAGAAGGAAAAGGGAAGGAGATATTTTTAAAAAGAAAGAACACAGATGATGATCATGGACCCTGCATTGTGGCCCTAAGGAATCAGTACTTTATTCTGTACGTGAAGAACCATTAAATGTTTTTGAGCAGAGAAATTATTTTTTTTGAAGATTTTATTTATCTATTTGACAGACAGTGAGCGAGCACAAGTAGGCAGAGTGGCAGCAGAGGGAGAGGGAGAAGCAGGCTCTCTGCTGAGCAGGGAGCCTGATGTGGGGCTTGATCCCAGGACCCTGGGACCATGACCTGAGCCGAAGGCAGACGCTTAATGCTTAATGACTGAGCCACCCAAGTGCCCCTTGAGCATAGGAATTATAAGATGAGACCCCCATTTCTGTGAGAAAATTCTGATGCCATTATATTTGAAATGGACTGGAAATGATAAAGAAAATAACCAAATCATTTAAAAGTCCATTGAAAAGTCTGGATGAGAAGGAATGAGAGTCTGAGCCCTACAGAAGTGGCAGTAGGAACAGAAATGGGGAAATGGGTGTGAGGTACTTGGGAGCAAAACTGGTAGGGTTTGGTGAACAGAAGACTACGGGGAAATTGAAATAAAGAGGGAAGGTAAAAGTGGCACTGAGATGTTCAGCCTGGCTAACTTGAGAGAACCGGCAACATGAAACAAGGAAGGGAGCACAAATGGAGGAAAAATTTAAAGGAGCAAAGTAAGTTCTTTTGAAGTGGACTCGTTTGAGTAACAGCAGGATGATAATAATAAGTCAGCAGTTTCAAATATGATTATGATACTAAGGAACAAAGTCAGAACTGCAGATTAAGATTTGGGAATGACTAACTTAGGGAGGCTGCTTAAGCCATGAAAAGAAATGAGATAGCCCACTGAGTGCTTAAAAACCTCTTATTACTCTGCACTACCTGCAGAATAAAATACAAAATGATTAGTTACCCATTTATCTAGCTTCAGCTGCTGCACATTCCAACATACATTCTATATTCCAAACACACAAGATGACTTATGGGTCTCCCAAGACACTATGCATTTTCACACCCCATGCTGAGTCTTTGCACATTTCCCATTCCTGAAATGCCCTGTTCCTCAACACCCATTTAGACTTTATGGAACTTCAGATGTCACCTCTTATATGTTTCCAAAGCACATAGCCTTTATCACATATTATTACAAATCATCTTACCTTTCTGCCCTAACACATGAACCTTAGGGCAAAGATCAGGTCTTACTAATTTCTTATATCCAGTGGTGCCTTGAATATTTAGCATAATGTTTAAATGACAATGTAATTACTAGAAAAAAAAGGAAGAAAGGAGGAAGATAGAGAGACTCTGAAGAAAAAATAGGAATCACCCACCTTTAAGAAACAGACCAAAGAAGAAATGAGGGAGATTAAGGAAACAAAATGGTTATTTGTATTTTAAAAGGGTGATGATGTCTCCTAATACTGACTGGAGAGTTCTCTTTAGTTACCACCCTCACATTGGTTAAACATGTCAAGTTCAATTTTTTTTTAAATACAATAAATTATCTTTTGTGAAGTTTGGAAGATTTTTTTTTTTAATAAAAATCAGAGAACTTTGTCAAATCTTCCAGGAATTGGCACTATCCCTTAAAACACACTCTGCTCTACTTGACAGAGCTGCTGCGTAATAACGTAACTCCATTCTTTCCTTAACGCTTCCCACACTAAAGAGCCATGACCTCTAAGACCACCATTATCTCACATAATTCTACAAGGCTCTTTGACTTTACTTCATAGTACACATTTATGTAGACTCCTCATGGCAACCCAGTAACAGTCTTCAAATGTTGTCAATAATATGTCCTCTTAGTCAAACAAGACCTTTCTAACTCTAATCTTGCTGGTATCCAAGACCTTTCCCTAAATCCAGCTGCTTTCTTGATCTCCAGCAATTCCATAAAAGCAGACAGGTGAGATATTCTCCTGAACACAGACCACTGCCTTTGCCACGGCCATTACTTACCACAATTGGCAGTAGAGGAAATAGGGCTGTTCTGTACACTTCAGCCAGCACAGCCTAGATTTTTCTTGCTTGTATTCATTTCCTCGTTTTCAATATTTTATCTGTAAGGGGATATATAATAACTTGGCTGTTACTCTAAACTCTTTCTTTCCTAAAATCCCTATGTACTAAAAGAATGTTAATTCATGGTGTTTGAACAGTTTATGTACCACGGTAGAATTTTGTTTATTCCTTACCTGGACAAATTTAATACGACTTTCTTTTTCTTAATATAGAAGACTCTCTACTCTTTGTTATGAGATCAGTTTTTTAAAAATCATGCTATTCATCATCTTATAATGCATTCCCAAGAAAACTAACCCTAAATGCTTGCCCAGAAAATGACTGACAGCACAGGGTTCTTTATATTATTTTATAGAATAAATTTGCCTTAAAATAAGTTGCAGCATAATACAATAAAAATAATACTGCGATTATAAATAGTATCTGTTGAGCACTTAGTAGGTGTCAGGCGATGAAGTAACGAAGCCTCAGAGAGGCTAAGTCACATGCCCAAAGTTGTACAATTAATACAAGGCAGAAACAAGACTCAAACCCAGGATCTGACTTCAAGTACCAGGATCTTAACTACTGTTTTATAATGCAAGATCTGAACCTATACGGCCTCTTAAAATTTATAACAAAACTTTAACATGTTATGGTCCTCAAAACACCAGCAATGGGATGTCAGGGCAGACACTGCTAATTAGTGATAAAGTCAGATTTGCTGATTTCAAGTACCTTTTTAATGAATTTTCTCCATGAACTCCATTAACATGTTTTGAAAAGATCATAGAAATTGGAAAAACAAAACAAAACTCTGAATTAAAATATAATCTTAACTAGGGTACTCACAAGAATAAATGACTTATTTAACGCTATTTCTGATTCAGTAAAGAATCTCTATTTTGGCAGGATGCATTTCTAAGAGCTCTGAGAGCTGACACAAATATCCCAAATGAGGTAACAAATTGTCCACCCACAAAGAAAAGATATTTCCTCAGATTCAAGATCTCAGTTGTTGGCTGGAGCCAGGGACCAGTCTTTCGCCAAATCCTCCAACACCTTGCCTCTCCTCCTCTTCCTTCAAGGTTTCATATTTTAAGTCTTCACAGAGAAAAAGGAAACTTCTTCATTCATCTCACATGTATGGAACACTATGTCAGGCAGGGAATAAAAAGGTGACGATGCTTATTCTCAAGGGCATCACACTTTAGAGGAGGAAACTAGTCCCAAAAGTACCACTATGTACCTTGTATTTCCACACATAACAGGTGTTCAATAAAAGTTAGTTGATGAAAACTGTGACTAGATATCTTCCCTAGGCCAACTGTGCCCTTTCTAGTTTTTCTTAATGTTTAAAATAGCTGTGTGAAAATTGTACTTAAAAAAAATCAAGAAGTCAGATTCTGGACTACTATTTAATATATTTAAAATATGAATACTGAAAAAACAAAACAAAAAACGGACTGATTCAAAGACAATATGTATTGCACAATTTTCTGGGGGTGGGGAGGGTGGAAGTCAGTAGGAGATTTGGCTGAGATCTGTGGTTTAGACTAAGATTTTTCCAGGAACTGCAGGATGGACTGAATCCTGGGTTTCAGCTGCAAATCTTTTTTGCTGGTGACCGAGCAGACAACCATCATCCCAGGTCCTATTTGAAGCATGCTCTTCAAACCACAATAGGAGATGTGAGAAATCTTCAAGGGCTCTGTGTCTGCAGTCACCACCATAAATTTGTAGATGCTTCTATTGAGAGTTTCATTGACTTCCTTGAGAAGCTGCCTATAGTTAACAAGACAGCTGAGCCATTTCCACCCATTTCACAGTGAAGTAGACTTCTATGAAGGGATTGGCTTTAGGAGTTAACAGACCTCTGTCTCTGTTGCAGTTCTGTAGTCTCATTATCTGCTCAAGGAACACAGAGGACTTCAAAATGAGAAGGCTCACCTCAGCCCAGGAGGAAAGAGCAGAAATATAAATTGAAATTTTTAATAATTGTTTTTTCCTCCTTTTTCCATCAAATACATCTAACTGCTAATCAGAGCTTCTGATAGGCATGAGATACCATTACACAATTGTCAACTGAGTGGATATAATTCTATCATAGAGGAGATATTTGACAGATTAGTTAGCTCATGTCACCTCATCATGAGAAGCTTTTCAGTTTTTGTTAGTTTTTCTGAATGTTTGAAATGTCTCAGAGATTCCCTACTATATTCCCAAGCTGCAAGGAGCCCAGGAATGCCAACCTACCTCCACTAATGGAGTTAGTGGATCACCACATCAAAAACCAATGATGTATTGTATGGTGACTAATATAACATAATAAAATTAAAAAAAAAAAAAAAGAACATATCCTTCTACATTTAAAACTGCTGTTTAAGCTTTTTGAATATAAAAGAAGTGAAGATTCATTCATTCATTCGTTCATTTATATATTTATTTTTTAAGATTATTTACTTATTTATTTATTTGACAGAGAGAGACACAGCGAGAGAGGGAACACAAGCAGGGGGAGAGGCAGGGGAGAAGCAGGCTTCCCGCCTAGCAGGGAGCCCAATGCAAGCAGGGAGCCCGATGCGGGGCTTGATCCCAGGGTCCTGGGATCATGACCTGAGCTGAAGGCAGACGCTTAACAACTGAGCCACCCAGGTGCCCCAAAAGAAGTGAAGATTCAAAGCAACAACCAAGGCAAGTAGAATCCAGGCATCATCCTCTGCTTTATGATTTCCTCTAATTTCTATCTCATGTCCAGGGAAAAGAATCTCCTTAGAAAGAATTTTCCCCAAACCTGGAAGTGTGCCTTCTGTTATCTCTAATTCTGATTTCCTCCCTTGCTAAATTCTCACTTGTGTTTGACCCAACATATTTATTCTCTTCTCTCTATTCAGCAGCCATCACAGACATACAGCCTTTTCCTTTATCAAAAAAGCATTTAGCCAAGAAATTTGTGTATAGAGTAGACACTGCTAAATGGGTGTGTGATGGAGCAAGATGCAGATGATTACGGCTCCCAACAGCAACAACAGAAATAAGGACAGTCCTTTAATTATCCCTCTCCTAGGAATTTCTCACTCTTGGTATTTCTCTACTGTCCCCCACCTGCTATTATGTTTCTGACCCTCTCTTTCTCTCTCCTGGGTCACTCCCACCTTCAAGTAACAGTTTATTTCTTATGCTGAGCAGTCCAGCCATCAGTCTCCTTCAAACCATACCCTGGAGGGCTCTTGCTTTCCAACATAAAGAGGTCTCTCAAGGTGTCTTGTTAAAAAATGTCCAGGTACTTTAGGAGAGAAATCATGCCACTCCCAGAGGGGCAGAGCAGTGACCTTCAGTTGTGTTTTTTTTAAAATAGTGGGTTTTTTTTTTTCACTCCAGCTGTTTTGTTATCCAAACAAAATGCATGTATTAACAAAAAGTTAACTCAAAGATTTAAGAGCATTCCTTAATAACCATGCTATTGCAATACCTGTCTCAGAAAGCATAATGTCAGCAATAATTTATTCACTTATATTACAAACCACAAGAAGAAATGTGACCTGCCTAGTTACTTAACATCTTTACATTTCTATTCTTTTTAACCCTAAAACAAATGATACATTTGTCACGCCCTTAATTAAAGACAGACATTCATAATATTCAGGTTAAATGTAAGATTTAGTCCATAGGTTAACTAGAGAAAACCAATTTATTTCATTATTTGCCTGTACTTAATGAAAACACAATGCACAATGGCTACAAATATAATAGCTATGTTGAGCTTAATTCCACTAGCTGATGATATTGTTAAACATCATGGGCTTGCATATGTATATATGTGCACATGCATACACTTATCAGTGTGTGTGTATGCACATATACATTGAGCTCATTTGGTTATATATTATAACAGTTTAGACTGTTAGCCAAAAGTAGTTTTTACTATTTTTATTTTAGTAAAATAAAACAAAATAAAAAGACTAGTTGTAAGGGTTTGCTTATCACACTTACTTGTTTTTGCCCAAGATAACATACTCCTGTAGTAAAGATGCCACTAAAAGATAATTGGACAATTAAATATGGTGCCATGTTTAACTTAAACAGAAGAGCATTCCAATGCTATCTGTTGAGGAAAACTTAAATTTGACAAAAAAAATTGCAGAACTGCATTATTTGATCAAACCATGCAAACTATAATTTTCTTAGACCAGCATGTATTTCAATCAATATTTATGAAGTCATCCAAATATTCCTCTCAATTGAACCAAATTTTACACTCATAACAGCCTCTCACAAAGGCCTTGGCCAGTAATAATACAATACTATAGGTTTCATAATTTAAAGGCATTAACTTAAAATGACTATAGTTTATAACATGCAAAGTATACCAACTAGACCAGCATATCTGAAAGAGTCATGTCAAGAGAACTATTTAGATATTCAGGGATTCGAAGTACTGAATCTGTGGAAGGGAGAAACAACCTGAAAGTATATTCCATCTAAAGCCATTGGGAAAAGAGCAGGTATAATTTCTACCACCTCACAAGTTAATCCTGTTTACACACCATGAAACCCTGTCAGACACATATTTGCAGAGCCTAGTGACTTAAACACAGCGATAACTACAATACCAATTAGCATAAATTTTAGGAGGAAGATGAATCTGATGGTAACATATTAACATTGGATTAAAATACCTTGCAAAATATTCTTTTCATAAGGTCCTTTGCCAAACGTTTGGTGTAGCTGACTGCTATACAAAATTGTTTTATCACAAAGGAAATACTGTAGACTCTATATTCCTAATATATCCAGAATCCATCTATTTCTATTTCACTGATACCATCCTGAAACCATCATCAAATTTTACCTGTTATCTAACCTTTTCCTAGCTCTCCTATTTTTACTCTTATGCATCAGGGAGTAGCAGTAACCATGGAATTCTACAAAAAAAAAAAAAAAAAAAAGTCTGTCCTCAATAGAGCAGCCAAAATGATCCTTTGGAAGGCAAGTCAGATCAGGTCACTCCTTTGATTAAAACCTGCAAAGGATTCCTTTCCTACTGCTAATAAGACTCAGACAAGGCCCTACAGAATCTACCTGCTCTTCCTTGCTTACTCTGCCTACATCCACAGTCTCCTCCCAGATCCCTACACATGCTGGACGTGCACCTGTCTTGAGCATTTATCTTGTCTTCAGCCTGGCATGCTCTTTCCTTGTTTATCCACTTGGCTAACTCCTTCTCCTCTTTATAGTTCACCAACCTCAGTTTCTCAATGAGGTCCTATGCACTATTTAACATATATATAGTAAACTACCCAGCCCCAGACCTCTTGTTCCCACTATACTCCTTATCTTATTTATTCCATTTTAGTTTTTCCATAGCACTTATCACCTTTTATAAAAGTATATATTGTGCTAATTTCTTATTCTGTCTCTTGAATGTTGGCTTCTCAAGAGCAAGGGTCTTTGCCTTTTTAGTTCACTAAAAATGTATCCTATCTCTCATATAGGGTTGACACTCTATAAATATTTGTTGAATGTCCAATGAATGTAAATGTGATATGAATGTAACACAAGGAAGCTTCCAGTCACCAACATAGTATAAAACCTTCATGGAAATAACTTGGATTATGCCACTAAGTATTCAAACCTAAGAAACTGGTATTATTAGATGGCCCCTCCATACGCAGCAACAGTTGTCCTGAAATATTCTTCCAGGAAATGGGAATAGTATCTCTTGATATGCAATTCCTGTTGGCCTTATAATTTTACAATTTATCATGGGAACACAGACCCTTGAATTCCTTGGATGCTATCACTTCTTAAATAATTTCTCTGTCACTTCATTATTATCTTTTCATTCACTTCTTACTTCTTTTCAGTTACTTTGACTTCACTCACCTTTCCCTGAACGATGAATGTTAGCATTGCCCAAAATGTCCAACCTTAGTTGTATTCCCTTTTCTATGCCTACAGATCCAATCTCCAATAACTGGAAGTCAAAGCCACTAGCTCTAGTCTTTCCTATATTCCTCTCCCTATAGCCTAACTGCTCCTTACAGACTTCCACTTGGATATGCTACAAACATGTTGAATGCAAAATTTCAAAGAATGATCTCACCACCATTGTAACCTAAAGAATTTTCTACCTGAATTCTTTACCATGATTAATAGCTTCGTTATCAACCTAGTTGCCCAAACCAGGAACCTGGGATTCCTCTTAGCTATTCCTTTTCTCACCTGCTTTCACTTCCTATTACATCTTTCCAATTTCCTAAATATGTCAATTCCATCACATAATTATGTCTCAAATAATTCTCTTATTCCATTTCCCAAGCCACTGTGGTGGTTTTATTTCATCGTTATGAGGATTATTGCAACAACTTCCTAATTGAGCTCCATGTCTATTCTCTTCTCCATAGCAATCCCTCCTCCCCAATTTGTTCATCTAACAAAATCCTATTAAATTTTCAAGTCCCAGCAAAGCTTTCCTTGCCACCTTTAGTGTTCTTTCATGCTCCAAACAGTACTTACCAAATTGCATATTTTACTCTTTGGGAACGTCAGCAAGTCTGGGTGTATGGTTGCTGGCTTCAGGCAGTGGATCACTCAGCCTGCATGGAGTGTGTCACCACAGAAGTGACGTAGGTGGAGCAGTGGCCAAGGGTGACACACATGAGACCACAAAAATCTGAGAATGTGAGCAAGATGCGTCTGATACACAGTTCAAACAGCCTTTCTAAATTACTCATAGGACAACATCTCAAGGTTTGCCTGAAATTTTTCCTTCCAGACATCCTTGCCTATATTTATCCTTTGCTCATTTTTACAATATCCTCTTTTTTCCATAGAATAAAGCCAAGGTATTTGCCTATCTTTTAAGGCATAACCCATTAACTGCACCTAACTTTGCCAAGTAAATAACCCAGAAGCTTGTACTATACAAGACCCAGAAAATAGGTGAACCAGGAGCTACCATACATTTCATCAGTTGTAAACATGTGAGAAAGAAAATTTTCAACTTTTAATGTTTGTGGGTCCTGACTCTGGGCTCCCTGGGAAGCTATACTTTTACCAAGGTCAAAATGACTTCACCCAACTTCAAAGCATGGGCTCTATTTCAGCCCTGAGCACACATTGTACATCTGCTTCGTTAGCAAATAACCCAAGAAACATTTCAAACTGAAGAATAAAAATCTCCCTACGTTCCATTCCCATACCCCTGAAGCCTGCAACCTTGCACATACTAAACCCACAAGATAAAGTTTGTAATTTTCCGAAATGCCCTTCATCAAAGTGATTTGTAACTCTTGACGTAACAAAAAACATATGTAACCCCGTATCAAACGTTCCTTCTCTGGAGCACTCTCTTCTTTGTGAAGGTTATATATCTAGGGCAGCTGTCCTCACTTGGGCTTAAATAAAACTCTTTTTCTTTTTCTTTTTTAGAAATTCTAAAAGGTTTGTTCATTTCACATCAATACAGGTTTCTCTCAGGATATAGAACCATTTGATACAACTTCCCCAGAATTATCTCATTATTAACGTTTCAGCAAAATTCCTCACAAATACGGGCTGGATTCACTAAGTACAAAAGTTTATTAAAAAACTATCATAGCTACAATGAAACGTACCAAAATATTAACAAGAACATTTTTAACCTTCTTCTCTCTGTATTTTGTATCTTCCAAAATTTTTACATTGAGCATATATTTTTCTTATTTTCTTAGAAAAAAAAATTGTAAGATGTGATTATAGGGAGAGAATGGCTTTGTACATTCTAAAGTGTTCTAAGGTTCAAAACGGCGTCTAGGTCATTACTCTTGGTTTCTGATTCTTTAAGCTCCTGAAGTTATAAGCAGCAATAATTCAGAATATAGCTAGCCCTGACTACTTCCAGCAACAAAATGACTAGTCCCTAGAAATCCTGTTCAGCCCTTCCCAGTATATGGCTGCTCATTACGGCAACCTTGATTCGTTCCAGTCCTCGCCCGAACTATCCTGGGAATTGAAACAAATAGAACAGGCTTGAAAGCAAATTTGATCTTTAAATAATGTATTAATCTATTTTTTTTATCTCATCTTGCTAATTAAAAACAAAGTTAAACTTAAAATATTATCCTAAATTTTTTAGATATGGTCCTAATTTTAGACTCTTGATTATGCTAGTAGAGAATTCATGAATAATTTTTAGCTTATATCACTAAAAATGAATCTGATCTACAATGGCAAGAAGAGGATCAAGAATAAAAACTCTCGTGACTCTGTGAATCATTTATAATTTTTCTTTCTGCGATAATATTAGCACATATTGTTCTCCTTTCAAATAATGTACTTTTTTTTTACTATAGAATCCCACTAAAGATATGTGTAAGGCACCAAGAGGATGTCCAGCTTAGTGTACTTCAAAAAAATTCTGATTAAAAGCAAAACAGCCATAATCTTAAAAAAAAAAAAGACACCCTAGATTTGTCATGTATCTTTTGGCAAGAGACAAAGATCAAGCTGGATATGTGTAGCAGAAACTCTCAAAAACATCAATGTGAGCATCCATACTACGGCCCTCACCACAGGTACACTGTGTTAGGCTTGCAGGAGATGTTTTAACATGAAGGGCATTGAGTCGATCCCTTGTGCTCAGAGACCTTCAAGTACTGGCAGGTGGCATTTCTCATACACAAAAACACTGTGACACAAGAGCACACTTCTCCAGTGAGAAGGATCGGCTTTCAGAGTCAATGTTACCTCCGCTTCCCTTGCCATGAATAATCATTAATGATTCTGAGGAACTCTCGACAGGTTTGCAGGTGTGCCTGTGTGCTAGTCAGAGTGTCATATAATCAAAAAGCCAGAAAGGACCCTCAGGAGTGGCTAATACGGTGCTTCGTTTTAGAAAACGAGACCCAGGGAGAGTAACTACCCTGTTCCTCAAACATTCTGTACGGAGAATCATTATCAATGTATTAAGGTAGTCTGCCTCTTAAAAGAATACTTTATGTAATTTCTTTATGATTGAAAAATGTTAACAAACCCCACATAGATGCATAGTTTTCTCCAAACCAGCTCAACTTTAATATGATAATACCAACTCCTAAAACAATGCCTATATTTGAAAACTCAGATTATTTCTTGCTTTTCTAAACTGCTTTGTGGAAGTGAAGGCCTACATTATTAATCAACTTGAGAGAAAATTATTTTTATACCGAGAAAAATCCCCTCCCCTGAAACATTTGTCTTCCTTATTTTGTAGTTCAATTTCAGTTTGCAGACAGACAAGAATCATCGGTCGACACAGTACCAAGTCTATTCAGTATACCGAACAGAATGTCACAGGCTGGCCAGCTTTGAAATTAGCTATTAATAAAGTGGTGTGAAAAGAGAAAACTGACATTTTTTTCTCAACTTGTTTTTGCCAATAATCAAAACTAACATGGGGGCAGTTATCACCCTTCCTGGAGCAAAAACAGAACAACATACAACATTAACGATGAAAACAATGAAACATCTTTTCAGTGAATCACAGAATGAAGGATAGAAAGTATACAGGCTTTGCAAAAAAGGTAGACGTGGGCTCCAGCACTTATTAGATGTGTGACCCTGTGGAAAGTAGTTACCCTCTAACATAACATCTCCTTCTTGTAAAATGACAAGGATAACAATAATATGACAAAGATGGTCATTTTAAGTGAGATCATATTTCTAAAGTCATTGACCCAAAGAAAGTATTGGATATATGCTAGTCTTCCTACACATCTGCAAGGATAGGGACACTCTATCTCAGTTTGAAAAGAAAACCTGCATTTGTGTTATATATTTTTGTAAGCTTTATTGAGATAATACCCGCACCATACAGTTCACTTTTTTAAGTGTATATTTCAGTGGGCTTTAGTATATTCACAGAATTGTTAATCATCACCCCCCCAAAAAATCCCATACCCATTAGCAGTCAGTCAATGCTCTTTCCCCACCTGCCAAGCCTAGGCATCAACTAATCTTTCTGGATCTACAGATCTGCTTATTCTGGACATTACATATCAGTGGAATTATACATTGTGCTGTCTTTTGTTGTCTTTTTTGTTAGCGTCTTTCACATAGTATAATGTTTTCAAAGCTGTGGCATGTATCAGCACTTCATTCCTGTTTATTGCTGAGTAATACTCCACTGTATTGATATACCACCTTTTTTTAATTAACATATAATATATTATTTGTTTCAGGGGTACAGGTCTGTGATTCATCAGCCTTACACAATTCACAGGGCTCACCATAGCACATACCCTCCCCAATGTCTATATACCACCTTTTAATTATCCAGTCATTAGCTGATGGACACTTGAGTTGTTTACACTTGGGGTAGTAAGAATAATGTTGCTCTGAACATTGGTGTACAGGGGCTTTATACTGACAGGGTAAAATTTTTGGATCCAATCATGGCAACTTTGTGTTTTACATTTGGAAGAACTGCCAAACAGTTCGCCAAAGTGCTGTACCATTAACAATTCCAGCAGCAATATGGGAGGATACTAATTTCTCCATACTCTCACCAACACTTGTTATTGCCTATTAATTTTAATTTTAGCTATCAAGGGATATTACATAGTATCTCAGATGGTGGTTCTAATTTGTATTACTCTAATAATTAATGATGAGCATCTTTTCATGTGCTTACAGGTAGGTCACTTCCGTATCTTCCATGGAGAAATATCTATTCAAATCATTTGCCCATCTTTAATTGGGTTGTCTTTTTATTTTTGAGTTTTAAGAGTTTTATCTTCTAGACATATACTTTTAAATCAGATATACAATTTGCAAATATTTTCTCTCATTCTGTACATTGCCTTTCCACTTCTTGATAGTGTCCTCTAAAGCACAGAAGTTTTGCTTCTAAAGTCCAGTTTATCTATTTTTTTCTTTTGTCTCTTATGTAAATTTTTTAAATTGGAGTATGGTTGACATATAATATAGTCTCTTGTACTTTTGATATCATATCTAACAAACTATTGCCTAACCCGAAGTCATGAAGAATCACCCCTATGTTTCTTCTAAGAGCTATATAGACTGTTAAATATATGACTTTGATCTATTTTGAGTTAATATTTTATACGGTGTGACATGGGGTCCAAGTCCATTTTTTCACATATAAAAATCTAGTTGCCCCAGCACCATTTGTTAAAAACACTATTGTGTTCACATTAAATTGTCTTGACACTCTTTATAAATCAATTGACAAAGGTAAGAAGCTATTTCTGGAATTTATATTCTATTCCATTTGTTGATCCTTGTGCCAGTGAACACACTGTTTTCATTATTGTAGCTTTATAGAAAGGTTTGAAATTGGGAAATGTGAATCCTCCAACTTTATTCTTTTTCAATATGTTTTAGTGATCTGCATTCCTTGCACTTCCATACGACCATTAGGGCCATTTTTCAAAAGAGGCAGGTGGGATTCCTAGGAACTTTTTACTTTCACAAAGGTTATGCAGTTTGTGGCATGATTGTTCACAGTAGTGATACCCACTTTCACTCTTGACTCTAGTAATGAGTCTAGCTCTTTATTGTTTATTCTAGCTAATGATTCGTCAATTTTGTTGATCTTTTCAAGAACCAAATATTCGTCTTCTGGATTCGCTCTGTTGCCTTTCCATTTCCATTTATTTCTTCTCTCTTCTGTGTTATTTCCTTCCTTCTACTTACCTATGGGTTGAGTTTGTTCTTTACATACAGTTTTCATTGATTTATTCTCCTCCTTTGTATGGATCATGTTTCCTTGTTTCTCTCCTTGCTTGATAATGTTTTTGCTAAAAAACTGGTGTTATAATATTATAATGTGGTAACTTTAAAAATGAGATTCCTCCTTACCAAGCATTTATTTTCATTGCTGTTTGTAGTTTTTGTTGTAGTAATAGTAGTCACTGTTTGCTTGCAACTTTCCTCGGCTAATTCTTTTATAGTCTTTATTTTGTATGTGTGCAGCCACTAACATCTCTGTTTGCTTAGCTTAATGGCAAGCTAATGATTGGATAGAAATATCCTTAAATACCTTGAACCAGTAAACCTCTTACACACAGAGAGACCATCAGCAAAAAGTATCAGTGCGAAACTTCAGTGCTTGGTGATTTACAACTCTACCTTAGCCTTTGCTTCCAGCTTGTATAAAACTTTATATTCACCCAGAGATGAGAAATCAGTGCTCTCCCAGGGCTCTCCAGGCATGTTGACAGTTCTCACATGCACGTGGATTTTAAGATTCCCCGTAATAAATTCAAGCTTCTAAAAGCCTCCAATGAACATTCTATCTCCCTAATTTTTCATTTAGGTTTTACATTGAGACTGTTGTTTTGGTCAACTGGTATTTTCTCAGATAGCTGTGATGCTGATGGCTTTTTGACCAAAGACTGCAGGGGAAAGAGCTTCTCTCACTGAGTGAGCGCTGAGTCAGACTGAATATAAACACATTCTGTGAAGGGCTTTTCCAGAGATCTGCTAGACGGGATGAATATTAACAACTCTCTTGGAATGGGGCATTTGGGAGATATTCAACCCCATTCTTCTTTTCTCTAAGTATCTCTAAGCTGCTGGATTTCACAACTATTATGGCTACAAGGCTAATGGTTTTCAAAACTACCACGGTGCTGGGGAAAAGGGAATGAGAAGCGAACAACTTACAAGGCCACAGATATTGCTGTTCTTACTAACATTCAGTAATTTTTCTTGTATAAACCCTCTCCAGATTGTTGCAATATTTAATTAATTCCTAGAGTTCTGAAAACATTGATTTTTACTTTTGGGGGGATGGGGGCAGTATTCTCATTGCTTTTGAAAAGGAATAGATTTTCAGATGTCTCTGTTCCATTGTGACAGAAATGCCTCTACCCTTTTTGTAAAAAAAAAAAAGTTGATAATATTTCATTAAAACAACAACAACAAAACTCTAAACTCTCCCCCACCCCAAAAATATTTGGAAGGTATCAACCTCATTCATTTGAAGTTGTTTCTATAGAATGAATATTTTCATTGTAATGCCACAGATTCTAAACATAGTAGCCACCCAGGTATTTTGAATCAGCTGGATCTAGATTATAATCCTGGACCTGTCACTTACTTGCTTTGTGAACACTAAATTTCTTAAATTCTTTCAGCCTCAGTTTATAATAATACCTACCTATAAGGGTCGCTGTGTGCATTAAGGGTAATTACACATAGAAAAGGATTAACACCTAATAGACTTCAATAAGTAATAATTCCTTCCCCTCTTCTCTTCCTTTCTAAAATGTTCATTTACTAAAAGAATGCCTGGCCTATATTATTTGGTTCTTCAGTGTAATAATGCCATCTGCTGGAAATGTCAACACGATGACCAACAGAGAAAATGAATCTTTTTAACAAAGAAACATTATTATGTTCAACTGGTGCTCTATTATTCCTGACCCACTGAAAAATACTGACATTTCCTTGGTACATTTTTTTCTGGTATAAAGGTGCTTCAGACCTCCCCCCTAATACACACACACAAACATTATTAAAATGGCTTATACTTACAGTAAATTCCTATTTTTCAGTATCTTGAGGGAGAAAATTACTAGAAGAAATAGTTACCATAAGTTAAAGTTTTTCTTATTAATAAAATTTTTTCTAAGAACCATGATTTACTTTCAGAGGTTTGTGACAGATCTGTGACTTTAGCCATAACTGTAGATTTTTTTTAATCATATAGGGGCCTAGTTAACAACAAAAAAATTAAGAACTATTAGATGTCAATTTTCTATTTTGCAAGAAAATGACTCAAAGATAACAAGTCAACTATTATTGTAAATAAATATAAGTAGGCAACTATTATTGTAAAGTAATATAAATAGTAATTAAACTATTATTGTAAGAAGTAAAACAATTCTTGAAAACTTTCTAATCGTGGAACAACAAGTGATTAAATAAATTAAAACACAGCACATACTTATAGCCGAATATCCTAGTCAGAAATCAAGTCCTCAAAAATATTTAATATGTGAGAATTATTGTGATTTATTATATTTAGAATAATTGAATTATAAAATGATTAATATAACTTGATCAAAATTTCATACAGATAATAGAAAAATTATAGATAGGTTGGTAGACCTAAATGTTCACCAAATTGTTGACAGTGGCTTTATATCTTCACTGTGACATTTATTTTTATTTCTTCTTTATGTGTCTAGGAACATAATTTTTGAGATTTTCTACAATGAATGATATTTTATCACAATAATTGATTTTTTGATTACAGAAACATATCCATGTGAATCCTGATTTTTTTTCCCTAATATGTTCTGCAGCTATAGTTGGTAAAATTTTAGTTGATTACTTCCTTTAAAACATCCTTCCAATTTCCTAGAGGTTGCTTTGATGAGAGATAATGATTCTTTATGTAGTCTTTCTTTCATTTACAGTAACCCAAAATTTAATCTGATGAGAGAAAGAAAGAAAGGAAGGAAGGAAGAAAGAAAGAAAGAAAGAAAGGAGAGAGAAAGGGAGGGAGGAAGGGAGGGAAGGAGAAAAAGAAAGATCCGTAAAAGCTCAGAGTTACTGCAGAGGTTTTGCATAGTTAAGAAGTGCTGTCCATCAAGTAATGCTACAGTTTCAAAGCTCCTGAATTTTATGTACTGTAGAAACTGAGGCACAACCTAAACACAATAAGAAAAACAAAGAATACCTAACAATGCTCAACATAATGACATAATGACTCATTTTCTCCCATTTGTTGAAGGGTGGTTCTATGGGATTACAATCAAAGTGAGGAAAATGTTTCTATTTGTAACAGGGATTTTGGTTTTACCACTTGTATTTGTGCACATGTGTGTAACCCATTGGGTACTGAAAAACAATGGAGAGGAATAAGTATATCTTACTGGAGGGAATCCTCCAAGGGAACTAGATTTGGAGGGCTAGAACCCAGCCTCACAGCCTTCTGGGAAATTTTTATGTCCCATTAACAGGAGCAAGGACAGGAGTGGGGTTTCTTAACGGGGGATGTAAACTTACATGCAGAAGTGTTGAAGAATGAAACACTTTGAAGTGGTCCTGAAGAGTAAAGCTCTAAGGTACATCTGTGAGATCTGAAATAAATTTAACCTTCTTGTTCTCTTGTCATGGTTTAGGAATATCATGATATTTCAAAGTTTGATTTAAAATGTATTTCTCTGTCTCCCATATAGTAACTTCTAGTAGATATATCAATTCCTCAGTAAAGTCTGTTATACTTCTCTAGACTTTGTAAATAGTACATTAGAATCTGGGAAAGATAAAATAGAATAGAGGCTTTTCACATTCATTTCTTTAAACCCCAATGTAACAGCATCATGAGAGGAAAATGGTAGTAAAGAAATTGTGAGAAGTTTCCAGTACTAATCCAGGTTTTTAGCCTAGGTCAGATCAAAATGTAAACTAGAACTGACTTAGAAGTGAACATGATACATGAAAGTTCTTTCCCTGGATATCCTGGTGAGAAGTCATCTTTGAAGGGGCTAGAACAAGAGGAAGGAATGCTAACATCAGGGTCACACACATACATTTGCAGGCCAAATGATCACTTGAAATTCAGTTCAACAGAAACTTATTGAATTTCTTCAAGTGCTAAAAAGCACTGTGTTTGTAAATGAGAAAATTCCTACCCAACTTGAAAAATAAATCAAATAAGCCCTTTGATATAAATCACCCAGATTGTATCACAGAGGCATAAACCTGAAGAGACCAGGGGACCTAATTTCAATTTGGGCAGCCAAAATGTTTGACTTTGTTTTATTACTACTTTCATGGTAATTAATAACTCATGGTGATCATCCTTATTATGAGCTTTTCAAAATTAACTTACTAAAGTGTCACAAAGAAATAGGTTATTATTTCCACTCAACAGAAGGAAACAGGGATCAGAGAGATTAATAAGCATGACCTTAACTGTAAAGCTTGTAAATGACAGAAGTAGGGTTCTAAAACAGTTCTGCATGACTCCAGATTTTCAAAAATTTATCAAAGCTTTGTTCCTTGTTTTTACTAAGACGTCAGTGTGACACACTTTGGATGTGAAAAGAAAATAGGTAAATTGTCTTTAAATTTCTCTAATGTAAATCAGGGACAAAGGGAAAGAAGGCATTACACAAAATTTCCTTTCCAGTCTGATATCTGATGTCACATACTAGGTATACGTCTTGACGAGATACAGGAGAACAGATAGGTGTCACAGAGAGTGCCAAAATAGAAGCCAACCCTACAAATTCCTCAGGAGCCAAGCAAAAACATTATTGGGTACTATAAATAAGTATTCATTTAAGTAAATAAAAACATTAAAAATTTGCAAGTAAAGAACAAGCATAATTGCTAAGTAGATACTGGAGACAAGAAGAAAGGCAGATGTCCAAAGGAAGGGAAGATTAACACAGCTGGGTCAGAGAGGAAAATTTAGAAGTGGAAGAAATTATGTTAAGTAGAAAGGGCAAGAGGGAGCAGAGAAGATGAGAACCTGCAGATGGGCATATTTACCGTAAGCAAAGGAACCAGGATAAGAAAGCTATATTAAAGTAATAAGCCATCTAGGAAAACTGTCCTGGTGTCTATGTATAAGAGGCCTTGAACTGCCAACAGGATAAATCATAAACATGATGCCAAGAACTCAGGTCTCAACTTCTTGAATATTCAACATGTAGTTGATCCTACTCCCACTGAAAAAGAAAATACCTAGCTGGAGTAAAAATGAAACAAACAAAAATCTTTGTTGTTATAGACCTCACTCCCAATAATGTTGAACAGATAACTTCAAGAACATTAGTTTTATGGGATGCTAAATTATTAACCTGCCCTGAGAAGTTCAGTAATCATCTTATATGAAGAAACTAACTGCTTCCATTCAGCCTGGCCTGGGAGAATGAGTGAACAGATATGGCTAGAATAGAGAAAGTACTGTGTTTAGAATCAATTTGTAAATGTTCTTAAATGACAGATTACTTATTTTTAAGCCAACATTACTTACCTGTACTGACTGCCCCAGTTATTCAGAGACCGACTTCCAAAGTGTTGTCTACAGATGTCTCCATTTTATCTTACATTCACTCCTCAATCCATTCCACTCAGGCCCTCAAAAAACATGGAATTAGTCCTATTAAGATCACCAAAGTCTCCAATGTTGCCAAATTACTGGACCCATTTTTCTGTCCTCATTTTATTTCTCAGTGGAATGTGACAGAGTTAGCAGCTCCTTCCCTCGTGAAACACTGCTCATTTGGTTCTAGGGAAAACACACTGGTTGGTTTTCCTCCTGCCACTTGGGCTACGCCTATTCAGTCTTCCTTACTAGCTAGCTCCTCTGTCCATACCTGATATCCAAATGATGAGAGTTCCTCAAGATGCTGTATAAGTGTTCTTTTCTCCCTGTAAACACTCTGTCTGGCCAATCGTTTCCATGGCTTAAATATGGCCCATATAAAAATTGTCTCTCCTATTTACATCTCTACCTTAAATCCATTATATTCACTCTTGGTTTTTTTATCCAATACTTTGTTTGACACCTTTAGTTGGATGTCTCACCAGAGGCCAAATATAGTCTATCTGATATCAAATTCTTGATTTCAACTCAAAATGTTTCTCACCTACTCTTCCTCTGTCAGTAAATGGCAAGCTAAGAACCTAAAAGCCTTTATTCTCCCCTCTCCCTCACTTTCCTAACCAGCACATAAGTAATTCCTGTTAATTCTATCTCCAAATTATATCTTGCCTCTGTTTCTCTCCATCTCCATGGCACTGCTATAGTCCGAGACATCATCTTTCTCAGGGAATGCCTCCCAACCAGTTTCCTGTTCTTTCTGTTGTTCCCTTCTACTCCATTCCACTCAGAGTGGCAGAGTAAACTCCTAAAAAATGTAAATCAAATATTAACATCTGCTTAATACCTTGTAGGGTTTCTCACTATAACTGGAATGAAATCCAAAGGCTCTGCATGCCTTAACCTCTGATTGTATCTTCTTCCCCTGTTTACCACACACCAGTCACCCTGGCCTTTCGATGTCTAGAACAGGCCAACCTGTGTGTCAAGGAGTCTCTTCTCAAGAGTATTTACATGGCCGACTGCTTCTCCTCTTACTGGTTTTGTCTTAAACTTCATCAGCTCAGAGAGCCCTTTGTTGACCATGGAGAGTCCTATTTCAACGTTGCCACCACTATTTTCCTCAGGAACGTATGACCTGTTTGCCTCATAGTACTTTGTGTCAAGTTCATCGTCATATTCGTAACTTCTAATTGGTTCAATTTCCTAATCTCTTATTCTTGTCTCTTAGAAGTGATTACTTCTTTTATCTCTTGAAGTAATCTCACCATTTATATTTTATTTTTAGTCTGTCTTCTCTTTTTAAAATCCTTTTTGTTCCCCAAGACCATCGCCATTCCCTGCTCCATCATGGGACAACCATTTTAATGCTTTAGATATGTATCTCTTTAATTGTGTATGTCCTTTTAAATATGCAATGCTAGTTTGTGGGCATGGATGTGTAAGTGACATAAATGCTACTGGTTTGTAGACTTCCTTCTACCTCTTGCTGTTTTTACTCAGCTACATGTTTTAGAACTCTATGTTGTTTGTCCATCTAGCCATTGGTTCAAAGTTCTACAGTCTACACTCTATTCTATTGTATTTGATCTGTTTGTTGCCTTATTACAACAAATATGCCACTACCACCAATAAGCCTGCAACAAATATATTTGCACACATTATTTATGGAATTACTTCTCTGGGGTAAGAAGTCCATGAGTTTATAGGCCATAGGAAATGTCATTATTTAATGTCACTGAGTGCTATAAAACTGCCCTCCAGGATGCCTGCTGCAATCCACATTCCCACAGGGGTTCCTATAGTCTCATGTCCCAAACAATACTAGGTGATTATCCTATTTTCCTTTTTTTTTTTTTTCCTGCTGATAAGTATAAAGTGATATTCCATTGTTTTTTAATTTGCATTTTTCCAGAAACCATGTGTTTGAGCATCTCTTCCTAATTTGTTAGCTAGATATGGAATTTCCTTTCTATTTCTAATCCTCATCCAGTTTTAATTTGAATCTCAAAAACAGGCATGGAACTTTGTTTTCTTAGGCCCAAGATCTTCTATTTTTACTCTATAATGTACTTTTTCACACTGATCTTCATTACTTTGGGGGGGGGGGAAGGCGCTATGAACTCATTTTTCACAATAGAACTTTCCTGAATGTGTCCTAAGCTTTGGTGGCTCACCACACAGTTTAGCTGTGTTGTTTCTCCATGGAGCAGACATCCAAGATACCACCCTTAGATTACTATTGAAGCTCCTACCTGCTTTACTCCACATAAATTGTTTCGCAGTATTCAGTCCAAGGAGAATTCACTTTCTCATTTTGAAAAGTGGCCATGTATCAGTTAACTTTCTAAGAATATTTTTTCTATCATTTCTCTGGGTATAAGAAGAGTTTGAACATGTACTCCTACACATATCTTATAACTGGCCTTCTTTTTAGAAAATCTTTTTTTGTTGGCTTATTTATTTGTGCATTGTCAGTCTCTCACCTGGTAAATTATTAGCTCTGTGAGGGCAGAAATTATATATGTTTCACACAACACATCTTTATATTATTAGTACCTAAAACCACGATTGCCCTGGTAATTATTAACAATACATTTCTGAATAAAAGAGTAACTAAAACATGCAGCCCAGCATCTCCTCCAGAGTAGGGAACTCAATGAATATTAACTCCTTTATTTTTCCTTCTTCTCCCTGATATACAGTAAAATCGTCACAATAGTATATAGAATATATGAGAGGTTTGAGAAACAAAAACAGGGACAAGAAAACTGAAGTCCAAGGAAGTATACAGACAAGCCAGAAAATGTTTATAATAGAGCATGGTAAGTTTATGATGAAGAAACCACAGGTTACAATGGCATCAGAGAAAGCAAAGTCTTATAACATGAGTAGCTAATGAGGACAAAATCTGCAGAAGAAAACGTGAACATGTACCGAGAAAGAAGTATCTAGATCCCTTTTCTTTTTTCTGTTCTAATAACACAGGGCATATCTGAGACCACATGTTATCAGGATTCAGTGCTGTCACCTTTCTTGACTTTCTACTGGTCTCTGTTCCAACCTATCTTCCCGTATCCTGGCCACACTGCACTGACCATACCCTCTCTACCTCTTTCCAACTAGTTTACCCTCTAAGCACCTCATCTCTCTCTACTTTTCTATTTCCAGGGTTCACTCGAGTGTTTATATCTTACCCACCCTTGCCTATGCATCACCTCCAGTGTCTTAGGCTTCATAGAGAGAACAGGTATTTCTTTTCCTTTTGATATTAAGTGCTATTACTATTAGTGTGCTTTGAAAACACTAAGAGTCTGACTTCAAATTCTCACTACTACTGTGATGACCTCACCAAAAAAAACAAAACAAAATTCCAGACACTGATATTAAATTAATGCTAGAAATTTTTTTTTAAAAATCCCATAAGATACAATTTATTTTGCAACTCTAAATGAATGGATTCTTACAAAGGACTATTGCCAAACGGCCTTTCGTAACAAAAAATTAAATAAAACATGTAAGTACATAGCATTAAAATACTTGAAGGTGTCTCTAATAACAATTTTTTTTTTTTTTTTTGCCTATAAAGTTCCATAATGATGCACAAACTCTGCTAATTTCATTAGGGATCTATTAAGCTAGCAGGACTCTAATACACACATGGAATAATTGTCTTCATCAACAGCAGGAGGACAATTTACCAGAAGAAGAAACCATTTAGATGGCACAATTAAGTTACATTTCTTCCCCTTTTACTCCAGATAAATTAAAAGATAAGCATTAATGTTATTTATGGTTTTCAGAGTTCTCCGTTATTTTCTTTTCTTGCCTAGTATTACCATCACTTATTGTCAAGCTCCCTCTATATATCAGACACTCTCAGTTACCTACCTAACAGGCATTGCCCCTTTTCTCCTCCTTCCTAATGAACAATGGTCCCTGCTCAAGGCCAGAAGTGCAACCTGAATAATCTAGCCAATCCTGGTAGTTCCATTCCCCACTGGCATGGACACATGTGATTTTGTCCAATGAGACGGAAGAACGAATCTACTGAAAGGCTTCTGAAAGAAGTTTCTATGGTCAGAAAGAGAGACAAGGAAAGGATGACCCCACTTCTGCTGCTGGATATCATTGTATCTCCATGTGATATCTGGGACCATAGCAACCATCTTTTAACCATGTGGGAAAGAAGCCACAATAATGGGGCGCCTGGGTGGCTCAGATGGTTAAGCGTCTGCCTTCGGCTCAGGTCATGATCCCAGGGTCCTGGGATCGAGCCCCACATCGGGTTCCTGGCTCAGCAAGGAGCCTGCTTCTCCCTCTCCCTCTGCCTCTCTCCCTGCTCATGCTTTCGCTCTCTCTCTCTCTGTATCTATGTCTCAAATGAATAAATAAAATATTTAAAAAAAAAAAAAAAAGAAGCCACAATAATGAAAATAGCTGAGAGACAAGATAGAAGGAAACTGGGTCCTTGAGGACTTCTTTATCTCCCCTAATTAACCAACCCTGGAGCAGCCCTACTCTACATCGCAAAAAGATTTCTTATGTTTAAACTTTTTGGGATTGGGGCTTTTCTGTTATATATAGCAGAAAGCATTCTAACCAAATAATACAGTCAAAATAGAAATTTTTTCATCGTGAAATTTTGTAGGACATAATTTGGATAGAATGGTTATGTATCAAACTGTTCAGGATTTATTTAACAGAGGGAAATCAGCAGTATGATGAGACCTCTATAACTAAATTATTTTTAGCACTATCATGAAGCAATCCAAACCAAAATCATCAGAGGAATAAACTTGTCTTCAAAATACTGATATTGTAATACTGAAATGTTTCAACTTTAGTGACTAAAGATAAAATAATGATGTGAAGTTGTAACAAATTAAGGATTTCTAGAGTCAAAAAAATGATTTCCTTTCAAAAATGAAAACAAATATTTCTACATTATATAATATATAAAATGTACAGGTGACATATAAAAAGTAGAATATATTTTTCAGTAGCCTCAGATCAGAAGCAATGTACTTCAGCAGTCAGGCTAAGAAATCTGAACCCATTCCCCAATCCCTAAAGTTGCTATTGATTGGCCATTGAGCCCAACACGGATCAAATTCCAGAGATTCACAAAGAAAACTGAGTAGTAAAGACAGTTGCTCTTTGAAATTCTTACTTGTTCTCTTTACTGCTTATAATCAAAAATGCCGCAGCTATGATCACTGCCATTACAAGGTTATCACGAAATAGCACTATGATGACAACATATGGGCTTCTGAGTTACTGGCAGAAAATCCTGCAGAGTAAGACTGTAAAATACCATACGCAGTGATCTAAGTGAGAGTTAGCAGTGCTCTGCCACCGACTGTGTGACCTTGGTCACATGCCCTTACATCTCTGATCTTCTAGTAAGATAAAGACCTTTGCAGTCCTTCTCAGCTCTCATATTTCATCACCATTATCTCACAATCACAGAGAAAGGATTGACATGTTTTCATTCATCCTGGGAACTGGGCTAAGTGTTTCATCTTATAAGTCTCATTTAATCATTCCAATAGTCCTATGAGGCAAGTATTTTTCCCCCATTCTAAAAATCAGAAAACTGAAGCTCAGAGAGGTTAAGTGATTTGCTCAGCACAACAGCTGGAGTATTTATTTATAATTTCCTATTTCAGATTGCTTATTTCTAGTCAACAACAAACAATTAAGTACAGAATAACACGTCTGAAACATTATGATGCACCCCTAGTGTGGCACTCAGCTCTCAAAACTACAGACACTGAACTATGTCAACTTATCTTCTTAAAAAAGAAAGAAAGAAAGAAAACCAGAAAAAAATCATTATGTCATATTTGTCAAGTTATAAGTATAAAGTGGTAAGATCAACTTCCAATTTTAAATAGAATTTCTAACCAATATATACCATGTTTGCTTAACTAAAGATAAATATCTTTGTAAATCTTTTCATCATACTTTAAATGTACATCTGACTTTCTATACAATCTCACTATAAACTCCATGCGTTGCTCTTTATGGTCAACAACAAAAAGAATCTTTGAAATAATATATCATTTGATTTTCTGACTTTTTAAGTTTCTAGTTCACTTAACAGTTGGACAGCTAACACATATATCATTTTATTTTGAAAAATGAGAGTCTGCTGTAGACACCACCCACTTGCCATTGTAATAGATAGAATTACTGATTATATATACCCTTTTCAAAAGAAAAAGGATACACAATTGCATCCCATGACTGTGATAGCAAAATGGCAGTTACAATTGGCACCTAGAAAAACAATACATAATTGCCAATCCACTAAACTAACAGAGAAAAAGGGAGGGGGACAGAGAGAGATTATAGGCACAATAGTCAAAGCAGTAGAGAGAATAAACAGCCCCCAGTCCTTATTCAGAGCAGATGAGAAAGAAGGCAATTTACACTCAGAAGTACCATCTCAGGAGAAATCTTTTGTTGAAGGATGACTCATTTTATGTCTTTTACAAGTTCCTTTTGCTCACTCTCCAGAAGAAACAGGAAAAGGTGAATATAAAATTGAAAAGCAGAAGGGGTTTAGCCAGTCCACAGACACCAGGAAAACAAATGATGATGACTTCACCAGTGACAATTATAAATGACTTTATAGACAGTGAAGTTTTGGAAAGTAAGACATGAAATTGATATTTCCCTTGGAAGTTTATTTTTTCCTAGTAAATGAGATTTATACCCATAGTCAGTTATCATAGGTTGGTGTGAATTACAAAATATAAATGGTCCAATAATATGGGTGCTAGGCTACAAGTTATTTCAATGTATAGATTTTAAGATACTTTCGTCTTCACATTTCTTACTAATGTTTATGTTTAATATTAAGTTTCATCAGGCATATAATTCTTTCCTCTAAATGTATCAGTACTTGAGACGGAAAAAGAGGAGGGATGATGATTTATTTTTACTAACAGAAATTTATGCCAATAAGAATGTGAGCTCTTAAACAGAGAGACAAATTAAGGCTGATTCCTATACTACTGATTGACAGCTACAGGCCTGATTGGGCTGGGTTTATGTAGATATTTTTATAAAAACAAATAAATACCCACATTTGCTGTGCTTGTTCCTACTTGTGGAGGGGGGAAAACACACACACACACACAGACACACTTCTAAATCCCTTGACCCCAAAACCCAGCGAGGCATGAGCAGAATTAGTATTAGTGCCAAAGCCATAGAAAATTTAACCACATATGTGCTATCTCAGCAATATAATCCATAAAGGATGCAGTCTGCACAATCCGCAGGAGCATGAATTATGCTATAAGGGAACAATATTTTTTTAAGTTATAGTAATCTAATGTTTGTGGCAGGGCTGGTAGATTGAAAAGGTAGTAAAAGCCCATGAAAAGATAGTAATGTTTCTTTTTTACAAAGAAACTCCATAAAATGAAAGAGCCTTTGGTATAATCCATCAAATTCTTAATACTCCAATGACAACCCCTATTATAAATTAAACAAGTATTTTTGACACATTCTTATTCTGCCTTTACTTCATGTGTTTACAGAAAACAAACAGGCTGAGGGTTCACTCTTATTGAAAGTAAAGCTCTTTATATACTTAAAAACAAGGACAAACAACAACAGCAAAATAAATAAGGTTTACAAAGCATTTAATTTTTAAGGTTATCATCCTATATTCTGGTATTTACTTCATGGGAAAGGCCTGGTGCCAGAATCTGAAAATATAATAGTCAGGACCATATACATATTCAAGTCCCCAAAGGAACTGATAATCTCCCCCAGTGGATCAGTTTAAATGGTAACAATAATCCTCACCAACATTTACAGGTACATGCGTGTACCTCCTACCTAATCATCACAATAGGCCTTTAAAGAGAGATTGTTACTACTGCTTGAAAATGAGGAACTAGGGCTCAAATAAATTAAGCAACTTTTCCAAGATTGCATAAGTAGCAAATTATGAAACAGATATTAACTTAATTTTTCCAGTTACAAAGCTCATCAACATATCTACATTTCATTCTTTTTCAAAGTAACCCATTCAGGGAAGAAAAAAACAATCTTAGGGGTGTTCAAGCCAATCTAGGCAAATGCATCCTTTCCCAACATGCTCATTTACATGACTGCCCAAACAATGATCATACAGCATCATTAGCATCTATAAAACAACATGTTGACTGGAAAATCAGAGTGGATTAATGACATCACATCATTGTCAACTTTTCCACCATGATATATTAGTTTTCAGTTCTTATTGAAAATAAAAGCAATAGCAATACATCTAGCACTTTTTTATATTATAAAAGCATTATCTAAGACATGAACCATTATGATTTTGAATGTTCCTTAGATTAAGACTCGTGTTGTCAATTCCTTCTCTCTGGAAAAAAAGTTTTAACTCTGAACAATTATTGTCCTTTAATTAGACACTGAAGATGGAGTTATACAATCTGTCTCTCTCTTTACTTGGCTACCTGGAAGCTAAGAATGAAGAGCCTTTACTCAACTATGTCTGCTTCTTCACTTCAAGTTTTCTAATAAAATATTTTCTTCCTATTATGAGATTATGAGGTTGTAATGAACAAACAGGATATTCACTCATCTTCACTGGGCTCCCCTTCTATCCCACTGGTTAAATACTGTGCTGAGAAAATATTCCCCCAAATTCTGACTTAGTAGTTTGGGGTGGATGCTGAGTAGTGTGAAAATGCTTCCAGGTGAGTCTACTGTTCAGCCAGGCCATAGAACTATTAACACAGCCCTCTCATATCAACAATTAAACAGAATGCCTAGAGTTACTATAGAAATAGCTTCAGCTGAGAACAAAACATTAGAAGCCCACTGTGTTGCTAACCATCTTTTCTTGGGGCTTATTAAAACAAAATATTCCAGCAAATTCTGAAGATCAGTCTACAAATCACCATCTTTTATATAAGGGGGATAAACAGCATAAGGGACACTGACTTTAGCAGAATGTAGAGCATTATCAACTGCTTATAAGACTCATCTTGCTATGGAGGAAAAAGGGTCATTCAACTCATTCCCTCAGTGAGGGGCAGAGTAGGGGCGCTTGCACAGTTCCCTACTGCTATGTAGTAAATGGTGGCATTTTTCTTGATTTGCTAAGTCATTTGCTGAGTCACTAAAGCTGCCAGGAGAGGTAAAAGCAAGTAAAGCTGAGAGCAGGCATGGCTAAGATTTATGAGAATCTCTTCAATCAGGAGGAAGTAGAATGGGTGCTCAACAGTGCATAAGGACCCTAGAAGCAAGAGGTCTCATCTTTCTAATCTTTGGTAGCAAGACAATTTACTATGGACAATTTACTGTGCACAACAAAGCTGAGCAGAGCCCCCAGAGGATCAATAACTATACTGCAGCTAAGACTCAGAACACAGACTCCGGTCACTCAGAGAATCAATAATCAGGCTCACACAAGTGCAGCAGTGACCAACAGCGAATGAATAGCAAGCTTGCCTCCCACTGATTCGGGGCCACATGCATGTAGATATTTCCAGCCATGCACACAGTCACAGTCTAGATACACATCATCAGTCCAGGGCAGGAATGGGAAAGCAGGCCCTGGAGGAAAGAGAGAGTATGGGAAAATAAACTTGCAGATTTACACCTTCAGGAAACTCACTGTTACATCTATTCAGACTATGTTGAACTTGAGACTGATCCTATAAATTGGAAAGTGGCGAAGATTTGGCTTGAAAAAAATTATAGGATTGGGCTGCTATTTAAACTGGAACAACACATAAGCTATCTTCTTAACAAAGATTAGGTGACTCAAGGCCAAGTATAGTTCGTGGAGAGTTTCAAATAAGAACGCTTCACCCTGGCACATATCTAACGGGTGATTATTCAACCAAGCTTCCTCACCTTTTTCATTTGTGCTTGCTAAAAGTTAAACTGAGGCAAATTAAATTTTAAGAGTTTATTTAAGCAAAAATTGATTCAAATCAGGCAACATCCAAACTAGCAGATAGAAAGGAGCTCTGAGGAGCTGTACAAAATGAAAAACTTTATAGGCAGAAAGGATCAGGAACAAGGAAGTTATACTGACAAAAAAGTAGGTTGGTTATTGCAAAGTTATTTTTCTTTAGCGGATGTCAGAGGTCTACCAGGCAGATGACCTAACTAGTGCTGATCAAGTGACTTCTGATTTACTGGGTTAAGACCTCATTTCTGGGAAAGCTGCAATTGTAATTAAGTCACTGGGGATGTGGGCCACACCATTTGAGGCCTGTTGTCTTGTTTCTAACATGCTTCAAGATTTCGTCTCTCTTCTCATTATTCTTGTTTCAGGAGTTTGAATTTAGTTTTTATTACCTTTTAACTGAACGCTGTTTCAAATGACTTTCAGAAGGTCATGATATATAAATAACATTCTGCCATTTATTTTGATTAGTAATGATTAATACGGTGTGTGACCAAAAAGCATCTATTGAACACATCAGTCTATTTACTACAAAGTCATGCTATTCTGCTATAACTTGGGATCTTGTATATAATAAGATACTATTTACCTTTGAAGTTCTTGAATTATTGTACTCTTTAGTCAAGGACTCATTATTTGCATTTAGACGAATCTGTATTCAAATATATATCCTACATCAAACTAGCTGTGTGCTTTTGAGTAAGATACTTGACCTAAGATTCAGTTTCTTCATCTGTAATCAGGAAACTGGTAAGCACCTAATTAGGTTGTGGTAAAGATCATACATTATAGTAAATGTGAGAAGTCTAGTCTTCTGGACCGTAACTCATATTTGACTCAATAAAGTCAAATATGAGTTACTATTATTTCTGCCATTGAGACAGCAACAGTCCAAAATGAGAGAACATAAAAATCTGCATAACGAGCTTTCACAGTAGAGAATATAAAATCTAAAACATAAGTAGAAGACAGAAAAAATCTTGGGTCTCTCAGTCTATACTATGGTTCCCTGAGTCATGCGAGCTTGTGTAGATCGCCTACTGCCTCTATGTCTTTGGTCCTAGTCTGAAAACTGGGGTTGAAGTTAAAGACTTTTGTGAGGATTAAATGCTATGAAATCTACAAAGTGACTACCAAGATGCCTGGCACACAGTAGGTGCTCAGAGCACATAACTACAATTTTCACCTGTCAGAAAAGATCTCTTTCCCCAAAAGTTAAAAAGGGCCATAGCAGGTATCTGGATTAAAATGTAAATGTGAGGTCTTAATTATTTAAATGTTCAGGGGAAGTCAATTATATTTCCATTAAAATGCAAATGTACATTTGAATTCCTGCAGGGATACATTACAAAGGGGAATGGGCTGCAGAGTGCAGGAAGAGGAGGGGGGGGGGGGGATCCCAGTGACCAGATGATGGGAATGAGGGTAAAGAGTGGGGTGGGTGCTGTGCTAAGCTAATGTGTTTTTTGAGAAAATAAAGAAGAGTGAAAGAAGTAGAAGCTAACAAGGATGTGCTCCAACAACTTGGGAACTGACAAGGGCTAGAGAGACAAAGAAAAGTTAGTCCTTCTATAAGGAATTAGCTCCTCTGGGAATGCCTGGAGATAGTGGCTGACTTGGAGGGAATGTCGAGAAGTGGGCCTGGTTGTCACCACCAATCCGAAGGGGTAATATGCAACCATGACCTTTTCAGCTTCGGATCCTCAGACAAAAAAAGCAGGTTGAAGGCGATACACTATTAGTTTCTTAGGGATGCCATAACAAATTACCACAAACTTAGGGACTTAAAACAACAGAAATTTATTCTGTCACAGTTCTGGAGATGAGAAGCCCAAAATTAAGGTGTCAACAGGGTTGCACTCCCTCTAGAGGCTCTAGGGGAGAAGTCGAACAGCTTTCCTTTATTTTATCCTGTCTCTGTGCCTTTCGGTACAGGTTGGTAATGTGTCTACTGAAATAATATTCTCACAAACGTGGCGGCTCTCCTGTGTATGTCCAGGGGATTCATGTCATTAGACAAGCGGGTCCTCCACAGAAGTCTGCTGGATAACTCCCTCTCTATTTGCTATGTGAATCCATGAGCAACACATGTAATCCCTTCAGCAAAAGGTGGTCCAGCTACCCTTTGGGCTTCTCTCCAGAGCATGCTTTCCTAACACTGAATCTCCTAATATTAACATTTTTTACAATCTGGATGGGCTGCAAATTTCTCAAATCATCAAGTGCTGGTTGCTTTTGCCTTAACAGTTTCTTCCTCAATTTATCTCTGCCCTCTTGCACTTGACCATAATCAGAAAAAAAGAAACCAGGCCATACCTTCAACACTTTACTTGGAGATCTCCTCAGCTAAATATCCAAGGCCTTCACTAACAAGTCAAGTCCTATTTTACCTACTACTATAGAACACAATTCAGCCAAGTTTTCTCCCAGCTATATAAGATCACTTTTCCCCCAGTTTAAAATAATGTGCTCCCCATGTCCTTCTGAGTCCTCACCAAAAACACTTTTAACATTCATATTTCTATCACCACTCTGCTCATGACAATATATGTATTCTCTAAGAAATTTCTCATTTGTGGTCCTTACTTCCTTTTGAGCATTCACTGGAATCTAGGTTTTTTTTCTGTTATATGCCTGAAAATTCTCCCAGCCTCTACCCATCATCTAACTCTAAACCCTTGTCTACACTTTTAGGCATTTGTTATTACCAGCATCCCACTTCCCAGAAACAAAATCTGTATTCATTTCCTATGGATGCTACAATAAATTATCACAAACTTGGTAGATTAAAGCAACAGAATTTTATTCTCTCACAGTTTTAGAGACCAAAGTCCCAAATCAAGGTGTCAGCAAGGGCATGCCCCCTCTGAAAGCTCCATGGGAGAAAGTGCCCTTGCCTTGTCCATCCTCTGCTGACTATTAGCAATCCTTGGCTTCCTTGTCTTGAGGCCACATTACTCCTATCTCTGCATCTATCTTCACAGGCCTCCTGTTCTGTGGGTCAAATATTCCTTGTGTGTCTGCAGTAAGTATCTTTATAGATTTACAGTGCACTGATGGATTACCTGGAAAAACCATACCCTAAGGGCCAGGCTGTGTGGGGAGGGGGGCGGGGGGGAAGAGGGAGGACTTCTAAATGAAAGGGAAATAAGATCAGCAAACCCCCAGGCAGCTGGACACTTGAGCAGCAGGAAAGAGCACTTGTGCTTTACTGTATCCTATCTTCATGTGATCATTGTAGCACCAGAGACCATAGCCGTATTCAGTTATACACTTCAGCCAACGTGTATGTCTAATATGTGGACATCAGGAAAGGGTGATAAGGAAAAGAGGGCCACTGAAATGTGGAAAGGTCTAGAACCTGGAGGAATGCATGTAATGGGGCACTGTATCCCCTAGGTTCATGCCCTGGAATGGTGGCAAAAAAAAAAAAAAAAAAAAAAAAAGGAAAAGAAAAGTGATAGGGGATATTCAAAGAGCTAAAGAAAGGGAACCCACCTAGTTTGACATATTTCCTCTTTTCATCACAGCATCTTCTGTTCCTAGCTGAGCAGCTTTGCAAATTTTCAGTTAAAGCTCTCTGAACTAGAACTGTGCCCAAACATTACCTGCCCCGTGAAATCCCTACCTCCTGGCAGATTGCTGTATTACTCAGCTTCTCAAGGTACTACTGCTCTCCAGGGTTTCTAAAATCAGATTTTTGTGATTCTTACACTATATCCTAAGCTTACACCTAAACTGATGATGTGTTCCTTTACTGAAAGTTGGAGAATATTATTTTCTGAAGAGGAAAACCAATAAACTCTAAGAGTTAATAAGAAAATTAAAACCTAAATGACCTTGAACCTTATAAATAAATGTCTTTTTAAATAAAAGAAATAGTTTTCTCCTAGGCCCCTGAAATTTCAGTCTACTGTAGGTTTTGATGGTCAATTTATAAAGCTACTAAAATAGAATTTACCAAGAAAGCAATAGAACACAAACTCAATTAAGGTAACACAGTCATCTCCCTTAGTATGTAAAGCAAGTACATCAAAAGGCAACTCTACAGCAAGATTGTAGGAGCAAGGTCATATCTTCCGAAGGCTAAATTAAGATAAATTTCAAAAGGTCTCTCCTTAACACCTTGCTAAGGAAAATTGCTTTTCTTTCTACTATATTTACTAAAGTTGCTGTGCTTCCTGCCTTTAATGACCAACCTCTTTGACCAGGCTCTGCTGAAATCTCATAAAGATGAACTTCAATTACAAGCACAGCACAGTGCCAAGGTTACATAAGCTTACTGAAAACAGCTCTTCAGGGTCCAATGCTTAGATGAGGGAGCCACCTCTCTACTTTAGCTGTTTCAGAACTACCCTTGAATGAAATGACCAAGGGATATTATTTTCTTTAACATTTTTCTTTTCATCATCTATATGTTTTTTTCAATGCATACAGAAAGAAGATCAAAAGAGCTGAGGCTTCTTCTAGTCTGTTTGAATTACCCTAAGTACATAGAATGACCTTGACTAACTGATTTCTAATGTTTCTGCTGGCTTAGCACAAAATGGATGCTTCCTCTCTATTGAAGCAGTCCCACAGCACCTGAGGAAAGTGAATGGGTGTGCTGGTAGGTATTTTATCTACAGCTGAAAATTTAACAAGTTTCATCAGTTTTCAAACATCATATGTGCAACACAAAATTAAGATAGATATTATAGAAGTAGACTCAGATGCCAAAAAGCCTGTGTACAGAATCAGAAGTCTTTATCAGAGTCCTTATACTTAAAAAACAAACAAGCAAATGCCTTAGCCACTAATTGACATGCCTATAGATTGTCAAATATTTGCTATCAGTTTAAATATGCTGAGGTATTCAAATATCACTTTCCTGTTGCTAACCCGATATTTCTAACTTAATCTCCCTTATTTTCACCTATGTGGCTCTATGCCATTAGCCCCTGGAATACAGATCTTCTTATACCGACCCTTTACATTAATTTCTTCACACTGTTGGTTTTTAAAGCCACTCAAGTAAAAATAACAGTGAGTACAAAGCCATCACCAATAAAAGAGTAATAATAAATACACTTGACCCTTGAACAACATGGGTTTGAACTGCCCAGGTCCCCCTTACAGGCAAATAGTACTGTAAATGTATTTTTTCTTATGATTTTTTATTTAAGTAGTTTCCAAGCCCAGCGTAGAGCCCAATGCAGAGCTTGAACTCCTGACCCTAATATCAGGGCCTGAGCTGAGATCAAAAAGTGGATGCTTAACCAAATGAGCCACCCAGGCATCCCTTATGATTTTCTTAATAACATTTTCTTTTCTCTAGCTTCCTTTATTATAAGGATACAATATATAACACATATAACATATAAAATGTATGTTAATCAACTGTTTATGTTATTGGTAAGGCCTCTGGTCAACAGTAGGCTATGAGTAGTTAAGTTTTCGGGGATACAAAAATTATACATAGATTTTTGACTGCACAGGTGGTCAACACTCCTAACCCCCATACTGTTCAAGCGTCAACTGCATTTAAACAATGGTGAGGTATTAAAGACACTTAGAACATCCATTTTAAAATGTGCTTAGATACCATTTTGAAATATCATTTTTATCACACCTAAATTTTCTATCAATCTGTAGCAGAATAGATTTTCAATGGATCCTGTTACCACCTTGTCTCCTCATACCAACCCATGTCCCTTCTGGTGCTGCTTCCCTTGAATACCACTCCAAACATACAAAAACACACTTAAGGTGTTTTCAGAAAGTGCTCCTTTACAATTAAAAACAAAACAAAACAAAACAAACAAAAAACTACCCAGTTTCTCCAAATATATTTATTTTAATAGAATGTTGACTAAATTGGTACATTAGAGTTGCGCCATTGTCCGCCAAAATAAAGCTCCATCTTAGTGAATAGATACTGAAAAGTAAAGGACTGAACTTAGTAGAGAAAAGAGTGTTTTTGTACCCCTTCCCTGCTCTTAAATATTTTGAGAATTTTGTTAGGCTATTGTGAAGTTTAGGGTTGCTTTTAGATGAAATTTAGAGGACTTTGAAATGGAGAGAGTTGAAGAAACATGTAGGCTCATCATTACTCGATGGTAGAACAAAATATTATGGAAACATCATAATGCTCAGCTTAACTCTTCCATACTTCCTTCCTGCAACTGACTTAAAATTGGTACCAGCATTTTCAGTAGAGGGTATAACTGTTCACACCGACAGAAATCAAAGAATTTACTTTTTACAAATGTTTATCAGAGTAATTTTTGTTACCCAGTAGCTAGAGGAATTTCCTTGACTATCCAGAGAGCATGGTCACATATTTATAATTCTTAATTCTTCTTGGTAATAAAGACTCTAATTGATAATTCATTTATATTTCCAAAACAATCTTACACTCAATGCAGTTTTACCCAAACTCCAAGTTAGATTTCAATAGCTCACAAGAAGAATATACCCTTTGAATTCACATTTAAGCATGAAACTATATATGTTTAATCAACTTGTGAGCAACAATGAAGTAGGGAATGGTACCCTGGACTCTAGACTATAATCTGTACTCTGAAGATCAACTTGACAATAATTACAAAGGTTGACCAACTAGCTATTGTAAACTTTGTGGGGATAAAGATAATATCTAACATATCTGGCCTCTAACAAATTG
Organism: Phoca vitulina; assembly: GCF_004348235.1. Classification (NCBI taxonomy): domain Eukaryota; kingdom Metazoa; phylum Chordata; class Mammalia; order Carnivora; family Phocidae; genus Phoca; species Phoca vitulina. Next base: position 15,366,417 of record NW_022589710.1, on the reverse strand, counting down.
CTGAGCCAAACAGCTAAGAGTTTTATTTTTCCCCCTACAGCAGAAATCATTCTATTCCCATGTTTCTTCTGTATTTACACAACAAAGTATCTACTGTGGCCTCCTACAAAGTCACATACTGTTTCTACAAGGGCTAAAAGATTTTTCAGAGCTGCCCCAGGGAAAGCAATGGCTCCATAATCCACTTAATTCTCCTAAAGTCACAACCTAAGAGTCCTCATGCCTTGTTAATTAATGTGTTTACCTCTTTTACTTACTCTCTGGATAAAATACAAATTCCTTACAAAAAACTGAACTGCAAATCTGAAATATACAATCTCAAGAGTAATTGGGTTTTAAGTATTTAATGTCTTCTAATATGTTATAAATGTAGATGAGAAAAATAGAAAATTAATTACATTCCCATTACCCAAAAGTCTCTGAAAGAATGTTCAACATATAAAACAAGTGTGAGGCAAAATAAATTACTATAAAAGATAAAATAGAGAATTACAATAATATATTTTATAAGCAAGGCATGGAAGATGTGGAATACTGAAAACAGGTAGGTTTTGGACCAGACAGCATGATTAGGCAGTCCAATATCTGTGATTTAATGTCAATAGAGTTTGTTTTTTTTTAACTATATACTTCACGGAGATTTTAAATGTATACATATATCAACCAAGGAAAGAGCCAAAATGCATAATCTCTTATGCAAAAGGACGTGCATCTTGCACAAAGACATTTTATGCTTCCCCAAGAAATATCCATTTAATTCACATTTTAAAATAATTTTTCCTGTATTAAACAGTAAGGCAGTGTTGTAATTAACTTTGAGCCCAACGTAGGAAAAAAGTAGAGAAGGGGTATTGGATGAAAATAACCAGCTTGTCTTCCAAATTCAAGCAAGGGTCTTAACATGAGAGACAATCTCCTTATTTGTCTAAGATCCTTTTGGGAAGTGTTAAAAGAAGGTTGAACAATCCAATGAAGACCAAATCAATTCCAATCTAAACATCATAGTCACAAAAGAAAGAAGAAAATATGAAAGAAACATGCTGAAAGTGCCATTCCAAAAAGAAAGTACATAATTTCATCTTCATTATGAGAATCTCAGATTAGCTCAGAGGAAAGAGCTTAATTCTATAAACCTCTAATGGTTATGAGAAATAAAATTTCTTCTCAAAATTTAACAATACTACATTAACTTGCCTTTTCCAATTTACTTGAACTCCTTCGTTATTATTCTAATTTTATTTTAATCTAATTGTTTGCACTTGATTGGAGAAGCTTTATGGTGCAAAGAAGGGAATAATTACAAATGGAGGAGTTATTCTTAAATTTAGGGTTATTCTTAAAGTTTTGCAGAAAAAAGGCATATTCAAAGTTTTGTCATACCTTTATAGGCCAACTGCCTAATGCCTCATATACATTTCATCAAAACAAAAGCATTTAATGGTATGTGTCAAAACAAATTTCTTCAGCTTGGAGTTAAAAACTCCATCAAAACTACAATGATGCCACCATGTGGCAAAGTGTAATCTCTTAAAACCTGACATTCTGTGTAGCATATCTAAAAGCCACATTAAGAAAATTCTCAACTTAAAGGCCAGATTTAATGAGTGAGATTCTGTTATTTCTAAGAGTTTGCTGTGTGCTTTTGGCTCATTTATGACTTCTTGCTTAATTCTCAAGTCTTCTCTGAATTCATTTACAAAGTGTCTTCCCCCTCATTCATTCAACATTTATTGAACACTCAACCCTAGAAACACAGGAATCCATAGGACAAACATTGTCTCTGCCTTCACTGTGCTTAGAGTCTCACAACTTTTTCACCAAATTTGCTGATTTATAGCTCAATTAAAAAAAATCTTTTTAAAGCTACAAAATCCAGCTCCATAAAAGAATAAGGTATCAAATGCATCTTTGCACTCAGTCCTGACATTCATATATATGAAAGCACTTCTAATTGTGATCTGCAGCCTCCTGGACAAGTGCACAGCAGTTCTTTAGTCAATACTAACAAACCACCGTGTATTTTTTGTATTACTATTAGGCAATTAAAGGTGCACTGAATAATGTGCTTTTTAAAAATGGTCTGTTGCCACCTAAATGACATTTCAAAGTGGTATCGATTTCAGGAGTAGCAAAAATAAGTCATTTTAGCAAAAGAAATTGTGCCATAAGTGGATCTCACTGAATATGCACCTATTATCCTATGTATCAAAATAACCAATTTTAGGCACTCAATGAATCTTTTTCATTAAAGTAATTCAAAACTCTACTATTCTTAGAGTGCCATTATAGGAAACTCTAAATACCACTGTCAATCAAACAAAGTTCAGTAAAATGGTAGCAACAACACAGAATCAAAGGATCAAGCCCCTACACATTCACCTTAAAACTCACAACCTTGAAACACGGGGGTGGAATCTTCTTGGCCAACTAATTCTTGAAAACCTTTCTCAAGATAAGTCAATTTCAAGTTAATACCCTTTCAACAAATGGTTAGAGGAGAAGCCAAAAAATCATTAATGTGACAATTACAAAATTAAATGCTACAACCAAACACAAAGATACTAGGACAAAAAACTTGGACACCATGGGCTATATATTTCAGGAAGCTGGGAGGGGATGTTAGGGAAGAAATCACTAAATAACTGGGGCTTTACCAAATCTATTTACAAGCTATGCAAACAACAAATATATATATACCTTTGCATAATCTATTATGCAAATGATGAAACAGCCTCTTTTCCTTTTCACTTTCTTGCATCATTACTGCAACAGTTCTTTCAGTCATCCAGGATTAAAACCAGGGAGCTAGCTTTGACTTCTGCTTCTTTACCATCTAAACCTAATCTGTTCTGGGTTTGTTTGAATTTACCCTGGAATTGCTTGAGAAGTAGTTTGTAAGAGCATAAGCTATGGAGCCACACTACCCAGGTTCAAATTCTACTCCCACTGCTTTTACCCATGTAACTTGGGTGACTGACTATCATCTACGAAATGAGGACAGGAGGGGCGCTTAGGTGGTACAGTCCGTTAAGCGGCTGACTCTTGGTTTCCGCTGGGGTCATGATCTCAGGGTCATGAGATCCAGCCCCATGTTGGGCTCTGTGCTCAACACAGAGTCTGCTTGAGATTCTCCCTCTCCCTCTGCCCCCTACGCCGACTCGTGCTTGAGCTCTAAGATAAACAAATCTTAAAAAAAAAAAAAAGAGAGAAAGAAAGAAATGAGGATAGGAGTATTTACCTTATAGAGTTATGTGGATTCAGTGAGTGAATATGCGAGAAGTGCTCAGAACAGTGTTTACCACACAATAAGATGTACAGAGACACTGGCTCTGACGATTATCCCATAGGTTTCTTCTCCTTAGTCTTGGTTACATCCCCCAGGTCCCTCCTTCATTCACCTCACATTTGTAATTGTCTGCAATTCTTCCTCTCTAAGCCTGGCATCTTCCTCTTTCATTAGATCCTGAGTGGGCACTAGTGTCAGGTGATTCTAGCTGAATTGTTACTTTTTGTCATTTTGCTCAAATCTCTCAGCGGTATCAGATAGTCCTTATTTTTACAAACTGTCTATCATCTTATTAATACTTGGTGAAATCCAACTTAGCCCTCTATGCAGTAATTGCAAAATGAAGAAAAGTGCAAAGCAGAATCTTCAGGAAACTTTTATCAAACTATATAGGCCACTTTCCCCTCTTCCCATAAGGAAATCCCTGGACATCACCTCTTGTTCAATTCACAATTGTTTTTCTTCTTTTAGAGAGAGAAAGAGCACATGTGCACATATGAGAGTGGGGAGGAGGAGGCAAAGGAAGAGGGAGAGAGAATCTTAAGCAGTCTCCACACTCAGTGTGGAGCCCAACGGAAGTTCAGTCTTACCACCCTGAGACCATGACCTGAGCCAAGATCAAGAGTCAGATGCTTAACCAACTGAGCCACCCAGGTGCCCCCAATTTATAATTTTTTAATTCATATTTATGTCAAAGTTTTCCTGTGTATATATATTTTATTTCCCCCATCAAAGTCTATAAATTCTTTAGTAGCAGAACCATCTGCTTTTGCAATTCCTCCCACAAAAATTAGCTGAGTCCTCAGTAAATAAAAGACCTAGAATTTGTGGAGCATTTAGGAAAATGGAATTTTGAATAATGCTAATAAATATTATTTGGAAGTGCAAGGTTAAAATTTTTGATAATCAACTAATAACACTCCTTCTCTCCTGGTAGTTTCCTGCTTCTGCTTCCTTACTCTTATCTTTAAATACAGAGAACTAGAAATCTGCTTGATAGTTTTTCTAGATTTTATTTTCCAAAAACCTTACACCCTAAGAGAATTTAGATGTTTTAGGAATTTGGAATGTAGATATATCTGGAATGCAGAAGCATATTTATTTTGTACAAAATAAACATAGGTGAGACATTCCCAACCCTATCTGACTCAAAGAAACATCCCTACCTCTCATGAGAGAAAGGAGGTGGAAAGGAAAAAAGGATCAGAAATGGCTGTGAGTCCACAACAAGAGCCATATGCTGAACAGACAAGGGGGACTTCAAGGCCACACCCAAGAGAGGAAATGGCTATATGAATCATAGGTGGATAGAACCACTGACACATTCACGTATCCTGTGTTCCAAAATCTGCATAGAAGTCACAGAGATAGTGAGTGAAACCAAAGGGCCAAAGTAAGATAGTAATGGTAACCTGGGTAGATACAGGATTTTATGATCAAAGAATGTCTTTCCACAGTCCTGGCACAGCTAATGCCTTTTAGACTTTAGTGAACAAGGAATGAAAATCTAGGGTAGGAGATCTTCTACCCTAGAAAAGACCATGGTTCGATTTCAGGATTTTTTTTTTTTTAGAAAAATGAAATTATATTTCTTGTACCTCTGAATTTTGGAGCTGAGATTCAATCCTATTCCATAAGATTTATAACTGTGATTGTGAATAAGTTTATGTTCTATCATTATTTGTAATGACATTATGGAAGTGACAAGCAAGTTACAAGTATCCTCTCATTCGATTCCCCAGAAAACTATGAAGAAATTGTTTGTCATTTTGCCATTTTACAAATGAGGGAACAGACTCAAGAAATTAAGTAACATGCCTATCATTATTTATAAATGGCAGAGCTTGGATTCAAACCTGTCTGTTTTATTCCAGAATCGAAGCTCTTTACCATCATCCCTCCATACCTCAGATTCTGTTATCAGTTATTGATAAAAAATTTCTACATTGGTGACCTATCCACATACATTAGTTCTTACCTATGATGCATAGCTTCCTTTTATGGGACTACCATGAATGTTATTAGTGGATTTGTATCTGAGAGATAGAATTTTTCTGGTGGGAAGCTATAGTCAAAACTATACATCCACGTGTGTTCCAAAGAATTTGATTTAAACAGTAGGCGGCAATTGGCAACTTGGGTTGATATAATGCTAAAATGCTATTAACGAAAATTACTAAAGACAAAAATCATTTTATCTAGAACTGTGCACTAATAAACTATCACACAATTTACTCCTTATGATAATGTCATGGGATGGGTACTATCCAGTTTGTATGGATACCAGGGAATGAGGTTCAGATGAGGATCAGAAAAGATAAATGAAAACCTGTATTAGTACTATATTTGAGCAGAATTTTAGGATAGCTATAATCAATACAAGTACTTAGTATCTAAGTAACAAATATTTTACTATTGTGAATGGAAAAAAATGTATTAAGTATGGGTCCTCCTCTGAATGTTTCTTGTCCAATGTTTCAAAAAAGTAAAACAGATGTAGAACATTTAGACATTTTATTAAAGCATAAAAACTACTTAGCAAAACCTGAGGAGCTGTTTTTGGTCTCATTATTTGCATATTCCTGATATTGTTATCACAGAACCTCTTAGTACAGGCCAAAGAGGCCTCAGGGTGGCATTCCACAACTGAGACTACTTTTACCTTTTCTCCCAGGCCAATTGTAATTTTTTTAAGAGTTCTTTTTTCTATGAAAAAAGAAGGTATGCTACTTTACCTCACCTTACTTCAACAAATGCCTACCTGAAGTATTCAAGGAAAAGGCTTTCTTTGAACTGTAAATCAAATTAAATCCCTCGTACTCTCACAGGAGCTTCACAGGATCAGATCAAATGACTCAATAATTAACTAGTCCCTCCTCCTTCATGAGGCAAGAATTCCTAAGTATAATATCCTTAAATTTTTTTAAAATTTTATTTTATTATGTTATGTTAATCACTATACATCATTAGTTTTTGATGTAGTGTTCCATGATTCATTGTTTGCATATAACACCCAGTACTCCATTCAGTACGTGCCCTCTTTAATACTCATCACCAGGCTAACCCATCCCCCCACTCCCCTCCCCTCTAGAACCCTCAGTTTGTTTCTCAGAGTCCAAAGTCTCTCATGGTTCATCTCCCCCTCCGATTCCCCCCACTTCATTTTTCCCTTCCTACTATAAATTTTAATCCATTCTCTTCCAAAATACTGCCTGTGATGGATACCTCATTGTCCTTTTAGGGATGCAAAAATTATCATTCTTCACATTGTAACACGAATCACCCTATCCTAACTTTCAGGTACAGTGAGCGTTTAGTAAGTATCCACAGTACCTCACAGAGAAGATACTCTATAAATATTTATCAGTGAAAAGAACAGTGATTGGCCCTTTTCTCTCCTCTAGAGCCACAGAATAAACTTATTGTTTTATATAATAATCCTCTAAGTAATTGAAGAGAGTGCTATAAATCTTCATCCCCTCTTTTTTTTAAAGATTTTATTTATTTATTTGAAAGAGAGTGAGCGAGAGAGAGAGCATGAGCAGGGTGGAGGGGCAGAGGGAGAGAGAGAATCAGACTCTCTGCTGAGCAGGTGGCCCGCCATGGGTTCCATCTCAGGATCCTGGGACCATGACCTAACTGGAAGGCAGATGCTTAATTGACTGAGCCACCCCTTCTTTCAAATCTGGTTAGACTTCATTGGAGGATGACCCCCAACACTTCAAAGTTAAATTTTCTTGGGAGCTCCTCCTCCAAGTTTCTGGGTTAAAGAGCTAATGATTTGTGGGCAAACAATTCAGTATCCTTTAAAAAATAAGTTTAAGTTTAAAAAAGTGTTTTGGGGGGCGCTTGGGTGGCTCAGTCAATTAAGCATCTGCCTTCAGCTCTGGTCATGATCCTGGGGTCCTGGGATTGAGCCCCACCTCAGGCTCTCTGCTCAGTGGGGAGTCTGCTTCTCCCTCAGTGTTCATTCTCTCTCTCTCAAATAAATAAATAAAATCTTTAAAAATGATTTTTTTTCTACAGTGAATGAGTAACCTCTTTTCAGTTTGTCCTTTTTAATAATCTAATAAATCATTAATTCAAATTTTCATATATTAGTATAAATAGAGGAGAAACAAATGTATATGTTTACATGTAAAAAGTAAACAAAAATTTGTATATACACACATAAATCTATTACATATCACTAAATATGTATTACATGCAAATTATATACTATGTTGTATTATACTGTGCATATGAATCTATAAATAAGATTATAAGATGTCTATGTTATCTAAATGAAGTATTAATCTCAGTGTTGACAGAAAACAAAAATTTTGAATGACTAAAAGTCAGATTTCAACTTATAGTAACCTCTAACCTAGTATCTTTAATTGATAATGAATGTATCAAATCAGATCATTTTCAAACTAAAGTGAAACTTAGACTTAAGATATTGATTTTATACCTAAAAACAGGGCTCACACAGCAAGTATTACAAATATTTAGTAATGGAACTGGAACTCAACTTCAAGTCTCCTGCCCACCGGGCCATTAATATTCCTGCTATGATATTAAATAATCATTGCAACACAAATGTATTTGTAGAATAAAATTCAGTAAATTGAAAATGTGGCATGCCAGATGACGAGCTGCAAAAGAAATGAGTGACTGAAAACTAAGTTATTTATTCATCCTACTTAATGCCAAAATCATGGAAACAGCAGATAGTATAGTGTGGCATTTACAGCAATCATCTCTAAAAAGTCCTCATTTGTCTTACCAGAGTGAGATGAAGCACTTTACACAATTGCACTGTGGGAAGAAAAGAATTTCTCACCTGCAGATTATAATACAAGGATGGTGATAACAGAAAAGAAGATATTTTGTGAACATCTGTAAGAGGAAAATATTCAGTAGCAGTGCATTAATCAATACCAATTGGATACGGTGAGCCAGTAATGCATACTTTATTTAACCACTTAACATTTGACTCCAACCACACAGATTCTTACTGTTAAATAAACTTGAACACTGCACAGCTCATAAATATAATATTTCCTTGCATGTGCAATAGACTGTTTTAAGTTAACACATTTGCAAGCAATAATCCTTTACATTTTGCTATTGCTTGTTACAAGCCAATTCCGTGGCATCCATATTCAGCAGTTAAAAGGGAGAACAAAATATGGGCAATTCTAATACCACTCAAGACAGTCAAGCAAATGTCAGTGCTTATTTGTAAATGAGAAGAGGGGAAGTTTGCTTGAACTTCTGATTGTGTAATTTACAGTTTGAGGTGCAAAAAAGGGACCATGTTCACATCCCTGGGGGCAAGGCTCCAGCACTGAGGTAACTATAAACCCCAATTGTCTCTTTTTACATCCAGGGATTCCCATGTACTGCAGATTTACTAGAATGTGCAAGTGTGTGTGGAAGTGGCGGGTGGGGAGGACAGATGGGTAGTGATGAAGATGTGGGCAAGCCTCAGAGAAAGGAAACAGTCTAGTGCACTGCATGCATTGGAGGGGAATGGCTGCTAAACAGAAGCTTGTGTTTTGAGTTACATCTAAAGCATGACTGCTCAACAAAGCACTCTACTCCATAAATGAGGACAATCAGGTTCCATCCCCCCACCCCCCAGTCAATGGAAAAGACTCTTCTTAAAATATTTGACCCTTGGGGTAAAACCTTATGATTTCCAGATTAGGCTACCCTGTATGAAGCTATGCTGCAGCAGAAATCAGAATAAGTTTCTATTTCTAGGTTGCTCGTTTGGTGAAGAAATGGTACCATGGAACTGAGCCACTGTGGGGTAAGAGTTGTGGAGAAGCAGCAGAGGTTTATCTTTCCCCCAGAGAAGCATGGGTTGTGGAGAGATGGTACACTCTTGCTAATAAGACTAACTCTAAAATCTCTGTGACCTAGAGACTGAGCTCAGGTATTCCATTCTTGCTGCTACAGAGTAACAGCCGTTCTTCAGAGGTAATCACAGTCATTAGCAGAGTTTGCCAAATATTTCTGGTTCTGCTGCCTTCTGAGTGCATGGTAGACCCCTCGTTGTTTGGGGGCACTACCTGACTACTTTTGACCAATGGGGTGGGAGCAGAAAGGACATGTATCAGTTCTAGGGAAGACTGCCAGTGTGATGCCCTCAGAGCTCTCTTTCTTCCAAGATGATCCTAATGCCAGGGAGCATACAGACACAGAGGGAGAATAAGGGTGGGGGATTATTTTATTGCTTTGAGACTTGGGGGCTGTTTGTTACTTCCGTATGGCTTAGCTTTCCTTACTAATACACAGAGCATTTTTTTCTATATTAAACTAAGGTTCCATACTTTAGGATTCCTGTGCCCCAAAAGACCAGTTCTTTCAATTTGCACACTCAGCCACTTCCTAGACTCAAGGCAAAATTTAGGGGAATGAGTCAGACTAGCTTTTTAGTACCCAGCACCTCACACACTTAAGGCCACTACTCTCCCTCATCTCAGAGTCAGGACCAGCCCATTAACCTAGTCAGGACTAGGTCCAATCTTTCTCTTTGCTCACAGTAACACCATCAGGAACACTATTGTGCTCCCTTATGTTGGGACTTGTTTGGACCTCCCTAAAACATAGTGATGGATCTCCCTTACCCCTCCCCAGATCCGTAATAACACACGGAGGAGCCAGTGTCCATGGTCTAGAAAAAAGTCTCTTCCCAAACCCCAAGGATAGAGTTCATACCATATATATATATATTGGCATGACTAAGAGATCTGCTCCAAGGAAAAGTTTTAATGGTTTAATCACCTTTATTTGTTTTCTATATACAAGAGCAGCTCTTTTTTGTTCAAGAAGGAAAGTTTAATCTATGATAGAATACCTTACTACACTTTTGAATATATTTGACCCTGCCTTTTTTCTGGTTTATTTCCATATACAACTTTCAACCCAATCTTCACTAGACAGCCAATGATATGAAAGTCTTTTGTGTATATGTGTATACATGTGCGTATGTGTATGTGTTTTCTGATTCTTGGTTTTTCCTACACAATGATACAGAATCAAAAGGGCTCTAGAAACTGAATATTTTGCAACTCAAGAAGTGGCAAAAACCTGACATGAACTGATGTAAGGCTATTTACAGTCTTTATCTCAGTATGAATATTCATGTTTCACTGCAGAAATAGTAATTAATCTAGTCACAGACCCCCACCGGTAACATTATGTAATACACAGTTATAAACCACATTACCGTGCAGAAATCTGAAACACATCTGGTCCTGAGAGTTCCGGATAATGGGCTGTGAACCCGTATTTCCTGTGTCAAGTCTCAGCTTTCAGGCCATTTTCATGTCAGCAGCAACTCTCCACTAGAGACCCCTATTCAATCTGACCACAATTGTATAGACACAATCTGTAACTTTGACCTTTAAAATACCAGAGATAGTTAACCACTCTTTCTGGGCCCTGAATGATCCATTCCACAACCAGAAGGGCTTCAGATTGTGTGGGATGGTAGGCAGAATGATGGCCCCCCAGGATGTCCCCATCCTAATACCTAGAACCTGCAAATACGTTCCTTAAATGGCAAAAGAGACTTTAACTATGTGATTAAGTAAAGGATCCTGAGATGAAAGATTATCCTGCATCATCCACTGGGTCCAATGTAATAATAAGGTCCTTATGAGAGGAAGCCAAGAGTCAGAGAATGAGATTTGACAGCAGAAGCAGAGGTCAGGGAGTGTGTGAGTGTGAGCGAGAGCAATTGAAAGATGCTACACTGCTGGGCTTTCAAGATGCAGGAAGAACCCACGAGCCAAGGAATGCAGGCAGCCTCTGAAAACTGGAAAAGGCAAGAAAACACATCCTCCCCTAGAGCCTTCAGAAGGAATGCAGACTGGTAGACACCTTCATTTTAACCCAGGAATTCCAATTTCAGACTTCTGACCTCCAGAACTCTAAGAGGATAAATTGTGTTGTTTTAAGCCACTAAGTTTGTAATAATTTGTCATAGCAGCAATAGAAAAATAATACAGTGGGAAGGCAGTTAGGATAGAAACGCCAACATTAACCACCAATGTGTAGCCAGCCTAAGCCAGTAACAGACTTTTCCCTCAAAACATGAAAAAATATTTCCCCCTAGAACTTGGATGTCCTTTTCCTGATGTGAAGGAATGGAAAAGTAATATATAACAAAAGAGAGGTGCCTGGGTGGCTCAGTCAGTTAAGTGTCTGACTCTTGATTTCAGCTCAGGTCATCATCTCAGGGTTGTGAGATTGAGCCCCGCATCGGGCTCCATGCTGACCATGGAGCCTGCTTAAGATTCTCTCTCTCTCTCTCTTTCTCTCTCTCTCCCTGTGCCCATCCCCCCCATTCACTCTTCCTAAAAAAACAGAAATAAAAAATAAAGAAAAACAATAAAAATATATATCACAAAGTATAGGTGATATTTTCCTTCATATTTACGTATTTTCTTTGTCACAGGGAAAAAAAACACGAACTATTGAAAAATTTTAAAACCAAGGTTTGTATGAAAACAAATGCTTTAAATTTTTATTGTTTAATAATAAATCAAGGAGAATTATATTAGAATACATAGAAGCCATAAACGTATTATAGGAAATACAAAATATACTGTAAAACCTTCTTCTAATAACTAAATGTAATACTTTCCTGAGTACAAAAATTAAAAACACAGTTTGTTCCTTTTGCTTTAAGCTCTTCCCTAATTCTGAGGATATTAGTATTTAAATAGTATAATTTACCTAATAGTTTCAGCCAGGAGGTTATAGGTGCCTAAATTATATGAGCATTTACGTGGGTCTCACTGTGCCAGAACCACGGCTTTGTTTCAACTCCTGGTTTCTAAAAATATCTGCTAAAGGAAAAGCTGACTTCTCAGAAGTATAATGGTTGGTAAGAAACCATTTTCCCATAATTCAAAAGCAGTTTTATTTTTTTCAATCACACATGGATTTTAAACAACTGTCTTTAAAAACTATGTAAGGGGAGAATGATTTTGTCAGTACAATTTACTTTAATCCTCCACCTTTCCTTTCTTTCACAGCTCAGTTTATAATTGGTGATTAGAGGGGAATTGTCTTCTTTATTAAAAAGTAAAATAGAACCCCCATGCCTAGTGAGCCAAAGCAACGAGATGCACAGGTCACACATTTTACTGGTCCCTTGGTATTCCTTCTGTGGCTTCCTTTCAGCACTGACAAACCCAGTTGATGCTTCAAAGAGATGCTTTATGAGATGCTATATTAGTTTCTAGGGCTGCCATAACAAAGTACCACAGACTGGCTGGCTTAAACAAAAGAAATTTCTCAGTTCTGGAGGTTAGAAGCACAAGATCAAGGTTTCAGCAAATTGGGTTTCTTCTGAGGTCTCTCTCCTTGGCTTGCAGATGGTTACTGTCACTCTGTGTCCTCACATGGTCTTTGCTCTGTGTGCACACATCCCTGGTCCTTGGTATCCCTTTGTGGGTCCAAATTTCCTCTTCTTAGAAGGACACTAGTTGGATTAATTAGGTCCCACTCTAACGGCCTCATTTTAACTCAATCACCTTTGTATAGGTCCCATCTCCAAGTCATGCTCTGAGGTGCTGGGAATTAGGGCTTCAACATAGGAATTTGGAGAGGGAAAATACACTTCAGTGCCTAATATATGCTGAGGTAGAAAGGAGGGAAATAATCAAAGAAAATAAGAGAAATTTAAGTTATGGTCATCACTGAATTCTCTTTAACTACCTTGCTCTTAAAACCTGGCCCATTCTATACTCCTGTCCCAAAGAAAAGAGAACATCCAGATCTTCAGCTCAAAGGGCTAGTTCAGAGCCACAAGCTCCATACAACATTTCCTTCTTCCCAGATCCCAGGCTGCCTCATGGGGAGGATACTTCTAGGACCCTGCAGCCTCTCAATCGTTGTGATGCCTCCTTGGTGCAAGACAGGGTCTAGCTCTGATGCCCTCCTATTCCTTCCTAAGCTTCTGGTCTGAGGGACAGCCTCTCTCCTAAGTGAACAGCAGGGAGCCTTATGAGGGCCTCATCCTCAGGGAAGGGCTCAGCCCAGTTTGTGGAGGGATGGGTCAGATCAAAATCCCAGGTTGAACAATAATGCAAAAAAATCCCTTAATCATACAATAAAAACTATGCATATCAAAGGAACTACACAAGTACAGATATGAGCAAGGTAGGATTTTGATTATCACAATAATTCAATGTGTAGCCAATGCAACAATATATTTGTTTCCCCTTTTTCTCAAATGATGTTTCACATCATAAGTAAATAATGTAAAAACTAAAATTTGAAAGTATCATGTGGTTTAGTTACAGTATTTCTTTACAGCATCAAAATAACCAAAATGCAAATATCAAACAATGTCCCTTTCTTTTTTTTTTTTTTAAAGATTTTATTTATTTATTTGACAGAGAGAGACACAGCGAGAGAGGGAACACAAGCAGGGGGAGTGGGAGAGGGAGAAGCAGGCTTCCTGCTGAGCAGGGAGCCCGATGTGGGGCTCGATACCAAGACCCTGGGATCATGACCTGAGCCGAAGGCAGACGCTTAATGACTGAGCCACCCAGGTGCCCCAAACAATGTCCCTTTCTTATTTTCTTTTCTTTTTAGCCCATTCAAGAGAAAAAAACTATATTTATTTTTTTTTTTTTAAAGATTTTATTTATTTATTTGACAGAGAGAGAGACAGTGAGAGAGGGAACACAAGCAGGGGGAGTGGGAGAGGGAGAAGCAGGCTTCCTGCAGAGCAGGGAGCCCGATGCGGGGCTCGATCCCAGGACCCTGGGATCATGACCCGAGCCGAAGGCAGACGCTTAACGACTGAGCCACCCAGGCGCCCCGAAAAAAACTATATTTAATCACAAAGAGTTTCCTAAAGCATCAGGTATAAAACTATAAACATAATAAGCCAATTTCCATAGGCATTAACGTTTATTTCTAAAAATCCCATACACCCAACAGAAAGATTAATATGGATTTCTAGAGCCAGGGGGACATCTAGATGTGACCTCACAAATACGTCTAAATCCTATGACTCTTTCACAACAATAGATGATTCTCTTACACTCAGCTTATGCCATATTATTATTGAATCCCCAGAGCTGGAAAGCAACTTAATTGTTCCAGTTCGATCTCTAACACAGTGTGAAAATCTCTGCTGTGGAATCCCTGACACATTTAATTCTGCTGCTACCTGAATGTCACCAATACTGAAGAGCTTGCTCATCCATAAGCAGCCTGTAGCTTCACTAGATGGGAAACAGAAATAAGAAAAAAAAAACATTTTTGTTGAACACTTACTCTGTGCTAGAGTGGGTTTCAAGCAGGTGTCACTCTTGCAACACAAAATATGTCTTTGATGGCAACATGGCAGATGAATTAGAGAAATGAAGACTTTCAGGTCCAATCAAAAGACTAATATCATAGCCTAAGCGATGATGGAGGTTTGAACTAAGCACATGAACTAAGTGGAAGTTGCAGACAACTCAGATGGAATTAGCAGCACTTGGTAGGGTTTCCATTCAGCACAGAATAACTCTGAGCCATTTTATTTCCAGAAATATCTGAGTAGCAGAGGAGTTGCTCTGGCCTTAACAGAAAACAAGTTAACAACAATGGCAGTGAATACAACAGTTAACGTTCACTGAATGTCTACTATGTGCCAAGCACTCTCCTAAGGACCTTACATGCATTCTCTAATTGAATCCTCACAACAACCCTGTGAGATAGGTCTATTATTCGGCCCATTTTATGCCAAGGCAACTGACACACATCCTCAGGGAAGGGCTCTTCCGAGATTACTCTTGAAATTAAATGGCAATTCAGGATTCAAAGCCAGGTGGTCTAAACAGAGAGTCTAAGCCATAGTTCAGCTCAGGTCCAGAGCAAAGGGGGCTATTTCACACAGAAACAGGAATCAAAAAATAAAAATCCTACTGAAGAGTGGGTCATTCCTTTTTCATGTCCCCCACCCCCTATTCTTCTTCCTTTCTAGCTCATTGCCTATCAAGACACAGAAAGAAAGTTGTCTTATGCATCTAAATGTGCTTATCTCTAAGGACTTTTCTTTAGGAATGAATGTCTCAAAAGAAACATCACTGTTTGTTTTCATTAGAATGCAGCCCGCATAAGTGACTATATGGTGTGAAGGTTTCTAATAACATTCCAGAGGTAGGGGCTACCACCGAAATGAAAATTTTAAAAAATATTGTCAGACATTAAAATTGAACTGGATGGATTTCCAATGTCCCTATTGTTAACAATTTGTTCATTATGATTTAAGTTATTTAGGTTTGGGTCTTAAAGGTACACTTAGGTCTGAAGAGACTACACTTATTCTAAGAAGTATATCCATTGTTTAGAGAGTGCTTCATAAAAGTAAAAACTTCTTAAAATATAAATAACCTTACAGATTATTAATTGTACTCTGGCTATGTAGTAAACAAAGAACTGAGCAGTTATATCAAGGGTTTCATGCAAAATTACAGAGAATGACGGAGGTGGGACACACACCAAGACTCTGGAATTAGCACCCTAGGCTGAGAAAGGAACTTGACAATGTCTACAACATGTTTTGCCAACATCTCTTCCTGCCCATGCTTTAACATCTCTGATTAGGAACTGATCACCTCTCATTGGAGTCAAGTGCCTAGAGGTGACAGAGCCTTCAGGCAGGCCTAACTTCCCCAGCAAACTAGTCACTTTTGAGCTGACTGTTCAACAAAGACTTACTAGGTACTTGTAAAAATATTAGGAATGCACAGGGATGAAAACCGTGCTCCTCCTTTAGTTACTTACTTTCTACTGAGGATGAAACAGATTTATAATGTGGTATGGAAATTGCTATGATAAGTCCATGCAGAAACTACTACCGCAGTGCAGCAATGATTGTACAAAGTCCTCTCAGTGCAGTGGGATGATACTTGAAACTTTTTTGTCTCCTTGTTTATTGCTTCTAATTGAAAGGGCTTGGCCTTAGCGCAGGCCATGCTGACGACTTGGGTGGGTGGGACTTAGGATTTGCTTTTTAAGTCAGAGCAGAGATGATAGCAGAGGTTTCCCAATTTATCTCTGAGTAAAGAAAAGTCAAGATCTTCCCCCAAAGTAAATGAACTTTCACTTCACTCCCACCACTTAAGCTCTCTTCCATCTATCTATTACTGATAAAGGAAAATCCTGAATGAAAGCTGGCTATAAATATAAAACCTGGGATTTCATAGAAGATGGAGACAAACTTCAGAAATGAAAAACATTATAGGTCATAGATGTTGTTTATGTGTCTTGGCAAAGGTCTGGACCATCGACAAGATGCAGAAATGAACAGGTTTATGTTTAGCAGATTCAGGCAATAGACAGTCTATGACTAAAAATGCCTTGCCATGTGCTATAATGTAAAAAGTAAAATACTTGAAGTCAGATGAGCTGGATTTTAATCCCAGATCCACTTACTATTTATATGACCTTGGGCTATTTTTTAAAAAATCTATCCAAGCCCCAAGTTTTATTCTTTGTTATAAAATAATATTATCAAGCCAATATATTGTTTCAAGATTAAAATAAAATATATATGTAAAGTTGCTGACACTCGGGGCGCCTGGGTGGCTCAGTCGTTAAGCGTCTGCCTTCGGCTCAGGTCGTGATCCCAGGGTCCTGGGATCGAGCCCCACATCGAGCTCCCTGCTCGGTGGGAAGCCTGGTTCTCCCTCTCCCACTCTCCCGCTTGTGTTCCCTCTCTTGCTGTGTCTCTCTCTGTCAAATAAAGAAAATATTAAAAAAAAAAAAAAAAAAGTTGCTGACACTAGAGTGGCAAGTCAAAATTATTTTTTCCCAGTCATCCACCTTCCCTTGCTCGAATTGTGAAAGATTTTACTTTCCTTTGCCTTCAATGACTCCTCATCCTACAAAGAGAACTCTTTATCCCTAGTAAAGTACAATTCCCAGCACACAACAAGGACCATGCAATCCCATGAAAACACATCACCACCCAGACATACATGCTGCAATGAGGATTTACAAAACTTGAGTCGTGGTCCTCTGCTTTCAGAGGCCCAGATTCTGATTACTAGGCCCTCCCCCAGTCGGCATCAGCACTAAAATTCGGGCCTCTGATCTCTACTTTAGAATTTAAGATCCAGCAGCACACATCAGGTTGAAGCTAACCCCAGAGAGTTTTTCGTTCTCCCCATTCATTTCCATTACACATTCCTCTTGGAAAACTCACAGCCAGCTAAATACACCTTGCTTCAGAGTCCTGATATCCTTAGTCATCATACAAGCAATCCCCTCCAGCAGTATCCACATCCACAAAATACTCTGGGCTCTCTCCCCAACCCCTTGACTCAACTTCCCACTTTTCTTCCTCTCAAAACTTTCCTTCATACACTTAGGAGTGTTCATTCTATGGTCAGCATTACACTTCAGTGAATGTTGCTTTCACTTCTGGGCTAACATGCAACCTACAAGGCTTTCCTTCCCAGCAGCACTCCTAAATGAAAGCTGTTCCTCCCATATCCATGACCCTGTATTTGGGAGACGGTTGCAGAGGCTCCTTTATCTCCATCTAGGCTTTGAAGCAGGCCCACACAAGGTGGGTGACCTTGAGAGAGTCATTTAAACTGGCAAGCCTCAGTTTCATCATTTGCAAAGTAGAAATGATAATGATAGTAATGCTGTTACAATTAAATAAAATAATGTATGTGAAATACTTTGAACAATGGGTGATAATAAGCTTTCAATAAACTAAGGTTATTACTTTCATCATCGGCATCATCTGTTACCATAATTACCATCTATCTTTAATTGCTTTTAAAAGGTACAATTTTAGCATAGGTGTAATGTATTTGCAGATCTCTGAATTCCCCAGGGAGAATACTTAACAAGTAGTAAAAATGAAAACCATTTAATTTCCTATAAAATCCATAGGAATCTTTAGGAAGTTCCACAGTATTTTCTCAAAACATTGTAAACTTTATTCATGGAAGAAGGAAAGCAGGAAAATATTATAAGAGAATATATGTGGGGGTGGAAAAGCTAGAACTCCCTATGGGGGGGGGGGTCATGAATACAATCAAATTTATCTTTACCTTATAAAGGCAAGAAGCAAGGATATTAGCAAACTGATGGCAAGTATGCCCTGCACTTTGATTTATATTCTGAGATACAATCTGCCCATGAAAAATCAACCATGGAGCAGTAATACCAACAGCACTTAGAGGGCAGTGAGTGCTTCGAGAACAAGCGGGCAAACAGAAACAGCAGCCTGAGAACAGTGGATTTAGTTTCAGTCGCCGTAGTCATCCCAAGCCATCACATAGTCATCCCAAGCCATCACATAGTCATCCCAAGCCATCACACCTGCCGAGAGCTTTTCACACCGTCCACCTGAAGGCCATGCATACAGCCTCTACTGTGTTTGCATGTGGGTATTTTCTCCAAACCCAACATTTTATAAGTAATTTTATCTAATAAGACTATTTCCTTGATAATAGCATTCATCATACTCAACGGGATAAAACTCTAAAAATAAGTAGGCAAAAAACCTGCCAGAATATCTTTTGCAGAATAAAACATTAAAACAAAACAGCTAAAATATCATTGGACTTAAACTGGATCTGGAAAACCCCAAGTCAATGAAATGAGTTCACTGAGAATATGAGGTAAAGTAAGTGGAAAGACAAGACATAAATGTTTCTCATCTGCTTGGCTATTCAATAAGGAAATAGAATAGAAAAATGCCAGAGGGAATTATATTATTTAAAAAAAACATCAACAGCAAGAATTTTGCAATTTCATATTCAGTGTTTTTATAGATTATGCATCTTCATTTGGTTTATTTCAGTTTTTTAAAATTTTCAACTAATTGGGGTTATAAGTATCTTGAAGGTAAGGACTTAGCTATCCTCAACACTAGGCACAGTATAGACAGAAAACCCCACACACATTAAAAAAAAAAAAAGTATTCTCTTCCTTTATTTCATACAGTCAATAGAGGAGAAAAAAACGTTGTCATAGAGATTCTCATGGCTACTATGCATTATAATATATACTGAAAAGTCTCACAACCCAGGAAAGCCCTCACTTTTAACCCAAGCAAACTGAAATAGTTGGTCATCTGTAATGAGATATATATTATTATTCAGCACTATTAACTTGCTGACCTATCTTTTTAATAGGCTCTTGATTACTCTTTAACCATCTAGTTTTGTGATTTTTCTTGCTTTAAATTAAAATATTCTGAATATTCTAATACTCTGAAAAAGGATAATTGTGGTTGTGTTCAACCTCTGATGGAATTCTGCTTTGTCCAAAATGTCCAATTTTATTTCACATCAAGCCCTGGTTATAAATAGACTTCTCTGATCCCATTATTTTGCTCTGCAGAATTTTGGAGCTCTGAAGAGGAAACTAATAAGTCCCAACATTATTTTGAATTGAATTAAAGTCTTTATATAACATGGAATCGGTTTCAGGAATATACCAAGATCTGCCTTTCCAATAAATGCTTCACATGCTCAGGTACTCATTTCCAAAATGGCATTAACCACCACATTTGATAAAATGGATCTACTACCAAAGCTTCTCTAGCCAGTCATGGAGATGGAGGGGTTTATGTTGAATAACCCCCTAATAGCTGACAGTAATGAGGCCAGAACAAATGTTTGATCAACCAAGTATGCAAGCAATACTTATTCTCATGTTGTTACAAAATTACATAGCACATATGGTCTCTGCCTACAGAATTTTTTTTTTCTAGTCTTGATGTTGTAACTTGACCATCCTGTTACTTCAAGTACCATTCATCAAATTTAAGAGTTTTTGGTAGCTTGATATAAATCATTAAAATATAAGAAAGTGCCCAATTTTGAAGCACTTCATCCACTATATTCAAAATTGAATATCTGTCATTTCTCTGATCATTCCCTCCCACAGGATACTGGAAAAAAGTAGTAAGGTTTAAAGTCCCAAGCATCTTAAGATTTAGGTTACCAACCTCTAAGTATAATATTTCATCATCTGCCAATATTCTGCCCTTTTACTATACCAATAAAACAATCTTTGCTAGTTACTAAAGATGAATTTTAGGAGCTCCAGTGACTTGAATGAGAAATTATGACCAAGGAACATCGTAATTAGCACAATCTTTAGAGTTATCACATTAGTAATTGACTAATATAAATGGTTAAGAATCCAAGCTCTAAAACCTGATTGCCTGGGTTGGAATCTTGCTTTTATTACTTACTTTTTGTGTGACATTGAAAAGTTAATTAAACTCTCTGTACCTTATTTTTCTTATCTATAAGATAGGGATAATAATAGCACCTATCTAGTACTATGAAGGATATTTGAGTTAATATGTGTAAAACTCTTAGAATATGTAATACATAGTAGGCTCTCAATAACTGTTTTATTTTTTATTATCATTATTATTTCTATGCAATATTTCGCCTTATTGATTATATTTTCTTAGTAGTAAAAGGAGAGTTGTTTGACTACAAATATTATTTAAAATGAAAAAAAATTCTTCAGAAAAATACAAATTTTAGATACAATAAGGATTAAATACATAAATGACAATCACCTTATGATATATACTGGAAATTAGAAAAAAAATTTCACTGCATTGATATAAAAA
Source organism: Phoca vitulina (assembly GCF_004348235.1). Lineage (NCBI taxonomy): Eukaryota > Metazoa > Chordata > Mammalia > Carnivora > Phocidae > Phoca > Phoca vitulina. Next base: position 15,345,505 of record NW_022589710.1, on the reverse strand, counting down.
AGCTAGTACAGTTAACTAACTTAAAGTTAAAAGATTTTAAAATTCCACCATGGGTAGACATTTAATTTACAGAAAGAACTGACAAATCAATTTAAAATTCATCTTTTCTCACCCTCACTGAGAAATTATTCATGTTTTTAATAAAATTTTCCAATTCAGAAACAGTCCTGCTAAAATAAACAAACAAACAAAAACACATCAGCATATCAAGTTCAGATATGTGCCAAGGATCCACATGTTGGCTAGGCTTTATGTATTATACTGAACAGTTTTGATTACCACCTTTTCCTACAGAATATAATTGCTTCCTATAGTGCTATAAAAATGTGAAAATATCTTCTGGGTAAAAATTACTTGAAAGATTGTTCAGCAAATGTTCTTAAGAAAATAAATTCCTCAGGTGCTTTTACTAAAACACATGGGCTGACTGGTCCTTTTCTCCAAAAAGCAAATGCATGAGCTAATTACATGTGGGATTTATAGGGTAAATAAGTACATTTGTATTTTGATGAAATCTGTTAGAAATAGCAAGAGGACTAACTAAAGGGGAATTAAACTAAGACCTTTTCCCCTGGTGTTTTTGCCAGGTGAACTGGGATTGAGAAAGCCACACACTGAACAGGTGATAATGAAAAATTATTAGAAAAATTCATATTAATAAGTATTAATACTCAGGGATAATGTTAAAGATTTTGAGAGGAAATCACACACGCACATACACATACTCTTTGGTAATTGTGATAATATGCTGCAAAAAAAGACCATCCAGTATTCAATGGTTTATAGCCCCAGGGATGTATTCCCAAAAGCATAGGGATGAGGGTTAACTGTGGTTCTGCTGACTTGGGTTGGGCTCAGCTGGCTGGAAAGCCCTGCTCAGGCTATGGATTGGACTCAGATCTGCACTACAGATGTTCAATCTAAGGTATAGACTGATAACCTAGCACTACCTGGGGATCTTCTCGGGGATCGGTAGAGGACAAAATGGGGCAAGAACTTTTAAAGCTCTGCTTGTGCCTGTCTGCTAGCCTTTCATAGATCAAAATAACTCATATGACCAAACCCAACATGAATGGGACAGTTAAACATCCTCAACCCATATTTGGCTGAGTGCCTGACCCCTTACCTGGATCTTGCCACTCCCCTTACTCAAGGGCGAGGTCCATGAATTTCATATCTTTGAAAAATTCCTGGATATTTTTGGAACCACAGTATTAACATCTGCCCTAGGTCACACATCCTGTGGTCCCACCCTTCTGATACTGACAATAGCCTGGTTCAAAACCAAGTCTCCTCTATAAATTGCCAAACTTAATCTTATGATTCTATTTGATGTCAACTTCTGGAAGGGCTAGCCTCAGAGCTGTATTATGACAAACCCCTTCTCCTCCCTGCTGTTTATCTTCTTTCAACAGGTCTGCTGCTGAGTTCCCAGAATACACTGTGACTGAGGCCTTCTGGTCTAGAAATAATTACAAATTTTATACAAGGCACACCAGAAGTCTACCATTTTCTTGGGTACCGTCTTAGCCAACTCTGAATTTCACTTCTCTTACATGCACCTAGTTTGGTAAAGAATTACTCTTCTTATGGCAAATATAATATGTAAAAATGTATGTTACACTTATCTTTGCAATATTTGGATTAAGGGAGTCAGGAAGCAGCTGAGAGAGTCTAGGTTTTAAGCCACTGGCCCAAGATTACTAAGTTAATCAAAAGATGAAGTGAAGCCAAGTTCTTTTCAGTCTCATCCCATTGAGCCTCTGACTCTCCCTACAACTCTGGTTAGTCTGCTATAGTTAAAACCTGAGAAGTTGCCTGTTTTTCCCTCAAATATTATTTTCTTAGCATATCTGTGAATTATAAGAGATAAAGAACTATTTGTCAACTTTTTAATAATCTAATAAAATGTGCAGTCTTTAACATGAATCTGATCATACTCATTAATGTGCACTGGAATGAATAAAACTAAGCATTTAATCTTAGACTCTTTTTCTTTTTTTTTATTCCTTCCTCTAACAAGAATTTTCATCTTCACTGACTTGTTTCCACAAATATAACAAATGCCTTCATGCCTGCAAAGATTTTCTGATTTTTAAAAAGATTAATCATTAGATGGGGCGCCTGGGTGGCTCAGTCGTTAAGCATCTGCCTTCGGCTCAGGTCATGATCCCAGGGTCCTGGGATCGAGCCCCGCATCGGGCTCCCTGCTCGGCGGGAAGCCTGCTTCTCCCTCTCCCACTCCCCCTGCTTGTGTTCCCTCTCTCGCTGTGTCTCTCTCTGTCAAATAAATAAATAAAAATCTTTAAAAAAAAAAAAAAACTTTAAAAAGATTAATCATTAGATTTAAAAGTCCAGGCTTTGATATATTTCATTTGTTAATTTATTCATGCAACAACTACTCGCTGAGCACTTTTTTTGCATAAGCCAGTGCTGGACACTATGGTTATACTATCAAATACAGAGCTATGGTTTTTAAGTTTATGAGCAAAATCTCATCTATTATAGAATATTCCCTCAGCATTGATGTAATTTTGAAAGGCTTAGAATATTACTATGTTTGTACCATTTTAACCTCTGGAAATTCTATTTGTCTCCTACTGTTTTATTAACATTCAATATTTCACATAGATATTCTGCTATTGCCCTGGTCAAATTTTATTTCAACTGTATTAGATAAAGAGCAATTCATTTCACTTCTTACCACTGTCTTCTTATCTAAGTATTATCTTTACCTAAAAATCCTTAATAAAGGTAAATTAAAGATCTTTTAATAAAGCTATGTGGAAAAAATATGCTCATAAAATATATTAGTCACAATATCTTAGTTTTGAATGCTTAAACTTACCTTTTTACCCATGGAAGAACAGAAATTCTTATGGCTACTGTCCCCCTTAAATTTTAAAAATTTATAAATATACATGTAAAATTTATGTGTGTATAAAATAATAGTCTTTGAAAACTGCTATTCCTTTGGAATTCACTAAAACTCAATATGTAGCATATTAGGAACAAATACGAAAATCAAATGATGATTTCAACCTACAAATCTTTTGTAACAAAAACATTTGACACGGATCACTTTTTTCCCATATTCTATTGTTATATAAAATAAACACTATGGTTTCAGAGTTTTATATTCCTCCTTTAAAATAAATAATAGTTATCATAACACTTAAATCTTTGCTAATACTAAATTCATATACACTTGTAAAATAGACAATTGCATAGAAACATTTCTCTTAGTCTTATTTTCATTAGGTTCCTAAAGCAAAATTCAATGCTCCTGCACCCTGAATTATCATATAATGTGAAGTCAAATCATAAGAAATTGTTCATATTTGACCAGTTTTGATCCACAAAAAGGACGATTTTCACATTTCAACCTAAAAGTTGTTCATTTGTCTGGACTTCTTCCTAGAATACAAGTTCCTCATGACCAGGGACTATACTTTGTTCCTAAGTGCATCATTTACATAAGTTACATGTGCATAAGTGTCTTCCTATACCTGCAGTATATAGATTTGACTCAAGCATTCTTTTTACACCCTGAAGAAAAGGTCAGTGCTGTTTATAAGATTATAACTATCCAGAATGGGTCACTCTAGCTCTTTCAGGTTGCTCTCATAGGATTCTTGCAAGGAATGATGAGAAAATATGTGAAATCCTGAATGCAATGCCTAGCATATAATAAGTCTGCAAAACAGTTGTAGCTATTATTAATATTACTGCTAAAATAAGGCCATGTGCAAGGTATAAGAGACGATTTATATGGCGTTCTACCAGGAATGATGAGAAAAGATCAGCTAAGGATTCCAGGAAAGATCTCAAAAGAATGGGTGGGAATTTCCACAGATACATGGGGGTGATGATTAGTGTGGAAGAGCCATGGCAAATAGCTAATATGGCTAAGAATTCAGGGAGGGGCTCTGTAGATGATGTTGAAGGGATCAGTTTAGATTTTAAAGTAGCCAATCCTGGGGCACCTGGGTGGCTCAGTCGTTAAATGTCTGCCTTCGGCTCAGGCCATGGTCCTAGGGTCCTGGGATCGAGCCCCACATCGGGCTCCCGGTTCAGCAGGAAGCCTGCTTCTCCCTCTCCCACTCCCCCTGCTTGTGTTCCCTCTCTCACTGTGTCTCTCTCTGTCAAATAAATAAAATCTTTAAAATAAAAAGAAAAAAAAAATAAAGTAGCCAATCCTATTGATACAACACATTCAAAACTTTCAACATTTAGAAAGTTCTCCATGCATTTAGAAAGAAACATCAACATATCTTACCTTGTGTGGTCATTCCTTTTCTTTAATAAATACAGATGTGTTAGGATCCATTGAACTACTCTCATTCTTTGACTCATTCCCATATGCTTCCATAGGTATTTCATACATTGGTCTTTCAAGATTTCAAATGTATTTGTTAATATTCCTATGAAATTTAAAAATCATGTGGTATAAATTTTGGGCTACATGAAACAATCATTCAATGTTATATTTCCAATCAACATTTCTATGTCTCATACTATTATGCCACTTTTGTTGATGTCCTCTAAATTGGTCTGAAGGGTGAGGAATTAAAGACAAATTATTTCTGAGAAGGACCCTTCAATCATCAACACTGCTTGTCACATTTCTTAAAAAATAAAAAGGTAAAAAGATAATTTTCTTCTCTGAATGAACTTCACAATACTTACTATGTATCAAGAACTGTGCCAAGCAAATTTTATAATAATCTTACCAAACTCTCACACCCACTTTGTGAGGTATCATTATCCATTTTACAGATGCAGAAACCAAGGGCTACCAAGTTAGACAATTTGTCCAAAGTCTAACCATAAGTGGAAGAGCCAGATTTAATCATAGGTATGTCTGACTCTTGATGTCTGTGATCAGCTGGCAACTCTGTGTTATCAATCTATATGTACACCATAGCTAAAACTTAACTTGGGCTAAAACTGTTAACAAAGGCATAGCTACTTAAGCATCCCAAATTTCCCCATTTATCCTCTCCAAAGAAGATATACAGATAGGAAGCATATAAAAAGATGCTTCACATCATATGTCAATAGGGAAATGCGAATAAAAATGAGATACCACTACAACTTATTAAGATAGCCAGAATCCAGAACATTGGTATCACCAAATAATGGCAAGGATATAGAGCAACAGGAACTTACATACATTGCTGCTGGGAATGCAAAATGGTATGGCCACTTTGGAAGACAGTTTGGTGGTTTCTTACAAAACTAAACATACTCTTATCATACAATCCAACAATCATGTTCCTTGGTATTTACCCAAGAGTTAAAAATGTACGCACACAAGACAATCTGCACAAGGATATTATAACAGCTTTATTCATAACTGCCAAAACTTGGAAGCAACAAAGACATCCTTCAGTAGGTGAATGGATAAACAAACCATGGTATATCCAGAAAACAGAATATTATTCAGAGCTAAAATAAATGAGCTACCAAGTCATGAAAAGACATGAAAAAAATGCAAATACCTATTACCATATGAAAGAGGCCAATGTGAAAAGCAACATCCTGTATGATCCCAACTATATGACATTCCAGAAAAAAATAAATCTATGGAGACGGTGAAAAGATCAGTAATTTTCAGGAATTGGTGGGGGGGATGGATAATAGTCAGAGCACAGAGAATTTTCAGGGCAGTGAAACTACTCTGTAGGATACTATAATGGTGGATACATGTCATTATAAATTTGTCTAAACCCATAGAATATACAACACCAAGAGTGAACCCTAAAGCAAACTATGGACTATGAGTGATAATGCTGTATCAATTTGGGTTGTAATAAATGTACCACTCTGGTGGGGGCTATTAATAATGGTGGAGGCTATGCATGTGTAGGGACAGAAGATACTTGGAAAATCTCTATACCTTCTGTTCAATTTGCTGCAGAAAATTTTCTCCTCTAAAAAATAAAGTCTATGGGGTACCTGGGTGGCTCAGTCAGTTAAGCGTCTGCCTTCAGCTCAGGTCATGATCCCAGGGTCCTGGGATCAAGCCCCGCATGGGGCTCCCTGCTCAGCAGGAAGCCCGCTTCCCCTCTCACACTCCCCTTGCTTGTGTTCCCTCTCTCGCTGTCTGTCAATAAATAAATAAAATCTTTAAAAAAATAAAATAAAATAAAATAAAAAAATAAAAAATAAAGTCTATTAGTAAAAAATAAAGTTCCCCACTCATCATTCTATTGTGAAAAATAAGAACATATTAGTTTTATTTGTACACATTTGTACACATATTTGTAATATGCCATAGGGGAAAAAGAAATGACACTGGAATTTCTAGGAATATAAAAGTTTGTAACTTACATATGTATTTATTTTATAGTTGGGCAGAAGTGAGTGACAAATTAGATACTTTTCATTTAAACAAACCAAACCTAGTCAGTAAAGGCTGAACAAAGTCCAAATTACTGAATTGGCTAATGCTAGTAATTGTCTCCTTGAGGGCAGAGGCTATTTTTCATTCATCTTTGTATCCCATACAACTGGCACAAACCCCAGAAGATGGCACTTGATAGAGGTCATTGAGTTTAATTTATGTGGAACACTGAAGAGATATGCGTGAAGTGTGGACACCCAGGTTCCAAACAGGCTTTAGCAAAATATGCCACAATGAACAGACTTGCCAAAAGTAGTTAAGAGATCTAGAGTATGAAGCTGTGCTTTTAAACATGGCATCATTCTTCGTTTACTTGATTAGAAATAATAACAGATAACTTTATGCCACAGAATATGCTAAATGCTTTACTATTCCACTTAACTGCCATTCCCATTTTACTGATAAATGAAAATTCAGAGACTTTAAGTAACATGGCCAGTGAGTAGCAAAGCTAGGATTTAAATTCTGGCAACTTTATTATGGTTTACTACCCTAAAACTACACTATACAGTCTCTTAAGAGAGAAGCATTTACAATCTGCATGTCTTCTCATTTGTAAAACTATACAGTGCTGTATTACAGTTTTATTTATACATAGCTAAAACTTGCATTTGTCTGGCATCATATATACAGATCTTCCTCCACTTGTGATAGGGCTATATCACAATAAACTCATCAGAAATTGAAAATATCTTAACTCAAAAATGTATTTAAGACACCTAAGCTATGAACGTCATAGCTTACTTAGCCTAGCCTACCTTAAATATGCTCAGAAAACTTATATTAGGAGTAGGGAAGATGGCAGCAGAATAGGAGTACCCTAAGTTCGCCTTACCCCACGAATACAACTAGAAAACTATGAAATCATCTTACATACCCCAGAAATTGACCTGAAGACTACAGAACAAACTCCACAACTAAAAGTAGAGAAGAGGCCACATCAAAGAAGACAGAAGTGTGGAGACATGGTCTGGGAGAAAAATGGATCATAACAGCTACTGTGGAAAGGGTGCCACGGTAGCAGAGAAAGACAGAAGATAGACTAACACAGAAGGGAATGGATGAGGAAGATGACTCCCCATAGCAACTGGCTTGGAAAGTGAGAGGGGTTGAATTCCGAATTCTGGCAACCAGCCAGGCTTTGTCTGGAGTTCTAAAGGTCAGGGGGTTTGGCTCAATGGGAGCCCAGAGGCTTCGGGGAAGCTCCTGGAGAGAAGGCAGGATGAACAGCCTGAGGACATACAGTATAGAAATAGCAATCTGAAGAATACCTACAGCACACAGTGGGGACATTATTCACTCTTCTCAGAGCACTTCCTTAAGAGGTAGTGTTCAGAGACACCTCTCAGGAACAAAGGAGCTGGCCAACCCATTTCCCTCCCCACTCTTTAGAATAAACACAGAGCCTACTCTGGGAACAAGTGCAGCGCCAGCACTGCCTAACTTGCTTACACCAAGCCCTGCCCCCCTGCACTCCAGTGGAAATGCCCTTGCCAATCACTCTTGCCTCAGTCCCAGCACAGTAAGCCCCCTCTGTCAGAAGATCAGCCCAAACACCTGCTCACACTGTGTCTCCCAACTTGGGAGTTTTGTAGGGCCTCAGTTCTGGAGGCAGTGGGAACAGGTCTCAGTTCATGAGCAGACCAGAGCACACCTAGTTAAAAAGCTCTACATTCAGACCAGGGACCAAACACTGCCCACAACAGGCAAAGAGAGCCTCTGCAGGCAACTGGCCTGAAGGATGAAGCAGCCAGGACAAAACAGCAAAGTACATGCAACACACATTAGAGACACTCCCTGAAGTGCTAGACCCTGGGGTACAGGGTACACTACATAGCAGGGCACTACAGGACCTCTTCTTCAAAAGGCCATTACCCTCAAGGACAGAAGTAGATGACTTTCCTAATACCCAGAAGCAGGCACAGAGACTTAAACAAAATGAGAAGACAGAGGAATTTGTCCCAAGTGAAAGAACAGGACAAGGTTGTGGCTAGAGATCTAAGTGAAACAGATATAAGTAACATAGATGATAGAGAATTTAAAGAAATGATCATAAAGATACTCACTGGACTTGAGAAAGAGTGGAACACAACCATTTACCAAACATTTAAAGAAGAGTTAATACCTATTCTTCTCAAACTATTCAAAAAAAACAGAAAAGGAAGGAAAACTTCCAAATTCATTCTATGAGGCCAGCATTACCCTGATACCAAAACCAAGGACACCATAAAAAAAGAGAACTGCAGGCCAATATCTCTGATGAACATAGATGCAAAAATCCTCAACAAAATGCTAGCAAACAGAACCCAGCAATACATGAAAAAAAATTATTCACCACGATCAAGTGGGATTTATTCCTGGGTTGCAAGGATACTTTGATAATAGCAAATCAATCAACATGATATACCACATTAATAAAACAAAGGATAAGAACCATATGATTCTTTCAACAGATGCAGAGAAAGCATTTGACAAAGTACAACATCCATTCATGATAAAAACTATCCACAAAGTAAGTTTAGAAGGAACATACCTCAACATAATAGAGGCCATTAATGAAAAAAACCACAGCTAACATCATCCTTAATGGGAAAAAAACTGGGAACTTTTCACCTAAGGTCAGAAATGAGACAAGTATGTCCACTCTCACCACTTTTATTCAACATAGTACTGGAAGTCCTAGCCTCACCGATCAGACAACAAAAAGAAATAAAAGGCATCTAATTTGGCAAGGAAGAAGTATAACTTTCATTATCTGCAGATGACCTGATACTATAGATAGAAAATCCTGAAGACTACACCAAGAAAAGTGCTAGAACTGATTCAAATTCAGTAAAGTTGTGAGATACAAAATCAATGTCCATAAATCTGTTGCATTTCTATATACCAATAATGAAGCAGCAGAAAGAAATTAAGAAAAATAAATCCCATTTACAATTGCACTAAAAATAGTAAGATACCTAGGAATAAGCCTAACCAAAGAGGTAAAAAGATCTGTACTCCGAAAACTGTAAAACACTGATGAAAGAAATTGAAGATGACACAAAGAAATGGAAAAATATTCCATGCTCATGGATTGGAAGAACAAATATTATTAAAATGTCTATACTACCCAAAGTAATCTATGGTTTAATGCAATCTCTATCAAAATACCAACAGCATTTTCACAGAACTAAAAAAATTCTAAAATTTATAAAGAACCACTAAAGGCCCTGAATAGCAAAAGCAATTTTGAAAAAGAAAAGCAAAGCTGGAGAGGCATCACAATTTTGGACTTCAAGTTATACTACAAAGCTATAGTAATCAATGCAGTATGGTACTGGCCAAAAATAGACACACAGATCAACAGCACAGAATAGAAAATCCAGAAATAAACCTACAATTATACGGTCAGTCTTTGACAAAGCAGGAAAGAATATGCAATGGGAAAGGGAAGTCTCTTCAACAAATGGTGTTGAGAAAACTGGGCAGCAACATGCAAAAGAATGAAACTGGACCACTTTCTTACATCATACACAAAAATAAAATCAAAATGAATTAAAGACCTAAATGTGACACCTGAAACCATAAAAATCCTAGAAGAGAACACAGGTAGCAACTTCTTTGACATCAGCCATAGCAACCTTTTTCTAGGTAGGTTCCCTGAGGCAAGGGCAATAAAAGCAAAAATAAACTATTGAGACTACCTCAAAATAAAAAGTTTCTGCACAGCAAAAGAAACAATCAACAAAACTAAAAGGCAACTTACTGAATGGGAGAAGATATTTGCAAATGACATACTTGATAAAGGGTTAGCATCCAAAATATATAAAGAACTTATACAACTCAACACCCAAAAAATGAATAATCCAATTAAAAAATGGGCAGAAGACATGAACAGATATTTCTCCAAAGAAGACATACAGATGGCCAAAGACACTCATCATCAGAGAAATGCAAATCAAAAATATAATGAGATATCACCTCACACCCTTCAGGATGGCTAAAATCACCAACACAGAAATAAGTGTTGGCAAAGATGTGGAGGGAAAGGAACCCTCTTGCGCTGCTGGTGAGAATGCAAAGTGGTATAGCCACTGTGGAAAACAGTATGGAGGTTCCTCAAAAAGTTAAAAAATAGAATTACCCTTAAGATCCAGCAATCACACCACTGGGTATTTACCCAAAGAATACAAAAACACTAATTCAAAGGGATACATGCACCCTGATGTTTATAGCAACATTATTTGCAATAACCAAGATATGGAAGCAGCCTGTGTCAATCAATTGATGAATGGATAAAGGAGGTGATATGTATCCATATATGATGGAATATTATTCAGTCATAAAAAAGAATGAAATCTTGCCATTTGCAACAACATGAATGGAGCTAGAGGATATAATGCTGAGCGAAATAAGTCAGAGAAAAACAAGTAACATGATTTCACTCATAAGTGGAATTTAAGAAACAAATATGGGGGGCAGGAGGAAAACCAAAAACCGCACTTTTTTTTAAACTTTTTTGTTTTGCTTTGTTTTTTTAATTCATGAGAGACAGAGAGATAGGCAGAGGCAGAGGGAGAAGCAGGCTCCCTGCTGCGGGACTCGATCCCAGGACCCTGGGATCATGACCTGAGCCGAAGGCAGACACTTAACCGACTGAGCCACCCAGGCACCCTGAGAAACACACTCTTAAATGTAGAGAACTGATAGGTACTAGAGTAGAAGTGAGTGAGAGAATGGGTTAAACTGGTGATGGGGATTAAAAAGTGCACTTGTTGTGATGAGCACCAAGTGATATGTGGAATTGTTGAATTACTATATGGTACCCCTGAAACTAATATAACACTGTATACTAACTGGAATTAAAACAAAAACTTAAACTTACATTAGCCTATGATTGAGTAAAATCATCTAGCACAAGGTCTATTTTATAATAAAGTGTTGACTATCTCATGTAATTTATTGAATATTGCACTGAAAGTACAAAACAGAATGATTGTATGAGTACCCAATGGCTGTAATGGGTTGTTTAGCCTCACGGCTGACTGGGAGCCGTAAGCTCTCCACCATTGCCCAACATCACAGCAGAGTACTGTACTTCTTATCACTAACCCAGGAAAATATAAAAATTCAAAACTTGAAGTATGGTTTCTACTGAATGTGTATCACTTTTGCATCTTTGTAAAGTTGAAAAATCCTAAGTTGACCCATCATAAATCAAGGACTGTCCATATATTAGCTGCCAAAGGGATGTGTCTTAAATATTCACTCTTAAGTAATTATATTTTTACTTTTTTTTCTATTTCTCTTTGTGTAATATTTTAGTAAGAGGCAGGAGGGAAAAGGAATGGAGGAAATGTTTTTATTATCAAAGTGTTTCTTCAGTTACCAGCTTTCCTCTTCACAACTACATAAATAAGGACATTTTAATACCCTAATTAATAACCATTTTTAACTCTATGCCATGTTTTTATTGCCATCCTCTCATTAAAAATCTAATGAACATTAGCATACTGACAAGGATAATAAATGCCAACAATTCATATCCAGTTATTAAAGCTAATGGTTCTCCCATTGGAATGTAATATATGTTTCAGCTTTTTTGCCAAAAGCTCAAGGATACTTTTATCTCCAGCCGACCAATTGCACATTTAATTTAATACCTATTAAATGCAAACAGCAACCCGGAAATTACATTAGAGTTGTTACCTGAGCCATCAAGAGCCAGTAACTAGAAAGTGAAGATTAGGTAAAGGACTAATACTAGTTGCAGAATAGAAATGATAAGCAAATTCCTGCCTCAGCAAAGTGGCTTCTTTGAGCAGACAAAATAAGTCTTATGACAGACTCTAAGCGCAACAGCAGGACAGATGTTACTGCTTCTCACACAAAGCTGAGAGAAGTATCATTTTAAACATTTTTGTTTCTAAGAACCCTTCCAATGAGCAAATCTTACCTCTGAATTCTATTTTGTTTGGGTTTCCAGAAACAACAACATTTTTTGTTTTGTTTTACTAATTCTCTGAATTGCTAATTTGACACATTCTTTCAAAAGGGCACCTTTTTTAAAAAATAAAATTAATTAGAAAAGCTACAGAAATTGATTTGGACCCATAGAAAGGACTTTCTACCTGAAAAGCTTATTGGATGTGATATTAAGAAAAGTGTCAAAGAGTGTATTGCTTACCGACAGAGACATATTGCCTGTCTAAAAAGTGAATTACTCTAAATCTAGACAATGCCACATGTCCACTTATTTTTAAATATTGTAATATAGCCATTGGTTTGGTACTTGCACATTATTGCACAAAGTATAAAATGAATTTTTATACTTTTCTTCAAAATACTTTGTTTTCCTTGAAATGAGCAGCTTCATGATTGATAAATCCTAGATGACCTTTTTGGACTCAGTCTAGAAAAGTCAAGGAAATTTCAAAACTTTTTTCTAAATATTTGAATTGTCTCCTTACTTTACAAATCAATATATATATGAGCATTAGAATATAAATTCAGGAAAACATAAGACTGGTTTTTATTTTTATAAAATCAATTTTTAGAGAAAAATCATTTTCCTCATAAGCATGAGATATTAGTGAAAGACTTAAGATTGCTAAGAGTTGAGGTGAGTGAACTTGGAGGTGAAGGTTATCGGGAGAGATGGTCACCCTTAGACCTCTTGGTTGTTGGCATATCTTGCTGGGTATGCCAAGACTGCAAGGCCCAGACCACACTACCCAATCCATTACTCAGGGTTGTTATGTACCTGGTTGCTCAAAAGCAGATGTAATGTCTTCTCTCCACAGCTCTGACAAAGGACAAACTAGCTTACTCTTGGTATAAACACAGTGGATTCCCCAAGCTCAGTATTCCTCAACTGCAACACAAACCTGTTATGTGTAGCTCATCGCTCCCATGGAACTTGAGTAGAAGAGCAACCATACAACCATGCTCATGTGCCATGAGTATGAGTAATAAGGTATTTGGTCTCTGACCCAGGAGTCTCATACCTTCAGCCAGCACCTATGAAACATTAATAACTTCTTAACTTCTAAAGAGGGCAAGATCTAATTCAAGATCTGACAAATGTTACTTAAGGTAAAGCTAATTAAACTCTCTAAGCATTAGTTTCCCCATATGTAAAAAAGGAGACATGATAATGCCAATCTTGAGTTTTTAAGAGTACTGAATATTATACGTATGAAGTCTCTAGTACAAAGAAAATGCTCAGCAAATGTTTGCTTTTCCTTAAGTATTGCTACATAAAGGAGTATTTAAAACCATGTCAAAAGAAGTGTAAGTTTATTCTAGGCATTTACATTCTCCACATTTATTCAAGTGCAACTTGCAGCCCTTAGAAAGTTTTTTATAGAAATCTAATATTGAAGGGTGCCTGGGTGCTAGAGTTGGTTAAGCATCCAACTCTTGGTTTCGGCTCAGGTCATGATCTCAAAGTCATGAGATCGAGCCCTCAGTTGGGCTCCATGCTCAGCATGGATTCCGCTTGGGATTCTCTCTCCCTCTTCCTCTGTTCCTCCCATTCCTGTATGTTCTCTAATAAATAAAATCTTTTTAAAAAATCTAATATTGAATCACACTACACAATTATACTGAACTCTATGTGATCTCATCATAGTATTTCTTTAATATATGGCTACATTCTATTTTAATTCTATTAAAAATATTTTAAATGCATTGTCTATATTCATAAATTATATCAGCATGCAATTTTCTATTCTGTAACATTTTATAAAATAAACAGCAGCTTTTCCATTAATTATATTTTAGAAGACTTTGATAAAGACTGGAATTATCTTATTTCCTTAAAATATGTATTGGGGGAACTCCAAATCTTTCTGAGATGTGTGCTTTTATGTGGAGTGGTGGGGGTAGTTCTTGGACAGATTTCTCCATTCCTTTCACTGTTATTGCTCTTAGTCTGGATTCCTGCGGGGACAGACTTTGTCAGTTTTGTCCACTTCCATTTCTCACTTTTACTACAGAGGCTGACAAGGTGACATATTTGCTTTCTATCCTCTCTTATAGTTCATTGGGGCCATGTTGTCCCAGTTATGCGTGAGGCCTGAAAAAAAAAAGGCTAATCAATGTTTGTTGTGGTGGACTGAAGATAGCTAGAGGAGAACCTCCTCTCTCAATACATCCTTATCCGCCCTTATTACCAGCCCATTACAATAGATCCAGTCTTACATTCATACTTTATGGCCAAAGGAAGCTTCATGGCAAAAAACACCCCCTCCCTCAATTAACTAGGATCTGGTAAAATCCCCAGCCTTTGGTTTGTTAACTGCTTCCCCACCATTCATTCTCTCAGTCTTTGCTAGTCTGACTTTCATGGTTTACTTCACTCTATGGAAGCCCATTTACTTTGCCTGGTGGTTTCCTTTACCTCAGTTGAATCATAGACGAAATGGTACTTCCTTCTGCCCAAGCCTATCTTTGCTATGCTTTCCACAATTTCTTCAAAATCACTTCTCTGTTACAGCACTGACAGCACACATACCCACACACACATGCATATGCGTGTGTACACATACATGAATTTTAGTCATTTCAGTGAGATTAGGGGAAATAGTTTCAAATAATTAGACTGAAACAAATATGTCCATCATATATTCGGGAGGACAGAAAGAATTTAACTCAAAAAGGTTAAGAAAGATTAAAGAGGTCAATGATAACCTGGGGTATAGAGAAAATTGCTAGAAAACTATTACAGCGATTCACACAAGGCAACTGCCTTGAAACTGAGGAGTTCTCTGATGAGAAAAATACAATGTGGATGAAGTGACAGGATCCATTATAGGAATGGATTGGATATTGGGGAAAGATGAAGAAAGAAATTAAAAGATTAAGATTTCAGTCCTGTAGGACACTTCAGAAAAACAGGCACATATGTGGAGGGGGAGGGAAACCTTAAGTGTAAAATATAAGGTAAATAGTGAAGAGTTTTAAGCTTGATATAAAGACAGAATCCCAAATGAGTCTCCACCCTATTGGTGGACTGAGAAAGAGGACCAACCTTTTGACCTAGTTTTGCAGACCTGAGAGCAAGCCACCAACCTAGATGTGTTCCCTGAAGCCCCCAGAATAGATGGCTTTTCTAGGAGAAGTAAAAGGAGAGGTGCATGGGACCAAGACTTGAGGTCTCAGCTGGAATCACAAGGAAGAAGGTGAAGCATAAAAGAAACTTGGACCGTTTCAAGTATTGGTTTCTACCTTTCCTTTAAATTTCTTTTGTTGTCATAACTGAAATTTTATCCTCTTCACGTTAATCCCATTTTTCCAAATTGACTCTTGCTTTGTTGTTCTGTAACCATATTTATAGCTATTCACAAAAATTTCATAAAATTTTCAGATTTTAGTGGCATTTTATATTGCTATTCAATTATATATATAATTATATATTATATATATTATATATAACATATAGACTGAAATTCTCATCCATTATTTCCAGTTCTGTAACATTCATAAAAGGTTATGAAAAATGCAAAGCTGAGCTTTCTATTAACTACAATGTAGACTACCTACGTCAACATGTAATGTGTACTATTATCTGGTTTGTTAGATACTTCCGCCAATTTTCAACCTAATTTTTGATGTTTCTCACCTATTCATTTTAACTTATTTAGTAAATAAAATTTCATGGGATAATCTGCCATATATTTTACTGACTATCAATACTCCCAAATGATTTTCTTTATTCAACAATTTTTATATTTTGTCATCCAAATAATTGAGTTTGAATGCTGGTTTACCCTCTCTAGCCTCCTTTTTATCTCAAGTCTTCTAACACTATAAGAGGCAGTAAGCACAAGATTTCTTTAAATATGACAATGTCCTAACAAAGAAGAAATCAGAGAGAAGTAGTAAATGTTAAAAAATAGCATATGGAGAAAAAAATCAATGAAAATTAGTTAGCAAAATAGTTTAAAGAAAACAAGAGTAGAATTATAACAGGAAAATATTTAAGTCAGTAGCAAAAATGAATTATTTTATTAATCCAAAATGATTATATGTAAAGTACATTCCAGAGAATTCTGGCTTGAATGGTTGTGTTCAAAGGCCCAATACATTTGTAAAATCTGTATGCCTTCAGCAAGAAAAGAACAGAGAAGAGAACATGGCATCAGAGTAGTTAAAGCATTCTAAGGTTGTAAGTCCAGTGCATTGGATTAAAACGCTGGACTTGAAATCTCAAAATCAAGTTACTGCACCTCATAGCAACAGGTTCAAAAGACATCATGGAGCAGGGACACAAATATCACCAAAGGTAGGCTGGGATTAAAATAACGATATTGAAAAAAGCAAGAAATACAAATCTACCAGCCAGGGGGAGGAAAAGATGCCTCCTGAAACAAGGGGAAAAAACATACCAGTTGTATTAAGCAAAAGAAAACAAGACAAAAATATGTTTTACATCAGTAACATGGAAAGTTGTTTTTTGTTTGCTTTAATAAAATTAGATGGATACTTGCTGTTGTGGAGATCTTATGGAAGTAGATCTATAAGCAAACAGAATATGCTGAAAATACACGATCACCTACACCTCTAATTTTACAGGACTTTGAAATGTATGTAGTCATTAGAGGGTACCAAAAGTTGGTTTTGTTTTCTCATTTAAAGTGGGAATGTGCTCAGCACTATGCTATGCACTGGGCCACAATGATGCTCTTTGTGAGTATGGAGTCCAGAGAAGAAAACAGTTAAGCAATACTGTCATACAACAATGCAACTGTGATCCAAGGTGTCAGGGAAGTCATTGGAAGGAATGCCTCCTCCAGAGGCAAGAGGCTGAAAAGGCTTTTTGATCAGGAAGCTAAGGTGAAAAAGAGTTAGAAGATAGCCAAGTGATAAAGGGGTCTTAGTCAAGAAAGAGGGCACAGCCCATGAAAGTCCAGAAGTGAGGGTATACAGAAGGCTCAAGGGAATGAAAGGATTTCAGCATTTCCAGGGAGTAGGTGTGACTAGGGAGTAGCAAGAAAAGTCCTCTGGCAAATGGCACTCCTGGGTTTTGTTTTTGTCTTGTTTTGCAGATTTTTCAAACCATCATAGTTCTCATTTTTGATGAAATGATAACTGCACTTTTTTTTTTTTGTAATGGGATCTTAGAATATATCCTGAAAACACCTTCAAGTCAACCTGAAAATTTATGATTCTGACAAAATTAAAGCATTAATCTTTTTTAAATGAGCAAAATGGGTATGTTGGCTATAAGCATGGTTAATCAGAGAGACCCCACCCCCCCAAAAAAAACATTACCCATGCAAGTCCCATCAGAGAACCAGAGAGTAAGGAAATAAAAGTCTACAAATGAAACTTGAATAGTTTATTTTGTAAATGAAGTTGGGGAGAAACTTCATAATTTAAATTTGATTTGAATTTATTATATAAAAAGATATCATATAGATAGACAAAAGTGCCACAAGCAAAGAAAAAAAAAGTAGAGACCTAGATAACAGAAGTGGGGGAAGGTTCCGGGAGGGAAGCATCAAGAGAGAAAAAATATAAATATGTTCTTTGGATTAGTATTAACAATGGGTTAGTCATTAGCTACCAAATGCAGATCAGATCATCATTAGCTCATCTTCTGTTCTTTTACTATGGCCAAAGTGCTTTCCCTTCATAGTCTAATTTAATTTTTTAAATAATTCTCTGATATGAGTTAACATCCAGTTTTATGAACAAGTAAAATGAGGCTTAGAGAATTTATAAAACTAGCCTCAGTCACCCAGGTGCTTTCTGACCCCTAAGCCTGTATAAGGTATTCATCCCTGCTGGAAGAGAACATATCACTGAGAAGAGGGACTGATGAGATTATCTGAAGATCTGGCCTAAATACTTCTCTAAAACATACCACACAAGGAAGAGAGCATGAATTTTTTATAAATCTTTTGGGGACATCTTGATGGATTGGTACAATTTAGCATTCTTTGCTAAGACAAGCAAAGACCTGGATTTAATTCTTGCTCAATCAGTTCACAGATTCTAACACTGGTCAGCTGTCTTGTACATATATATTGATACTCACAAGGGAAGGTGGGTGAGAGTGAATGCAAATAAGCAGTTTCCTCACCTCAGTTCAAAGCCCGGAGGGAGGCCAAAAGCCTCTTTCCCTATAGAGAATTAACTGCAGTGATCATGGTCACCAGCCCCCTTTAGACTCAGTATCCAAGTCCCTTATTCTCAATATACCCCCAGAAATTCTGATTCAACTAATCTTGGTATAGCCCAAGCACTGATAATTTTTAAATTTCCTCATCATGCTAAAATGCATCTAGGGTTGAGAGCCACTGAATCAAGCCAATCAAGATAATCCCATTTCCATATAGCCAGTGATTGCTTCAGGAATGGGCGTGAGACTCAACATTGGCCAATGAAACAGGAGAGAGATATTTTGGATGAACTCTGGAAAATTTTTCCTAGCTCTTAAAAACAGAAACCAAGGAAAGATGCATTCCTTCTTTTGGACTTTATCGTGTCTGGAATTGATACATGGAACTATAGCAAACATCTTGGGATTCCAAGAAGAACAACTATAAGATAAAAATGTTGAGGACAAGAAAATGAAAAGATTAAAGGAAACAAGGTCCTGATGATATTATTAATGTTTGGGATCCATCTTGCCTCTGGACTTCTAATTATGAAAAATAATAGATTCCTTTATTCTTTTAACCCTATTTGAGTCAGGGTTACCTATTGTCCCCAAAATCATCATTACTGATCTTGCATATGATACTGATGATTATATCTTGTATTTGGGTGACCAAATAATCCTGACAGTATATTAAAAAGTTACCTCAGTTTTTAATATTATTGCTCAAGATTAACTATATCACTGTTACCAACACTTTGCATATCATTCAAGTCTAAAAATAGAGATAAACCATTTTTTCTGAGTTTATTCCACTATGCCCATCTAGCCTAGCCCAATTCCTAATATGATAATAGCTACAAGTAGTTCCAAGAATCTACTAACAATAAGTAATCTTGCATCCTCCTCATTCATTTGTTCAGATAGTCAACAAACACCATTTTTTTTTATAGACCAGACGCCATGCTCCTGTTGGGATACACAGATTTTAAAACATGTTACCTACTCTTGCAAAACTCACAGTCTAGTAAGAGAAACAGATATATAAATAGGTAATTGTAGTATCATGTGATTAATTTATCACAGAAACTAAAAAGATAATTTTTGCAAAAGAGCCAAGGCAGGTTTGCAAGCATGCAAAAAAATGAGACTTATTCTTACTTTTATTAAATCTCCAAATGTCTCTGCTTATAAACAACTTCAATATCTCCTAAGAAAATAGGAAAATATAAATAAAAAGTGAAAGCTCAGTGGCCAAGACAAATAAAGGACAAAAATGAAATACCTCAATTGTAGAGTTAGGAGTCTAATTTCCAAACAATATAAAAGTACTGAAACTTTGACAGATGGATTTTTTTTTAAACATCAGGGGAAGTAGTTCTCAAAACTGAATATTTTGTACAACTATTTTATTTGAAGCAGAAGGGTACTAATGAAATTGCCTTTTCAGAAAGTCATAAATAAGAGCAAAATATCCCTAGATCCTTAGGTATCAATTTTCCACATCAATCATCTGTTTTGCTAGAAAACTAGCATTGCTCTATAGTGTTTTTCCCATTCTCCAGTAATCTTGATTTTGCATAATATGACTTCAGAAACAACTGTCAAAAATGCAACTGATTTGATTATACCCAGATTTCTAAGTCCAAGTAAATAAGCATTTTATAGAAAAAGTACATTTTATAAAGCTTCAGTGTTTTCTTCTCACTCACAATAGGAAAAATATTGACCATGGGAAAGAAATAATAGACTGTATTTGGTTTCAGATGCAGGTGCTCTTTGATATAATTTTAGATCCTAATATATGAATCCCAAAATCCTCTTGTCAGTTCATGAAAATATTTGATCAGACAATTGAGCCTAATCAATAAAATGGTCTATGTATTTTAACAGCACTTAATATCCCAATATCCTGGGGCGCCTGGGTGGCTCAGTCATTAAGCGTCTGCCTTCGGCTCAGGTCATGGTCCCAGGGTCCTGGGATCGAGCCCCACATTGGGCTGCCTTCTCCGCGGGAAGCCTGCTTCTCCCTCTCCCACTCCCCTGCTTGTGTTCCAGCTCTCACTGTGTCTCTCTCTGTCAAATAACTAAATAAAATCTTTAAAAAAAAAAAAATCCCAATATCCTGCCTAATTTTATGGCTTTACAGGATTAAAAAAAATAGCATCTTGAGTATGAATGTATTTGGTTCTTCTAACCTCAAAAAATAATAATTTTAACTTAAATTGATTGGTTGTCATTTCAAAAATTATGTTGTATTTGCAAAACACTTTTTTGCCTGAGTATGTGTCCTAGAGTAAATTTGATTATTTAATGCTGTCTGATATTCTTCCAGGAAAAAAAGATGGTTAGAGAATTTGATCCTCCAACTACAAATTCTTTTACTGCAATCCTTCTCTTCCTAAAATCCTAATTCTGAACCTTTAGAAAGACCAAAGAGGATTTATACCTTGGGCCTGATAAGGATGATTTGCAATTATCCCAGCCAATCTTCTGAGTACCTGGATTGATATGCAGGTCTTGAGGAATCTAAAAAGGCTACAAGCTAGACTATTGAAGTTGTCCTAAATTTCTTTTATCTGGAAGATTCAATTAGTTTTATGGGAAATCCATTAAATTCAGGAAATAAACTCCATTCTGAGGCTGTCAAAAAAGGAACAGAGGATAAGCTAGTTCAGGAGCCTTGGGCATGCCTGACACTAGTCAGATTTCATTGTCAGGTGATGGTCCTAGGAGTTCTATGGACTCAACCACTGATTGACAGCTAATTGGTAGATGGATCTTGCAGTGTGGGAATAGTATAATATTAGAGCTCCAGGGATGATGGGTATATCTCTATCATCAACTCACTACTCATTTTATATAGTTCTGTGTATTTTCAACTCTACAAACCAAGGATCACCTAGTAGCTTCCTTTACAATGCACAGAGATTTTGTGCTATTAACTTTCATGACAGACAATAGGATTTGCCCTGTATCCACCTTTAAAGATACTTGATTTCAACTAATTCATGATTTAAAAGCTTTTGGCACTCAATTTTTAGTAAGTATCTTCTCATGAAACCAATGTTTTGATATATTTTGTGTTGTTTTTAAAAACTCTATTTAGTAGCCCATGCAACTTTATCTCTGGTAAATAAGCCATCTTATGTACAGAACTATTTTTTGAAGTACTAAAAACAGCTCAAACCTTATCTTTCCAAACACATACACCCACACACACACCCCTGTTGTCAAGAAGTCCCAAGAGTCTGGAATAAGAATCTTTAAATATTCACTGAAACTGGCCAAATAATATATTTTTTAATTTTTATATTGTTTATGTATTCATAGTTATATAAAAAATTTATGCCAAAAAATTAAAGTAGTTTTATACTTTATTATATCTATCTTTCTAGTGCCTTGTGAATTGGCAGAACCACTTTACAGTAAGAAAATTATGTTGAAAACATAGTCTTAAGGTTTAGATTTTTCAGGAAACTCCCACCCCCACCCCCACTCATAACCCAGGCAGAGATAAGATTCCTAGTAATTTTCAGTACCTTTCAGATCCCAGTCCCACTCTTTCTTCAGCCCAAGGCTCTGTGCCCTGTCCCCACACAGTAATTCTCCAGTCCTCCCCACTAGAGCAGCATAGCCCTAGCTCATGCATTCTGCTCTGGTTTTCATTTCCCTTTCTGACAGCTGGGGATTTCTATTTCTTTCTTGCATGCCCAGCTATGAATTTAAGGACATTTTAAAAAAATATTTTATTCAGCATTTCCAGGCCACGAATTTGGAGGATCTCCGTATTATTTTTGTTAACTTGATTTCAAACAAGAAAAGCCCTTGGTATTCTACCATGTTCATCCATCACTTCCACAATTGAAAAAATGATTTTATAAAAGGAACATGCTTCAGTGTATTGCCTGATAGTTTCCCATTTAAGCTTTAACTTAGATTTTTTTTGAAAAAAAACAGAAAAGCCAAATATTTCTTATTTAATATAAAAAAGCATCAATATTTTTCAAACATACCTAATAACCTAGAAACAATGTAAAAAGCCAAAAAATCCACATTAATCAATGGACTGATTTCTCAGCTCTAATGGTCCATCTAACTCCCTGATTCTGCATTCTTCTGATTCTATTGCAGAAGTCACATAGCACTCAATTTTCACACCAAACCTCTTCACATTCCCAAGTGAAAATCTTGGCTCTGGTAAGTTTCTTTCTTTTTTTTTTTTTTTTTAAAGATTTTATTTTATTTATTTGTCAGAGAGAGAAGGAGAGAGGGAGAGCGCACAAGCAGGCAGAGCAGCAGGCAGAGTGAGAAGCAGGCTCTCACTGAGCAAGGAGCCCAATGCAGGACTCACTCAATCCCAGGACCCTAGGATCATGACCTGAGCCAAAGGCAGACACTTAACCAACTGGTGGCTCTGGTAAGTTTCAACACTGGTCCCTCTGACCTTCTCTCCTAAATTCCCATCTCCCATTGCACAATCTAATTTCCACTGGCCATGAGCTTGGTAACAGCCCAGGATAGGTTTCTGAATCATGGTCTCTATGAATACTCCATCCCAATCCCCATGTCCACTGATGACTCTTTTTAACCTACTCGTGCTGGACTTTTATTTTTTCTCTCCCAATTTTTATTTAAATTCTAGTTAGTTAACATATAGTATAATATTGGTTTCAGGAGTAGAATTTAGTGATTCATCACTTATATACAACACCCAGTGCTCATCATAACAAGTGCCCTCCTTAATACCCATCACCCATCTAGCCCATTCCCCACCCACCTCCCTCCATCAACCCTATTTGTTCTCTATCAGTAAGAGTCTCTTTATGATTCACTTCCCTCTTTTTCTCCCTTCCCCTGTGTTCATCTGTTTTGTTTTCTAAATGCCACATGAGTAAAATCAATAGTATTTGTCTTTCTCTGACTTATTTTGCTTAGCATAATACACTCTAGCTCCATCCATATCATTGCAAATGGCTGAGTAATATCCCATTGTGTGTGTATGTATGTATGTGTGTGTGCCTCTGTGTGTATGTGTGTGTGTGTGTGTGTGTGTGTATCACCTCTTCTTTATTCACTCATCAGTCAATGGACACTTGGGCTCTTTCCATAGTTTGGCTATTGTTGATAATGCTGCTATAAACTTCAGGGTGCACATACCCCTTCAAATCTATATTTTTATATTCTTTGGGTAAATACCTAGCAGTGCAATTACTGGATCATAGTAGTTCTATTTTTAACTTTTTGAGGAACCTCCATACTGTTATTTCTGAAATGATTCTTAGGTATAGGCTAACAAGACCTCATCCCTAGAGAGTCTGGCATGCCTCACATATATGACCAGCCTCTCTACACAGCCTACCTGGTCTGGCTCAACTGATGACCTCCACAGCTCAAGCAGTGACATTCACTTCCTCCTCAAGCAAACATCACCATGTCATTTCAAGCAAGGTACAATTTCTGAATCTGAAGTAAATGACATTTCAAAGATGGCATTGTTCTACAAATATACTTCACAATAAAGCAAAAGGACACTGCAAAAGGGAAAGGCAATTTTCTCTAACCAAAGGGAAGTCCCTTCTCACTGATAAAATTGCTGACATCTAAAACTATTAACTCAAAGGAAAAAAAAAGTCAGGGTGAGAAGAATGAGGGTTTGATCTGGGCTCTGCCTCTTGCTGGCCACAAAACATCAAAATTTAACCTCACAGAGTCTCGGTTTCATTATCTAAGATTCCGCTGGGGAAAATTTTAAATAAGATAATGCAGGTGAAAATATATGTATAAAAGCTAATGTGTCAAATTAGTGTAAAGTATGATATCATTGACACAATTATTACTAGACTTCTTGGTCAGGGAAGAGAATTCACGAAAGATCTGCAAAATTTGCTCTAAATCTAAAAAGTTGGCCATATTCAACAAAGAATAATCTCACCCCTTTAATTATGGATGGATAAATCTATATATTTTTAAAATTGGGTAAAATAGGAAAGAACCCATAAGCCAGAGATTCTCACATCTAATGCTCATCTAAAATTAGATTAACTTTAGCCCAAAATGTACATTCCTTCCCTCTATACTTTCAAACTATCCCCAGCATAAATTGTGAAATGTTGGATGGTTAAAATAGGTGATACTCTATGATTAGTTCACATTGTAGAATGAATGATTGAAAGAAGTATAATAGATGATTTGATCCACCAACCCAAATTAACTTTAAAATCTCTCTGCAGTTTCTGGGGCGCCTGGGTGGCTCAGTTGGTTAAGCAACTGCCTTCGGCTCAGGTCATGATCCTGGAGTCCCAGGATCGAGTCCCACATCGGGCTCCCTGCTCAGCGGGGAGTCTGCTTCTCCCTCTGACCCTCCCTGATCTCATGCTCTCTCTCTCTCTCCCATTCTCTCTCTCAAATAAATAAATAAATAAAATCTTTAAAAAAAATAAAAAATAAAAAAAAATAAAATCTCTCTGCAGTTTCAAAGGGGTCTTTAGTCTGAACTTGAGCATAGTAAGAGGAAACTCATCACGGTGACAAAGCCAGTCCATGTATTCATTAGTTTGAAATGGATTGCCTCATCCCAAAACTTCTACCATAAAAAGTTAATCTAGTGGGGGGGAGGGAATGAGGAAATAACTGGACAAGAAAACATACACTTTTAAATAAATACAGATGTGTTCATGGAAACAACTCCACCCAAGTATTCCAGCAGCTCAGAAAAGTGATGTCATGATGGGATTACATAAACAAATATTTTTGTTTGGAGACTCAAAGTGCTACAAATGTGATACTTAAAGCAGAACCGAATGTACAGGAGATTTTAAAAAAAACTTTCATTGAATCAATAAGTTAACAGTTTAAAGACAAAGCAAATCTAAGCCCCTCCCCCCACTAATTTGTTTCCCCATGTCTCCTTGTCTCCAAGGTAAATATCCTGTAATTTCAAATATTCTCTTTGTGGTATCGTTTTTATTTCTTTTGCTATTTCAGTCATTATTCTTTGAACACAATCCAGATTATCTCTGTCACTTAAAATGTGGTGCTCAACAATGAAACAAAAACACTTTAAAAGTGGTATAACTGGTAACCTTTGTATTTTCATTCCTAGGTAGCAACATACTTTTGTTCATGCAGGCTAGGGTTGTGTTATTGCTATTTGTGACTATATACTCCTAATTCATGTTGAGCTTTCTGGTAATTAAAACTCCTTAATCTTTCTTACATATCCTTTTTATATATCCTACATACAGCACTTGTTCATTTGAGTTTGGGGATATGTATTCAGGGCCTTAAATGTATTCCTGATAATACTTTACTTTGACAAATGTCCTATCTTAAAATAACATGAATACTAGGATTGAAGAATGGGGGCAAGGGTATAAGTGTTGCTATCTGCCATCAATCAAGATCCTGTCATGCAATATCTGTTTTCTGTCATCTAGCTTATTCTATTAGCAAGTTTGATGACTTAGATTTCTATACCCATATCCAAGTAGTTAACAACAATAGCTAACATTTTGAGCATTTACCATGTGTTAGTGGTTTGATAACTGCTTTACATGATCTATCTCACTTAATCTTCACAAAAACCCAGTGAGGCAGATACTATTACTATTGCCATTTTAAAGATGAAGAAACTGTGGCTTATAAAGATTCAGTAACCTACCCAAGGTTACACTCTAATAAGTAGTGGAAGCAGGATGTGAGTTTAGATAGTTTGAGCCCTAATCACTTTAACTATATTATACCACAGTGCCTCTGTCTGTCATTTAAAAAATGAATATAATAGACTCAAGGACAGAATCCAAAGATATGCCTTTATGAAAACTGCCTGATGACACTGATAGACTGAGTAATCCTCTTTGGATATAGTCTTTCAAACATTCACCTGGTATCATTAACACTTAGTCATTCAACATCTTTACACAAAGGTATCTTTGAAAGACTTGACCAATGTCTCACTTTAGCCCAAATACACTACTTTGTGCATTCCTCTAACTTACTGATCTAATAACCCCTCAAAGAAGAGAGTTGGATTACTTTGATAATATTTCTTCTTAATAAACATACTAGCCTCTAGGAATCATGGCTTCCTTTACTAACTATTTACCAACAATTTCTTTAAGTATTAATTCTAAAATCTTACCTATGATCATTTCCTTGCTCAGACTATAGTTTATGGGAAACTTCTTGCCCCTTAAGAAAAATTAAGGAGCATTTACCTGTCTTCATTCTTCCAGCACTAATCCCATGCCTTGCAATGAAAAATTCTGAAGAGAGCAGAAAACCTTACCACTCTGTTTCAAATTTGTTGTCCTTTAAAGCACTAGGTGACTAGGAGTATAGCTAATTTTGTGTCAGCAGTACATAAAATATGTGTTTTGAAGTCATAAAAAGATGGCAATGAAAACTATAAAGTTCATGTTTGTAAAATAATGAAAAGTAAATTATTCTTCCATCTGAAGTAAATTCATGTAATTCCTTTCTATAAAACCAATGCTTGAAAGTAAGTGCTTATGGCACACTCAAGCTATTGATTTCTGTAAGTTAATAATTTCTACTAGATGGCTGGTAAAAACATCTGTCAGCCTATGTCATGTTCCAGAAAGTCAGTCAGTGGGTCAATAAAATTTGTGAGTGTCTTTCGTGTGGAGACCATCCTAGAAGATGCAGTAGGGAAATGTAAAGTAAAGAAATGTATAAATCGATTAAGGGACCAATGAATCTCAATGACAGCTCTCTGGATAAGAAAATAGAAAGTAAAATTTAGAGCAATTTAATGTTCCTCTTGGAACAGACATCAACTTTTCCAAAATGACAAGTTAGTTTAAATCTATGTATTCTCACTTACATTTTTCCTGGTAATGGAAAAACATGTTTTAAAAGATGTCATATTTTACTGTAGTGATATATCCCATACCTTTTGGGTTTTAAGCTCTTTCTTCAGGTGTAAAAGATGTTTACTGAATAACTGAGGGAGTGGCAAGATGTCTTCAAAATCACCCTTTGTGTCATTCCAACAGAGAAGAGAGTGTGGGAGGTACACCCAAGGGAATGCACCAGGCATTCACCTCAAAAGCAGACGTAGAAAGAATAAGAAAGGCCACTTAAGTAAACATCTGGTGGCAGGATTCTGAGAACCCAAGGGATCATGATCATATTTAAAGACAACTCTCAGGAAACACAGAAATGAAGATTAAGAACAGCACGGACTGGTATAAAAGAAAGATGAAATTAACATTATTTGGACAAAACAAGGAGAGAAATCCAGATCTTAATAAAGCTGATCATTTCCTAAGCCAGATCTGGATAAGTGGTCTGATTCAGATTGTTCTGAATGCAACAGATTATCTCTGAACAGAGCCTTGAGAAGGAAAAAACTGATGTGAGTCATCAAAACCTTATTGGTAAAGTTTTTTCAACACAGTTTTTAGTTGTCTTCATTTTTAAAAAAATCTTCCAGATATAAAAAGACATGAATCAGGTGGTTGCTAAATCATATCGCTATTTATATCTGGGTCATAACAGAATGTTGCTGGCTTAAGGTTACTTTTTTCTCTCACTGTGGAAATTACAGGCCCCAAAACACTAAGAGAAGATCAATGAAACACCAAGGGTATTTTAATTCTTGCACCCCATATGCTTACTACATAAAACCACAATAATATTATTAATCAGCAGATAATCAAATATTTTCATATTCTAACTCAGTTTTATGTGACCTCCACTTCAAAATCTCCCAGAATGCACTTAAATGCACTTGATCCCAGACCAAAGCCTATGGAAACAGAATCTCCAATGGTAGAGCCTAGGGATCTAAGTTTGAAACTCTGTGCTGTCAGACTAGGCTCTGCTATTTACTTGCCCTGTGACCTTGGGCAAGTCTCATTACTTCCCTAAGCCTCAGCTCCCTCAGACACAAAGCAGTGTGTAGAGTAATGCCTTCTCCTAAGGTTGCTGGGAGGATTGCATGAGGTCTTGCTCATAAAGCACACAGCATGATGCCTGCATCTACTTGGATCTACTGCATCTTTCCCGTGCAAAGGAAATGAGAGAGTTATAATTAGCAAATGCCACTTGGAGTTACTGACAGAAGACAGATCACTTTGGTTCTCCCTCTCCCCCAATAAATAATCACCAACCACAATCACTAACAGTTAGACATTATTATTAAATACAACCACGTGCTAAACAGAGTCCAGATTAGACACTTTACATATGCCAATATATTCACAATAAACTCAGCATTATATCTATTGCACAGAAGCAAGCCTCCCAAGTCTTCATAGTTGAGAATGCCAGAGCTTTTCTTTTCACCCAGACATGAGGTTCGAAGCCAACGGCCTGCCTCTGTATCCCAAAGATGTGTTTGTATCCCAAACTTTTACTATGTAATAAATAATCTATGTCTTAAAAACAAAGAACATTTTCCTTCTGAAGGAAAAAAGATTTCCTTACAACCCTCAAGGGTAAGATTTTTTTTTTTTTTTTTTTTTAAATTTTTTTTTTTTTTAAAGATTTTATTTACTTATTTGACAGAAAGAGACACAGAGAGAGAGGGAACACAAGCAGGGGGAGTGGGAGAGGGAGAAGCAGGCCTCCCTCGGAGCAGGGAGCCAGATGCGGGGCTGGATCCCAGGACCCTGGGATCATGACCTGAGCCGAAGGCAGACGCTTAACGACTGAGCCACCCAGGCGCCCCTCAAGGGTAAGATTTTTGAGTTTGTGACAACCAATATTAAAATGTCTATTATCTTTTCACACTCTTCTTTAGAGTCCATGAGAACATCCTGAATAAGAAGTTCACTGGCAATGCTGTCTTGATTAAGATCTCATGGATAGATCTTATCCTCAAATTTGTCATGCTTCAGAATATAAGGTGACTGGGAGTGTAGCTAATTTTGTGTCAGCAGTCCATAAATGTGTGTTTTGAAGAAATAAAAAGATGGCAAAAACACTTCTTTCCAGATAAAAACACTTGTTCACAACTGAAATTCATTATCTGGGAATTTCCTTCTCAGGCTATTTTTATAAACAAGATCATTTGGGGCCAATAAGTGGGTCAATAATATTTATTGAGCACCTGCTAAATGGATGTGTCTGGAAGGGCATATTTGTTCAGTACTTTGTAATTAGATTGCAGTCCTGGTGATCCAGAAAAAAGAAAAAAAAGAGCTTTTCCCACTCAACTTAACATTTCTTTTTTTAATTTAAATTTTAGGTAGTTAACATAGAGTGCAATATTGGTTTCTGAAGCAGAATTAAGCGATTCCTCACTTACATACAACACCCAGTGCTCATCATAATAAGTGCCCTCCTTAATACCCATCACCCATCTAGCCTGTCCCCCACTCACTTGCTGCCAGCAACCCTCAGTTTGTTCTCTATTGCTAAAAGTCTCTTACGATTTGCTTCCCTCTCTTTTTACCCCTTCATCTGTTTTCTTTCATAAATTCCACATATGAATGAAATCATATGGTATTTGTCTTTCTCTGACTTATTTTGCTTAGCATAATACATACTAGCTCCATCCATGTTGTTGCAAATGGCAAGATTTCATTCTTTTTGATGTCTGAGTAATATTCTATTATATATATATTTATATATATATAATACACACACACACACACACACACACACACACTACCTCCTCTTTATCCATTCATCAGTCAATGGACATTTGGGCTCTCCCCATAGTTTTGCTATTGTTGATAATGCTGCTATAAATATCAGGGTACATGTATCCTTTCAAATCTATATTTTTATATCCTTTGGGTAAATACCTAGTGGTGCAATTGCTGGATTTTAGGGTAGTTCTATTTTTAACATTTTGAGGAACCTCCATACTGTTCTACAGAGTGGCTGCACCAGTTTGCATTCCCACCAACAGTGCAAGAGGTCTCCCCTTTCTCTGTGTCCTTGCCAACACCTTGTTTTTTATGGTGTTAATTTTAGCCATTCTAACAGGTGTAAGATGGTATCTCATTGTGGTTTTGATTTGTATTTCCCTGATGAGTGATGTTGAGCATCTTTTCATGTTTCTGTTAGCCATCTGGATGTATTTCATTGGACAAGTTTTCTATTCATGTCTTCTGCCATTTCTTACCAGGGTTGTTTGGGTTTTGGGTGTTGAGTTTGAAAAGTTCTTTGTAGATTTTGGATACTAAACCTTTAACAGATATGTTGTTTGCAAATATCTTCTCCCATTCCATATGCTGTCTTTTAGTTTTGTTCATTGCTTCCTTCACTGTGCAGAAGCTTTTTATCTTGATGAAGTCCCAATAGTTCATTTTTGCTTTTGTTTCCCTCGACTCCAAAGACCTGTCTGGTAAGAAGTTGCTATGGCTGAGGTCAAAGAGGTTGCTGCCTGGATTCTCCTCTAGGATTTTGATGGATTCCTATCTCACATGTAGGTCTTTCATCCATTTTGAGTTTATTTTTGTGTCTGGTATAAGAAAGTGGTCCAGTTTCATTCTTCTGCATGTGGCTGTCCAGTTTTCCCAACACCAATTGTTGCAGAGACTGTCTTTTTTCCATTGGATATTCTTTCCTGCTTTGTTGAAAATTAGATGACTGTGTAGTTGTGAGTCGATTTTTGAGTTCTGTATTCTGTTCCATTGATCTATGTGTCTTTTTTTGTGCCAGTACCATACTGTCTTGATGACTATAGTTTTATAACATAGCTTGAAACCTAGAATTGTAATCCCCCAGTTTTGTTTTTCTTTTTCAGAATTGCTTTGGTTATTCAGGGTCTTTTGTAGTTCCATACAAATTTTAGGATTGTTTGTTCTAGCTCTGTGAAAAATGGTGGTGGTATTTTGATAGGGATTGCATTAAATGGGTAGATCGCTTTGGTAGTATAGACATTTTAACAATGTTTGTTCTTCTAATCCATGAGCATGGAATGTTTTCCATTTCTTCGTGTCTTCTTCAATTTCTTTCATAAGTGTTTTATAGTTTTCAGAGTACAGATCTTTTACCTCTTTAGTTAGATTTATTCCTAGGTGTCCTATTATTTGGTGCAATTGCAGATGGGATTGATTCCTTGATTTTGTTTTCTACTGCTTCATTATTGGTGTATAGAAATGTAACAGATTTCCACACGTTGATTTTATATCCAGCAATTTTGCTGAATTCATGTATGAATTCTAGCAATTTCTGGGTGGAGTCTTATGGGTTTTCTATATATTGTATCATATCATCTGCAAATAGTGAAAGTTTGACTTCTACCTTGCCAATCTGTATGCCTTTTATTTCTTTTTGTTGTCTAACTGCTGAGGCTAAGACTTCTAGTACTATGTTAAATAGTAATGGTGAGAGTGGACATACTTGTCTTGTTCCTGATCATCAGGGAAAGGCTCTCATTTTTTCCCCATTGAGGATGATATTAGCTGTGAGTCTTTCATATATGGCCTTTATGATGTTGAGGTATGTATCTATCCCTACTTTGTTGAGGGTTTTTAATCAAGAAAGAATGCTATACTTTGTCAAATGCTTTTTCTGCATCTATTGACAGGATCATCTGGTTCTTACCCTTTCTCTTATTAATATGGTGTATCATATTGATTTGCAAATATTGAACCACCTCTGAAGCCCAGGAATAAATCCCACTTGGTCAGGAATTATTCTTTTAATGTACTGTTGAATTTCTTTTGCTAATATTTTATTGAGAATTTTTGCATCCATATTTATCAGGGATACTGGCCTGTAATTCTTTTTGGAGGGGTCTTTGTCTAATTTTGGAATCAAGGTAATGCTGGCTTTGTAGAAGGAGTTTGGAAGTTTTCCTTCCATTTCTGTTTTTTTGGAACAGTTTGAGAAGAATAGGTATTAATTCTTCTTTAAGGTCTGGTAGAATTCCCCTGGGGAGCCATCTGGACCAGGACTTTTGTTTGTTGGGAGTTTTTTGATTACTGATTTAATTTCTTTACTGGTTATGGGTCTGTTCAAATTTTCTATTTCTTCCTGTTTCAGTTTTGGTATTTGTAATTTTCTAGGAATTTGTCCATTTCTTCCAGGTTGCCCAGTTTGTTGGCATATAATTTTTCATAGTATGCTCTTATAACTGTTTTTCTATGGTGTTGGTTGTGATCTCTCTCATTTGTGATTTCATCTATTTGGGTCCTTTCTCTTTTCTTTTTGATAAGTCTGGTTGGGGGGTTATCAAATTTATTAATTCTTCGAAGAAGCAGCTCTTAGTTTCATTAATCTGTTCTATTTTTTTTTTTTTTTTGCTTCTATATCATTTATTTCTGCTCTAATCTTTATTATTTCCCTTCTTCTGCTGGCTTTAGGTTTTATTTGCTGTTCCTTTTCTAGTTCCTTTAGGGGTAAAGTTAGGTTATGTATTTGAGACTTTTCTTGCTTCTTGAGGTAGGCCTGTATTGCAATATACTTCCCTCTTAGGACTGCCTTTGCTGCATCCCAAAGGTTTTGGACTGTCATGTTTTTATTTTCATTTGCTTCCATTTTTTTTTTTTTTTAATTCTTTGATTTCCTGGTTAACACATTCATTCTTTAGCAGGATGTTCTTTAATCTCCACGTATTTGAGGTCTTTCTAATTTCTGTCTTGTGGTTGACTTCCAGTTTCATAGCATTGTGGTGTGAAAATATGTATGGTATGATCTTGATCATTTTGTACTTGTTGAAGGCTGATTTGTGACCCAGTATATAACCTATTCTGGAGAATGTTCCATGTGCACTTGAAAATAATGTGTATTCTGTTGCTTTAGGAGGAAATGTTCTGAATATATCTATTCAGTCTATCTGGTCCAGTGTGTCATTCAAAACCCACTGTTTCCTTGTTGACTTTCTACTTAGATGATCATCCATTGCTATAAGTGGGGTTTTTAAGTTCCCTCCTTTTATTGTATTATCACCAATGAGTTTATGTTTGTTATTAATTGACATATATTGGGTGCTCCCAAGTTTGGGGCATAAGTATTTACAATTGTTAGGTCATCTTGATAGACCCCATTATGATATAATGCCCTTCTTCATCTCTTGTTATAGTCTTTTTTTTTTTTTTTAATCTTAGTTTGCTGATATAAGTATGGCTACTCTGGTAGTATGTATAAATATAAGTATGGCTTTCTTTTGATGTCCATTAGCATGATAGATGGTTCTCCATCCCCTCACTTTCAATCTGGAGGTGTCTTTAGGTCTAAAATGAGACTCTTTTAGGCATCATATAGATGGATCTTGTTTTTTTTTAATCTGTTCTGATACCCTATATCTTTTGATTGGTGTATTTAGTCCATTTACACTCAGAATGATTATTGAGAGATATGAATTTAGTGCCACTGTGTTACCTGTAGAGTTGGTGTTTCTGGTGATGTTCTCTGGACCTTTCTGGTCTTTGTTGCTTTCATCTCTTCTCCACTCAAAGAGTCCCCCTTAAAATTTCTTGCAGGGCTGGTTTAGTGGTCATGAATTCCTTTAGGTTTTGTTTGTCTGGCAAACTCTGTCTCTCCTTCTATTCTGTGACCACTTTCCAGACTTGCTGGATAAAGAATTCTTGGCTGCATATTTTCCCCATTCAGCATGTTGAATATTTCCTTCCACTCCTTTCTGGCCTGCCAAGTCTCTGTGGACAGATCTGCTGTGAATCTGATCTGCCTTACATTGTGGGTTAAGGACCCCAGTTTCCATCTGAACCCTGCATTCACCCTGTCCATGTCTGAGCCTTTTTATCTCAGGTACATGACCAAGTTTCAAAACCAAATTTCAGGGATGCCCACAGCATGGACCCACACTGTTCCTCTGGGAGAAGGTCTCACCAAGTTTGCAGGCCCATCCCAGGAAAGCAGTCACATGACCACTGTAGAGTTTGCAGTTTATAGCAGAAGGCCAGCACAAAGACCCACTGCTCTCAGCCAGCTTCCCAGCTCCTATGCCTGGGAACAGCGCAGCACCTTGGTGCCGCCCATTCTTCCTGTGACCCAGGGGATCCTTAGACCACCCTCTTACTCCTGGGATTCTTACCCTCTTTGACACCTGAGCACCTTTAATCCAGGCACATCCCCCACAATAGCAAATTTAAAAGTTCAGATTTTGTACTCCGCAGCTTCTGATACTTTCTGGTAGCCTCCATAAGCAGGCTCCCTCCCCACCACCTCATCCACAGCTTTGTCTCCCACGTGAACTTCAGCACCTTCCTATCTTCCAACAGGTGATCACTTTTCTACTTGTAGACTTACAGTTTTTGTTCTCACAGACCTCCGATTGATTTCTTGGGTGTTCAGAATAATTTGGTAACTATCTAGCTGTGTTCAAGGGATGAGACAAGGTCAGGGTCCTCCTATTTCTCCACCATCTTAACTCTTCCTCTCCAACTTAACATTTCTTGATACAACTTTATATTGAGTTCTATAGTCTGTATTTTTGTGATTTACTGACATTTTCTCTCTCTTTTCATTCAGGAGGTAGTGAGAAACTCCCACTTCACAATTTTCTGGTGTTTTGTAGCATTTAGGCTCCATCAGTACCTTTTTTATTGTTACTTTCAATAAGCTCTTTAAAATTTATTTGTTTTTAATCTAAGATTCAAAATATCTGAAAAACAATAAAATGAAATGCCTTTACTAGGCAAATGAAGGCCAGCAATCTAAACAAGTGACTTCATATGTCAGTCTTCTCCAGGATAAGGTGAATCATTTTCTGTAAGTTCAGACTCGAATCACTTCTATATGCATTTTAAGGCTCTGGATATTTTACCCAGCTTCTAGTCCCTTCTCGGTCATAAAAATTCTGGTTGAATGACTCCTTGGGTAAAGTGAATTTCTACTTTGTTTTTTTCCATTAGCTTCATTGGTTCCAAGAAAGATACTGAATATTTAATAGAGTTGGAATTAGCTGGAATGTGTGAATTGGCTTCAAGGACATTACTCAACAATGGGTCCCCAGGTGGGAATATCATTAGCAGGCAGCATAACTTCGCTGGGACATAAGTTGACTGAAGATGGCACAGAAAAATTCAGAATTAAAGTTGACACTACTTCCCTTTGCTGTATCTCCTTTATTCAGCTCTCCTCACTGGGCACAATGCAGTAGTCAGAACCTTTTCTCACTGAAGACACAGCTTAAAAACAGGGCTGAGAGTGCTGCCTGACAGATCTGCTGTTCTGGAGCCCTGAGGTTTCCTTTTAGCTTTCAATTTCTTTCATATTAGATATGAACACTGAAGCAACAATTCAGGTGCTACAGCTCTCATTAGAATGTGCCAAAGAGCAGTGATTAAAAAAAAAAAAAAAAAGAGCTTGCATTTGAACTCCCAACCTGACAAATCTAATTTGCAATCGAGTGAACCTAAGAGAACGTAGAGAGCCTCATTGGTCCGAGAGAGCATTCCACCAGTGACATTATTCCAGCTTACAGACTGACAGTCCATGAAAGGCTTAACAAGTCAACAAACTAACCCTTAGTAATCAGTTTATATTCTGAAGGTACTTCTGCTAAAGTGGCTTGCTCTGAAAAACACAAGGTGTTTTACTAACTCAAACTAATTCATTCATGCTACAAGTATTTATTAAGATACCTAAATAGTATGAGAGAGTGAACTGTGTGAAACACTGCAGGGCAGGGGGTAGGACAATCTCATAATGAAAGATAATCATAAACTTGGCCTCACAGAACTTACAGTTTTATGTGGAAGACAAATCATCAATATTACAAGTTACAACAGTAATATATGATGAGTTTTATTACAGAAGGTAAGTATAAAAGACTATGAGAACATACTGGAAGGATCTAAGTTTTAGGATCAGGGAAAGCTCCCCCAAGGGAGTGATATGAGCCAATTCCTGTGGGATGAGTAGAGGTTACCCAGTGTGTCAGACGTTCTTATGCACAATTCCAGATTCTCTCAACCTCACCCACCTCTTGTTTCAGCTGCCACAGAGATGACCAGCTCTTGACAGGCTCTGACCAACTTCATGCAGTTGCAACCTCAATTGCTTCACCTCAACCCTGGAGGTCTCTCAACTCCTACACCAGGGCTTCCCTACTGATCCTTCAGAACTCACTCTTTAATTACACATGTGCAACCTAAAGTGTGTGGGATTTAATAGCCCATGAGATGAAACTCTGACCAGTGAAAATGGAAGGATCATGGAAAAAGCCTTCCTTCCTCTCCAACCCAACTGACTGTCCTGGGAGGAGTTAGCTTCTCTGAGTGCTATCTAGTCTTAGACCTACTGAACAACTTACTCCCTGAAGAGAGACTTCATTTCACTTCTTTGTTTGGCTCTCCCTCCTTCCTTCTGTTTCACCCCTGTCATCCCTCACTCCTGCTCCCTTGGGGGAGGCTCTCTAGTAGAAGTGCAGTTTACTAGTCTTTGTTTTAGACTCATTTTCAGGGGAACTTAAGCAAAAATACCCTGATAGAGGAATTACATTCTAGACGGAACTACAAGTATAAAACCCAGAGTTCTAAGAGCCTATAATTAAAAAACTTTGGAACAAAGAGTAGGTGTGGCCACTACAAATTCTAAGTTACATATGCGGCTCTCATTTCTACTGGAGAGTGCTGGTTTGGACTTCATCTTAAGGACAATGGGATGCCACAGATAGCTTTAAGCAGGGTAGTAACATAATCAGATTTGTCTTTTTGGAATATTACTCTAGCTGTAGTACAGGGAATGGATTTGGAAAAATCTAGATGCAGAGACCAGTGAGAAAACTGCATAGTAATTCAGAAAAGGAAGGAAGGGAGGGAAGGAGGAAGCGAGGGAGGGAGGGAGGGAGGGAGGAAGGAAGGGAAATTTTGTTCTGGATTAGAAGCGGTGGCAGTGACATTATCTAGATTCAGGAAACAGAATTAACAGAGCTTTATGAAAGACTGGATACAGGGGTGAAAGAGATGCCAAGGATTTTACTGTGGATTTGGTGTGTGCAACTGGATTGATGGTATGACGTTTATACAATCATGGAATAGTGAAGGAGAGAAAAGCCAGGAATGAGTTCACATTTGGCAATGTTAATTTTGAGAGACTAGGGGACAACAAATGAAGATGTTCAGTAAGCAGGTTATACATGTCTGGAGGGAGCTCAGAAGACGGTCCTGAGCTAGAGATCTCATGTTGGGAATTATTTACATTGTTGCCACCTCCTCATGAGAACTGAAACCTGACTGACCATGAAAGCAGTATTTTTCCTTTGTAGTGACTTCAAAGGGAGGATGTTTATTCTCATTCAGCTCTTATTCCTTGAGGTCCAACAGTGATTCAGAATCATCCATGTTCCTTATTTCCACTTCTAGATGATTACTTTTATTAAAACTTCTGCTCTTTTGAGACTCACATTTTTTTTATTCTAACATGCTCCTGCCCTCATCATTGCCGTCATCTAACTCACCTCCTACAACCTCCACCTCATTTACTTAAGAGTATTCAGTTAGGTCTTATCTAGCAATCCTCATTTCCATCCCAACTCATATTATCCTGGGAGACTTTAAGGGACAACATAATGACCACTTGGTTTCTTGACCACCTCATCTTTAACGGCATCACAGCAACTCACTCTCATAAGTACACGGTGAATCTGATTATCACCTGCAAAATCATGAATTCAAGTATTTTACTTTCCACTATAGTTTTACATTTCTCTCTGCACAGCTACCTCTCCCCCTGATCACATTAGTACTTCTTTCTTGTCCTGTTTACTCCATTTTTCACTCTCTTCCTTATCCTGCTTAAATGCCATCATTTCAATACCCTAATCTCAACTTCTGTTCTTTCCTCAGACCTGTCTAGTGAAGACCCACACCTGCATGAACCCAAATATGTGTCTCTTGCTGCCTGCCCCCAGGGACCTGTGTACTACTGGTGAAAGCCACTCAACTGCTCACAGGGCAGACTGATGGCTCTATGAATTTGTGTCCATCAACTCACCTGAGCCCTCAATACTGCCTTTAAATAGGACTACCTACTATAGGTAACATTTTCCCCATTATCCTAGAGATATTTCAACTCTCTCCACTGTCTTGAAATCCCAAGTTTCCCTACCTCTCCCTTCACTCTCAGATGATCTCTTGCTCTTCCTCACAGAGAAAAGACAGCCATATAGACACTCCCTTGACTGTACATCATAAAACAAAATCTAAGAGCATTCATACGCAGTGACCTGGAGAAGGGAGAGGTTCTGTTCCTCCCAAATAAAACCCACCCCTCCACATATACTCTATATCCTTGCTCCTCCAACATTCTCCAGAACTTATACTATAAATACTTGCTTTGATATTCTATATCTGCCATCTATAGCTCTCTAATGAACCCCTGTCAGGAGCCTTTAAGCATTCTTAAACTCCTCACATCTAAAAACAAAACAAAACAAAACAAAACAAAAACCTTCCTCTTAATTCTCAAATAATCACCTTATACTTCTTCATTTTTAATTTGAAGAAGCATCTTAACCGTTTAGAGTTGCTGTATCCATTTCTCCTATTAATTTCTAACCCACAACCTGGCTTACGTCCTGAATACTCCAAAACCCTGTATGAACACTTGCTGCCCTCCACATGGGTATATTATTTTCAAACTTGAGATCCTTTGATCTGATTGCTTTTGACCATGTATCCATTTTCATCATATTGTGCTTGTCACTAAATGTATAACTAATTTTATCACCTCTTTAACTTATTTAATGATCAGCAGGAAGTACAGGGTTATCCATGCCCAAAGGAAAAAAGGTTAAATGCATTTTTTTCCCCAGTTGGTGATGCAATTTCCTCTACCAGTCTCCTGCACTTCATCTCCAGGTGAAACCCTGAACAACAATGTTGGCCAATTAAAGAGGTGCCAGTTAAATTAAAAACCTCTGAGCTGAGTAACTCCAAAGAACCAGAAAACAAATCCACTTTTCCCAGAATAGTGGTAACCAGCCTAGCCTAAAGGCAATTCAAGACTTTATTTTCTCTGGTTTCAACAGCTCTTTATGATGACAGTTATCTTTTACTATTCAGGCTTTAATTTGCCAGACATTTAACATTAACCCATGACCTAAGAGAAAGAAGCAGTAGGAAATTTTCCAAAGTAGAAGGCCCTCTGGAGAAATCCCCCTTTATTAAAAAGCTGTAAAACTCTCATTGCCAAGATGAGGTATAATAGAGTCACTTTTTCTTTTTTTTTTAAGATTTTATTTATTTGACAGAGAGAGACACAGCGAGAGAGGGAACACAAGCAGGGGGAGTGGGAGAGGGAGAAGCAGGCTTTCCGCTGAGCAGGGAGCCCGATGTGGGGCTCGATCCCAGGACCCTGGGATCATGACCTGAGCCAAAGGCAGACGCTTAACGACTGAACCACTCAGGCGCCCCAAGAGTCACTTTTTCTAGATTCCTTTTGTCAACAGCCCTCTACAGTATAATAACATATGCTATGAATTGGTCTCTCATTCTGCTCTAAGGAACTACCCTACCAGAAACACTAGTCCATCTTAAAATACTACCATCGTTCATCTTTGGTGACTCTTAAACTAGGGATATATTGAGAATCAACTATGTGTTTTTTCTT
Source organism: Phoca vitulina (assembly GCF_004348235.1). Classification (NCBI taxonomy): domain Eukaryota; kingdom Metazoa; phylum Chordata; class Mammalia; order Carnivora; family Phocidae; genus Phoca; species Phoca vitulina. Next base: position 15,305,501 of record NW_022589710.1, on the reverse strand, counting down.
TTTAAAGGATGTAAGCATTTTTTTAAGTTTATTTATTTATTTATTTATTTTAGTAATCTCTACACCCAACATGTGGCTCGAACTCACAACTCGGAGATCAAGAGTCACATGTTCTTCTGACTGAGCAGCCAGGCACCCTTCCTAAGGAAGTTTTTAAAATGTTGATAACTAGGCCCCACATCTAAATATTTTATTTCATTGGGTCTTGAAGTCTGAGTTATATGTATTCTGCAAAGCTTCCCAAGGGATTTTGTTATAAGTGCTGGACATTTTCATTTGAATGCTTCAGGTTGGCAAGGTACAGTGAAAAGCTTTTTATACATTGTTTTATTTATTCTTCACAGAAACTTTGTGGCTGACGATGTTGATTTATTATATAAGATGCATTCTCCACCCTTCTTTGCAAGCAAAGTTGATTTTGTTTAGGTATTCACCCAACTCCCGAGCCAAATAGTAGGGTTCTCACTGATCCTACTGATAGGCATGGGGTCTCCTTCCTCTAGCTAGTGATTGATGTTATATACCAACAGGAGATGTTATACACCAACAGGAGAGGTTAGCAGTCTCCCAATACCCCCTTTCACCTTCCTCAGTACTACATCATTCCAGCTTATCTTCTATGGGAAAAACACTAGTGAAATCCTTAAAAGAGATAGAGAGTACTAGAGGTAGACAGTAGGTCTTGCAGTTTGAATATGGTGAATGTATATTACACAATATTATTCAAAACCCATCACTGGTAACCTCATTCTGGCTTACCTAGAAATTGAAGAAATTTAGAGCCAGGAGAAAGCAAAGACATCATGCTGGCAGATGCACTATTTTAGACCTAAATAACCAGTGACCCAAGAATATACAGTTATTTGGTGCACGACCATGCTTCCTAACACTCTGTCCTTCCCATTATACTGAAACAAGGTCAGCCCTCTCTTACCCTGGTGAGCATCTTTGTATTTTATCACTGGGTTACACTGAAAGACCAAGAAAGATACTGAATATAAGGACTTGAGAAAAAAATCACTGACAAATACAACTCTTGACAAATATAGATAACAAGCAGAAGACCACATTTTACTTACTGCAAATCCATGACTATCACGCTTATCACTGAATTCCTCAACTGCTGTTTGACATTTGCACCTTACTGAACTACTCTCAAGAGACATGCAGAATGCAGTTTCAGCCCACCTGGATTGTTCTTTTAAAACTGAATATCTTCTGTTCAAAAGCCTTATTGATTAAATACAAGAACACTTATAGAAGTGACTTCTAAATCCCTTTCCCCCTAGAATGCTTTCTTCAAGTGACATATTAAGCAAATCAAGACAAAGAGCTCTAGACTGCAGTAACAGAGCCCTATCTAAACATTGCCTCTCTCCAGCCCAATATGTTCTGAACACTGACTCACAGAGCCAGATTTTCAAGTAGAGACTTATTTGCTTTCCAGAAAATCTCCCATCATAAGCCATGAACACCTTAGAATTTGAAAAGTAAATTATAATCACATGGCTTTGTTTAAGACTACTTTGCTATTTGCTTATTGCTGCCTTTCTAATTTGTTTATTGAATCAATATGAGCTAGGAGCGAATAGACTTCTCTAGGTAAAAATAAACTACCTTTGTGGTATAATAAAGAAGCTAATCATTACTTGTTTTCTCAATGCAATCTATAATTTGCTCAGATTAATGAGGGAACACTTAGAAATTGATTATAAAAACCACATAATTAGCAAGATGTGAAAAGGGATATCAATTTATTTACAATATAAATCAATATGTTCTTCTAAATAAATAATCTGAATACACTATATCATGGAAAAAAATATGTTTAATAAACACAGAGAAGTAATTTCTTAAACTATAAAACAGAAAACACCACAATTACATACAAGAAGATGCACAAGCCTGACATAACCAAAATGGTTTCAGTTTGTTAATCGCCTCTATTTGTGACAGGTGTGTCAAATTTCAACACTTAACTTTTTTCCTCTTTTAGAAGTTTGAGGGGGAGATAAGCCACACTTTATTCCCTCTTTCTCCTGTAGGTATACACACTCATACTCCTACATTCACTCTATGGTTATGGAAATACAAATCATTTTTTGCAAAGAAGGAAGAACCTTCATTTAACAAACATTTATTTAGTAAAATATCATTAGTCAGACTTTGATGGTACTGAAGATTTAAAAACTAATAAGACATGATTCCTGCTCTACTATTACAAAGACTCATTTAAAGAGATCAGGTTATGAAGGCGCCTTCAGCATCAGCTTTGGGTATAGATGGACTCAACCCACATGTCTTAAGTTGGGAAATTACAAAAGATCTCCCCCTATTTCCTATAACATTCCTATTTGATTTACTTCCTAAGAGACTCACATATCATACGTATAGATTCTACTAATGTTAAGAATTTTTGTTCCTCTAGGGAATATCTATGAATTTTATTTCACTAATCCTCATAACTAGTATGTGAAGTAGGTTCACATTTGGAAGTAAACAAATGGAGTAAAAAAAAAAACAAAAAAAACAAAAAACCAAGTGATCTCAAGTCACACAGCTAATAGAGAGCATAACAAGTAAATACTATGAATCCAGGGGTGCCCATGCATCTCACAGACACACCTGTTGAAGACAGGCTTGGGTGTGGACATCCAGAGAAGCCATGGAAGTCAGTCAAGAAGTCTTAGATTTAAAACTAGGTGATGTTTACTTTAAGGTTTAGACTTCCTACATCCACTCTATTCTTGAGATATGAATAAGAGTAAGGTTCTTTTCAATGGTCTATTTAAGGGGCTTTCATGATACACAAATTCTTGTACTTTCAGGACATCTATAAGATATGATCATGTATACACTTTCCAGAAAGAGTTTTGGTTTTGGTTTTTAAGGAAGCCATTTACTTTGATGGGAGTTCTATGGAAGAAGAGACCTTTCTACGGCATGTATTTATGTCTAGTGTCTAGAACACTGGTACTCACTGAATGAGTAGATAAAATTCCAAATAATAATTCAAATATGGAGAAACAAAAGTAATTACAAAAAGGAGGAGAGTAGTAACTGAATATAAACTACTAGATGTTTACTGAGGCAGATGATAATTTAGCAATCCATAAACCTCCTGTATGCATAGAGCATATCAAACATTTTTTCACTGCAGAAAATAAAATTGTCAAATCCAAAATAAGTGGCTATTGATAAAAATATATACTTCTGAATGGCATCAAGTTATGATAGTTCTGTAGATAAAAATATTCCTTTAAAATAGGGCTCCTTGAAGAAGTGGTTGAAACCAGGGCAGGGACAAGGAAAAGTACAAGATGAGCCTAGAGAATCTTGTGATACCTGAACATAAAGAAATGGCTAAAGGGAGGGGGGGAAAGTGGGGAAATGTCAAAAGGCTAGGAGAGCTGACCTGAAAGGCACAATGGCCAAAGTTGGAACAATCAGCAAAAATTTAAATAATGATTTAAATAATGATAATACTGAATTCTAACCCAAAGAATGAGTAGTCACAAGTCCAAATTGATATAAATAAATGGACAACTATTACTTAACAATTCCAATTATTAAATGTAGGAGAAACAAGAGGAATTAAAAAACCCACCATTACAACACCACAGTAAAAATTGCTGCAGGCAAGATCCACTGATGAATGCTAAAATTAGTTGATGAAAGATTAAAGAGAAGCACAATATTTGCATAGCCTTAAAGTATCTCACCCCAAATACTTATTAAAAAGTAAAATACACTAACTTTACAGTGGAGGAACCTAGTAGACACCACCTTAATCAAGTAATCAAGGTTAATTCCCCTATAATAAGACATATAAATATCATGTATCCCCTGATATGATGCTCTGAGAAGGGCATTTTATTTCTGTACCATTCTTCCCAATATCCATAACCTTCACCTAACCTGGAGAAAACATCAGAGAAATCCAGTTGAGGCACACTTTACAAAGTACCCGACCAATATTCTTCTAAAGTATCAAGGTTATAAAAAACAAGGAAAGACAGAAACTGTCACAGATCAAAAGCCACTAAAGAGTTATGACAACTAAATGCAATATGGGATCCTGGACTGAATTAGGGAAACAGAATAAAGACATTCCAAATATGGTCTACAGTTTACTTAGTAGCATATCAATTTATTATTTTATTTAACACACCATGGTTATATTAAACATTATATTAGGAGAAGCCTGATGAAAGGCAAGTGGAAAATCTGTTTTATCTGTGAAACTGTTAAGTCTAGAATTAGTTCAAAATAAAAAGTTCTAAAAAATAATGGCACAAAGGACCTAATTTAGATAGAATGGTTAAAGAAGGAAAGACCTCCCCTAGAAAATGATGTTTACACACACATTAAGCATAAGTATGACCTTCTCTAAACCAAACTACGCAAAATGGAATATTTCTTTTGTAATTTCAAAAAAACAATTTGTATTCATATTTGACATTAACAATTTAAGTTTCAGAAAATTATTCCAATAATTGTATTAAGACTTGTAGTAACAATTTAACAGATTAGAAGTAGTATATTTAGAAGGCTGAAATTATTTTGCCTGTGTGGACAAGAAATGCTTAAGAAATGTAAAAACTTTGAGAACTGTTTTCTTAGCTATATATTCAATCATATATTCAAAAACCATGTATTAGTTTATCTTGAACTCTAGTAACAAGTAGCAGGCATAACACAGTAATTTCAAAATTTAGGAAATACAAGAAAAAGAGACAAACTCTTCTCTACTGCTCTCTTACCACACCCTACTCCAAGTCATTTCCTCATTATTCTCTTGGTCCTTTCCATGAAACTATCTTTTCCTACTACAATAGGACAAGTAAGTTTAGACAGCTATTCATTAGAAAGCAGGTGAAGAGAAAGGGGAACCCTCCTACACTGTTGGTGGGAATGCAAGCTGGTGCAGCCACTCTGGAAAACAGTATGGAGGTTCCTCAAAAAGTTGAAAATAGAGCTACCCTATGGCCCAGCAATTGCACTACTGGGTATTTACCCCAAAGATACAAATGTAGGGATCCGAAGGGGTACATGTACCCCGATGTTTATAGCAGCAATGTCCACAATACCCAAACTATGGAAAGAGCCAAGATGGCCATCAACAGATGAATGGATAAAGAAGATGTGGTATATATATACAATGGAATATCATGCAGCCATCAAAAGGAATGAAATCTTGCCATTTGCAACGACGGGGCTGGAACTGGAGGGTATTATGTTGAGCGAAATAAGTCAATCAGAGAAAGACATGTATCATATGATCTCACTGATATGAGGAATTCTTAATCTCAGGAAACAAACTGAGGGTTGCTGGAGTGGTGGGGGGTGAGAGGGATGGGGTGGCTGGGTGATAGACATTGGGGAGGGTATGTGCTATGGTGAGCGCTGTGAATTGTGTAAGACTGTTGAATCACAGACCCGTGCCTCTGAAACAAATAATACATTACATGTTAAAAAAAAAAAAGAAGAAGAAGCTAGCAGGAAGGGAAAAATGAAGGGGGGGAAATTGGAGGAGGAGACGAACCATGAGAGACTATGGACTCTGAGAAACAAACTGAGGGTTCTAGAGGGGAAGGGGTAGGGGGATGGGTTAGTCTGGTGATGGGTATTAAAGAGGGCACGTACTGAATGGAGCACTGGGTGTTATATGCAAACAATGAATTGTGGATCACCACATCAAAAATTAATGATGTAATGTATGGTGATTAACATAACATAAAATTAATAAATAAAATGAAAAAACCAAAAAAATTAATTAATTTTAAAAAAAAGAAAGCAGGTGCTGTAGTCAGTTTATCTAGGGACACAGGTTGAGAACAATGGAAGCGATTTGGAAGATGACCTAATCCAGTGGTTCTCAATCCCATCTGATCTAACACATTTAATATCAACTATTTAGTAATGGCCCCTTTATTATCCTGAAATTGAAATTCAAAGAGAATATAACCAACCTACATAGTTTTAAATGTGTGTGTATCATTCCATACTGTACTAAAAAGGAGAATGACAAGGAAATTTAAAATGAATTATGTATTCCAAAGCATAGATGCTTGAGTATAACTGTACCAGGAAACACAACCAAAGTAGTCAGACACGAACTCCGCATAAATTACTGGGACTGCCACCGCTACAACTGCAGACTGACATAATAGCTATCAGCAACTCAAATTCCATGAGGAGCATCCTGTAGGATCATCATCTCACAGATGGTGAACAACGCTCTGAAAATCCCAAAAAAAACGAATTAAAATCTCTCCCAATATACACATACTGACTCCAGGAAAATACAACCTCTGTTAACCTTAGTATTTATATTTCTTAAAACCAAACAAAAAATAATTCATTATACACATACAGTGAGTTATTGGTAGCCTCAGAAAATTACAAACAGGTTTTGTTTACCTATATGAATGTACCCTGAGACATTTCAAAAGTCATACTGGGCGCAGGACAATTTTTTGTTGTGCGGGATCCTTTTACGCATTTCAGAACATTAGTTATTTCTGATTTCCGTCCAATAAATGTGAGTTGAGTCCCCCCCAGTCATTTTGACAATAACATCCCCATAGATTTCCAAAATACCCCTAGGACATTAAAACCACTGATACTGACCAGCCCTCATTTAACAGACATGGAAGTAGAAGCTTCGAGCTTGTACTTTCCCACGATTACAAGCTAGTTGAAGATCAAACTAATGCTAGAATGACATAAGTCTCTTCTTACTCTGCTGTGCTGCATCTCTTCCACTCCTTCAGTCCTTGGTATTCAAAATATGTAAATTAGAACTTTCCCAGGCTCTATCAACACTAAATAACAAATCTGCTGCCTCTCTTGAAAACTTTATCTTCTCCCTTGAGATCCATTAGCTGCAAGAGCCAAAAGCATCCTTTCTAGCAGTCCCTGTGAATCAGGCCCACTCTCCTGTTCTTTTCCTCGTGTGCATTAGCCCCAAACTGAGCCTGCTAAAATACTCAGGGATCCTCACCTCAAAACAGGACGAAGTTAGGATTATTTTACACCACATATCTTTAAGCACTGTATGTGGCCTTTTCTCTACTACAGGACAAACAGGTCAAGAAGTCAGGGTTTCTGGTAGCATTCTCTGAGCCCTGTGGTCTTGCGCTCCTTCATCCAACACAATGCAGCTTAGTTCTAAATCCAAGGGAAAGTTGAAAAGAGTAGGATGTAGGAGGAGCTGCGAAGATTGCCTCACAGCTGATAATAACACAAGTCGAAATATCACTTCAGCCACTGATGTGAATTTGGTTTTAATGTTCAGCTATCTCAGGCACTCTATGTACACAGTGCATTTTTGATAATTGGTAAATCCATAATGAACGAGGTAATTAGTTCTCCAACTAACCTCATATTGATAGAAATGTTTCCCAAAGAAAGGCCTTTGTTATACCAAACCTTTTAAAAAATGGACAAGAGAAAGCTATTATGCATATCAGTTTCTTTCTACCACTTTTTGGTATTAAATCACAGTTCTTTATGCGTAAAGGAATATATTCTAGGAAAATGGCCTTAATATTAACATTCTTTGCATTGACAGAATCCCTAAACAACCTGTCAAAATGAAAAGGGCCTTTATCATTCTGTAGACATCCTCAGATAAATTAGACATAAATCCTATCCCACACAAGATAATTAAAAATATCTAATTTAAGGTTCATGAGGTTATTTCTGAAATAATGTCTCATGTGAAATGTAATATGTTTCACAGAAATATTTTTGCTATATTTAAAACCCATCAAAGTTATAACTTGTTAGAGATTCCAGTTAAATGACTCTTAAAATTGGAATTTACTTTTTGTTAAGAATATTCAGTGAAGATATTCAAAAGGATATTTTGTTCAAAGAATGAGTGCTTCAGAAGGTATTACAGAATAAGAAATGAGAAAATTAATTCCCTTTGAAATATGGACTTTGAACGAAACAATGAACAGAACACCAGATTCTAGCTTTTGGACTATCCGTATCTGTACATTTACCAGTCTGAAAATTAGGAGAAAAGGCTTTTTTAATATACATAATACATTTTTTTCTTTTGTATGCCTCTACTATACACATACACACACCCCTAAAACAAGCACAGTAGGAGCCCAATCTAATTCTTTATCTCTAAAACAAAGATTTATTTAATAATTTTCCTGCTGGATAGAAGTATCATCTAGGAATTTAAGAAAGCTACCCTCAGCTATATTCAGCTCTATTCCAGAATGAGCTGAGCGAGGCCGCCTCCAGGAAGGACTGGAGCTTTCTCCTCCTGATTCCCATCTCCGTCCACCCCAGCAGCAGCTCTCCAGTTACAACCCGAGATTCGTTTTACAGCCTGTGATGCAAGCTTCCACCTGCCTCCCTCCCAAGGGGCTGGAAAGGCAATGAGACACAGACCCTGCCCAGATGAAATCCTAACACTGTACGGGATATCTCCATCTGTTTGGCGGAGCTTATTATTTAATTACTAAGGGGGGCTTGGGTTAGCAACAAATGTGTAGGGTTAGCAACAAAAACAACTTTAAGCTAACAGAAGCTGATATCCCTGTTTATGACCAGCTTTTACTCTTTGATATGTTTTTTCAAACTGACATGTAAATTAGCCAAATTTTATTATAATCATCTGAGATGAATGTTTTTGCATGGTTTACCATAAACACATACGGTGTCACTGCTACAACTCTTTACCCGATATCACTTTGGGTAAAAGCCCGGGAACAGCTTTCATCCTATTGTCCAGACTACCTGTGGTGCTCAAAAGAATGGATGTCTACCTTTCCTCTAGGGAAAATACCTCACTGTCCCAATGTGCTTGCCATCCAGTGTGTTGCTGCACCATTGATGAACTCCAGGAGGCATCATAACATGATGCTCTGGTCCAAAGGGTGATCTGTTAGCTATTACTTGATTCTCTAATGCATCATTTGGCAGAGTTCTTTATGTACCATGCTTGCAGATATTCTGCTAATGAAATTCACCCTCATGTAAAATATCAGAATTAGAAAGGCCAACCACTCATTTTATTAATTAGCTATGCCTACAAAATTGTGTTGAGGCACATACAAACTATGAAATTCCCAACTCAGCTGATGAGGAAGATGTTGTCCTTTAAAACAAGAATAAGAAATACCCATAAAGCAGCATTTAGAACAGAAAGCACATTGGCTTAACTAGAAAATAGATGTCACTGTAATGGGGAAAATACATTGGGTTTTTTTTTTTTTTTTAAAGACTAATAAAGTACAACATGTATATCCTGAAAAGTGATTTTTTTTAAACTATACTGCTGAACAGTATTCTGTTGTTAAATAAGCATTTGTATACCAGCTCTGTGTCAAGTAAGTGTAACAATGTAAAATCAGTTAATGAAGCTTCAAAAAAAATTGATCTAGGAATATCATAGGAAAGAAAAAAAAAACAAGCTGTTTTTCATCTACTTAAGCAACTCAGCGACTGTATCTTGATTACCAAATCAAAGTTAGTACAGCATTTCCCCAGAATCTGATTAGCCTGGAGCTCTCCAGGTAAAAACATGAAATTTTTCATTGTTGCCATCAAAATTTTATAGGAGAGCTAATAACAGAAATTTCATCTCTGCATTTTAATGAAAAGGATGTCCTTAGTTTACCAAAATAAGATACAAATTAGAAGAAAGAGATACCAATCTGATGTCTTTTGGTGAAAGCCAGCAGATTGCAATTAGTAGTACTTCAGATACCTACCTGCTCCACAGATTTAAGGTGAGAAATCATGGCAACATGTTCTTCTAAAGTTTCTTTATTTGGTTGGTTGCTTTTGTGACCTGCCCACCTCATCACTCTAAGGTAAGAAATCATTGACTCCTAGACACTTATAATCTTAAGGTTTGTGTATTTGCTGTTTTGTAACATTCCCATCACATACCCTAACCCTTCACCTTTTTGGTTCTCTAAATTCTGCCAGTGTTCTACCATTCCTTTCCAAGGAGTTGAGGAATTAAAGATAATAGCCAACAATAGGTCTGAGCAGTTTCCCACAAGACACTCATTAAAAAAAAATGTTTCTTAGGTTCATAAAAATCTCAGGAATGAAATGAAATTTAAGCTTATTTAATCCAGGCACTCTAATAATCCTTGCCAAGTATCTAACCTCAAAACATCTGCAATGGCATAGCTCATGACTTTTTAATCACAGCCCATCCAATTTTTAGCTGATTCTGACTACTAAAGCAAAATGCAATTCCCAAATCTTCTACCCAGTGATCCTAATTTTACTTTTGAGAACTCTCCCCTAAAGGGGTACGGGAAGTCAGCTTATTCTTTCTCATCAGGCTTTCAAGTATTCGAAGACAGCAATCTTACGTATATTTAATCTTATCATTATGCTAAATGTCCATTTCCTTTCATTTTTTTCTGATATGATTTCAAGTGCCTACATCTGAACATCCACCTCTTTGGGGACCAAGTGAGATTTAGAATCTGGACTGAGCCAGGGAATAGTACTCTACCCTAAATGGCATTCATAGGGCAGTTCTGAGCCAAATCCTTTTAGGAGAACTAAGAAGCTAAGTTCGTGATAACCAATACCCAATGACAACTCTCAAATCGCAGGAGAATTAATAAGAATCATAGCCAGGCAGACATAAGAACAGACTGGAGATACCCAGGAGGAGGATGTGGAATGCATTCCAGTGTTGGTGGTTCATCTTTATCAAGCAGTTGTTGTGTGGACATGTGAAGGGCTAGATCGAAATCTGCACAGAATGATAAAGAGGTATGCATCCCAGGGCATTCCCATAGGTTACAAAGGTCCCTTTCACAGCTAATGGCCCAATATCACAAGAGTGACAAGTATACAACTGTCTGGACTGCAGTAAGATATAGAACATGATAGCACATGAATAAACAAAATATTAATCATTTAAATGGCTTATTAAGTTATAGTTTATCTTCCATGACAACATAAAAAAAGAACGCAAAATTTTAAACGAAAACTTAAGTAAAGATAAGCTAATGCACCCCGTAGAGAAAAGCAGCTCTGCCTCGGACTATGCCACAGCAACTTTGTAATAGTCCAAACTAGAAACAACCCACAAGGCCATAAGCAGGGATGGATCAACAAACTGGTAAAACTGTACAATGTAATACTATTCGGGGAGGGGGGGGATGAACTGTGGTTGAATCTCAAAAAATATGTCTAGCGAAAGAAGATGGAAGAGTCTATACTATATGATTCCAATTATAGGAAATTGCAGAAAAGGCTAAACTATAGTGCCAAAAAGTGGATCTCTGGTTGCCTAGATTCAGGGTTAGGAAGGTGAATTAACTTCACCAGGGCATGAGGGAACTTTTGGGGGTGACAGAAATATTCTAAATTTACACTGAACTGTACACTTAAAATAAGTGCATCTTATCATCTAAATTGTATCTCATTAAAGTTGATTTTTTTAAAAAAGCAATCAGAAAACCAGTTGGGCAGCTCTTAAACCCCCTGCCCATTCAGGGTATAAAAGGCCTAGAATGAAGATAGCCCTATCAAAAAAAAGTTTAAAAAACTATTTGAATGCTGTGGACCCTAATCTTCCTTAAAAAAAAAAAAAAATCTAGGGAAGATATGTCTTTCCTTGCCTTATATCTAGTGAAAAAGCTTCAAAAGGACTGCTCAGAAAACCTAATAACTGCTATTTCAGAGTGGGAGAGAAATGGACTTGATGGCAGCCTCACACTTGAGAAATCTAAGGCTGGAAACTTTGATGGCAGAGCAAAGATGAGGTAGCAAATTGGTGATTTTTCCTACCCACCTAGAATGCATCAGGACAAACTATTCTGGGGGGTTTTCTGGGAGCTAAGTAAAGAGAGCACTAAAGCGGGGACATTTTTGGTCTCATCCAGGAGAGTAGACCAAAAGATAAAGGGTCCTCGGCAGAAAAGTAGCTAGATGTGAAGGGTTGAATTCTCAGGGACTGAAGTGGTTAAGAGACAAGGTACAATAAAGGGGCACCTTCCCTGCCAAGGTAACTCTAGATAAGAGGTCTCCACAAAATAGTCTCTAAAGAACTCAAAATAAGTCTCACAGCAGAGACCGTCATACTTAACACCGAGTTCAGAGAACATGAGGGCAGTTTTTGCAGTACCAATGAAGGAAGAACCTTACTGCCCTTTCCTACATCATCATTCACCGTCCATTCCACTTCAATCCCAGAGGAATCAGAAATCATGGTTACTATTAACCATGATTTACTCACAGAGAGAGAAGAGTAAAACACAAGACATGGAAAAAGAAAAGACGCTGTCCATACAGTCCCTTAATAACTACATGCCTCCAGCCAATAGAAAGTTTGAGTTCAGGGGCAGTTCTGACTGTAAGTCAAGTGTGCAGTTTTGACAATTTTATAGAATTAGGCAATTTAATTTCTGGACCAGTACAATTTATGTTATATATGAATAACCAGAAAAGTTGAGCACCTGACTTTCTCAACAGTTGTAGGAATGTAAATATTCCCACCGAATGAAATTTAAAAGAGAAAGGAAGACAAAAGTAAAATTGGTACTATAGGGGTGCCTGGGTGGCTCAGTCAGTTGAGCATCCAACTCTGGATCTCAGCTTAGGTCTTCATCTCAGGGTCATGAGTTCAAGCCCTGCATTGGGCTCCATGGTGGGCATGGAGTCTGCTTAAAAAAAAAGTAAAATTGGTTCTATAGACTGAATGTTTGCCCCCCCATTCATATATTGATAACTAATCCCCAGTGTGTTGGTATTAGAAGGTGGGGCCTTTGGGATGTAATTAGGTCATGAGGGTAGAGCCTTCATCTCACCCCTTCCACCACGTGAGAACACAGTGAAAAGACAGTGGCCTGTGAACCAAGATGCAAGTGCTCACTTGCAAACCTGCAGCACCTTGATTTTGTAATTCCCAGCTTCCAGAAACATGAGAAATAGATTTCTGTGATTTATAAGTTTCCTAATCCACGATATTTTGTTATAGCAGCCCAAATGGACTAAGACAATTGCTTTCTAATTCTATTCCATGAATTGTACTTGTTCAAAATAACAGATGACTAATTAGGTAGATACCTAGAAACGCAGGGGTTTGCTAGGCAGGGCCACCAGCAACAGAATTCCAGGAGGGGCTATGGACGGAGACAAAATGTGAAAGCCACCCATGGAATTGGTCAGCATAACAGCCCTAATGACAGGAGCTTTACAGACATGATCTCTCAACAACCTATCAGGGGCTAAAGAACACAAGCTAATTCCCTCATTTAACAGCGCACAGAGACTAAGCACTGGGTCTCTCTCTTCTCACAGAAGTATTCTGCCAAATTAGTTTAACCTGATCATTTCTACACTCTAAAAGTCAAAGGCTTTTTGTCTTTTGCACACAATATTCAGTAACTAGTTGTTGAATAAAGCAATAAGTGAATAAATCTACTAATCAAATCGTACCCAGTTCTAATGTCACCACGGAGATAAGATATTCTAGCTCTTTTTATTCAACTTTATTTTATCGAGCTTAACTACTAAATATGAGTATAGGATTAGATAAGACATCGTATTTGCCACTCACTAAGCATCAATGTCTTTTAAAAGACATTAAGACTAATGTCTTAAAATCAGATGTCATTTTAAAAAAAAACGCCTGTCCTCATTTTGCCAAGCAAAAAGAAACAGAAATAGTAATGCAGATTTATTCATTTATCATTTATCAAATACCCACTTTACACTGACATGTCAGGATTCAATTCTATATAACCAAAACACAGTGGCTTAAGCCAAAAGTGAAGTTGTTGACTTAACGGACTAAAAAGGCCTTGATAGAATAGCTTTTAGTCCTGGTTCATTAAAACCACCAAGACCAAGTTACTCTTCCCCTCTTGCCAAGCTTTGTTTCTTCTGGCTTAGGTCCATCCTCAGACAGTCTCTTCTCTTATAGCAGGAACGTGGCTACAAAGTGTCCTGTGATATATCCTTTCAGGTCAAAGTCTAGAGGCAAGATAGAGCCTGCTTCCTTGATACCATTTTTTTTTTTTTTTTAAGTCCCAGAATTTAGTGCCTATGGATAAAGGGTTAATAAAATAACTTCCCCCACTGCATGAGAATCTGACAATTGGTCAGTTGTCTAGCTCTCCTTGTCTACCCATCTGATAATAGTCAAGGGTCAACTATAGGACTAGACATTTCTTACAATAAAAGTGATCCTTGATTACTTAGAGGAACTATAAATCAACAAAATAGCAGATGAGGTTGCCATGCTTTGGGCTTCCCTGAGCGCAATGACTCTGATAACTGGTAGTTTCCTTGCAGTGACCCTGGAAGCTAAGCTTATGCATTTGTTCCAAAAGATATTGGTTCTTACGGGGCATTACTTCATCACTTGTACAGTGTGGATCTTGTTTTCTTGCACCTGGGCCGTAGTGCTATGCTAGATTGCTGTAAGGACTCTTGCAGAGAAAGAATGTCTACTGCCACTGGCAAGCTGTGTTTCCTTTCCTATAACCTTCTGGGTGGTCTAGTAGTAGGGGAGACATAAGCCAGTGGGTTTAAATGTTTAGCTGAAAAGACCCCAGTAGGTATTACAGTGCCCATCTCTGAAACAGTAACTGTAACAGGGGGAGTAGAAATGACTGATTGGAATAACCTCAGGTTACACGTTCCAACCCTGGAACAAAGGGGTGGGTGTTGAGCTGCTTCATCGAAAGTACAGGGGCTGAAAATGAAGGAGAGGTTCCTCTGAAGCCCAGATTTCTTTACTAAAAAGAAGAATTAAATGCCCTGCAGCCAACCCAGTAAATATTTACTATGTAATTGACTCCTTCCTACATAGCACATCAAAGCCCATGGGATTCAAATTCTTGCCTCAACCAAGTGACAAGTATACCTACAAGTAATCAAAAAAGTATACCTGTGAGTATACCTGCAAGTAATCAAAAAAGTTGCATGTATTAAAATATCAAATGCTAAAAATCTACAGTAAGTCTTTGTTGGTCCCTCTTTAAAATGATCATCTACAACTAAACTGAATTCCAAGGATTCAGCAATTACCAAAATCCCCTGACGTCTTTGTTAGATTCTTTACTGTTTACCTTCCAAATTGTTTAAAGTGAAAAAATTGAAATTCCCATCCAAGAGGCAGTTAAACACAGTTAAAAGTATAAACTCTAACAGACTTGAAGCCTACTGTCTCTAACTAGTTGATTTTATGCAAAGTTTAGTTAAATATATGTTTCTCAGTTTGTCCATCTGGAAAATGGGGATGATATCCAACTCACTGGGTTATTTGGAGTAAATAAGTAAAAATATATGTAAAACACGATGGTGCCTGGCACAAAGGAAGAAGCAGCAAGCATTATTCAATATTATCCTCATCCCAGAATTCTGATGTATGTAATCCGTATCTCAACAGGACATTTTTTTCCTACTTTATGAGAATGATTATGTGTAATAAAAAATTGTGACTTTGGGAAAAGTAGGCACCAAGAAAGAAAGCTTTATTTAATCAAATTTGAAAAGGTGGTTAACTTGTAACACCAGATGTACAGATATATGAAATCTAGAGAAAGTCAGTTACTTGTACAAATGTTCTATGCTCTGAAATTTAAGGGTTTGGTTGGGGGAGAGGGTCTCAGGGATCTATCCCTGGTAAATATATCAAGGATTCAGCAAACTGGGTCTGCAGATATGGCCCAGGTCCAATAATGAACCTGAGTTACACAGGATAGGTTCCATGTCATTTCAGGAAACACTGCAGGGCTTGTTATGGGCTAGGCGGTGTCCTTGAGATGCTCACAGCCTAGTGTGTGAGAAAGACCCATAAATAAATGCATGCAATGCAATGTACTAAGTGCTATGTGAGGGCATGCACTGGGTGTTCTTTCCACAGAGTAAGGGGTTAAAACCTGAGATAACTTTTAGATTAAATTCACTCCATTCCCCTTCAATAGCTCCTCTGTGCCTGTCTGTTAAGAACACATAATAGTGAAATACCAGCCCTTCCCACTTCTCAGGCCCATGTGAGCATCAGTGAGTTAATGTACATTAAATCATTGAGCTTTTCTGAAATAAGTTACTGTAGAAAAACCCAAAAGACTTCACTGAGATGATCACAGCTTCCTGCAATCTGCTTTTATCTTTATCAAAGGAAACAATTTGAGCACAAACATGGCATTGCCATTATTTCAGAAGCATAAAGAAGGTGAATACCACCCAAATACATAATAGCCCACAAAATGAGAACCTACAATCTATTCTGATAAAAGAGAGACTTTCTAACTTTTTTCCTAATGCCAACATGAGGACAAAAGAATTGCCTCTGAAGAATTCTGTAAGGTCTTCATGTTTCTAAAATTGGAGGAAAATAGGTAATAGGGATAGGAATATAAAAGAATTTTAGAACTAGAAGTGAATTTTAAATATTATCAAATCCACCCTCTTTATTTCAAGAATACCTACAGATATTAAGCAGCTCACCTAAGCTAATGGAGGAGCCAGGAATAGCAACCAAGTCTAAAACTCTTCCTCACTATAGCAAGAGACACCCACAATTATTTTAAGATCTCTCATTATATTGATAGTATTGTAGTGTCTATGGTTCAGATTCATAGCAAGTTAAATAACTTTTTATTTCCAAGACTAGGAATCTACCATTTTTAATATGGCTTCTGTTAAAAAAAAAATTCTAAATTTCAAGAATTCTTACTAACAAAACCTCTTTAACACATCCCATTTTTTAGTTTCATTTGTGTGTGTTAATCATAGAGATTTTCTTATGTTCCTTCTGGCTAGTAACTTTTTTTTTTTTTTGCCCAGTTTGACACAGTGTCTACCTTATTACCTTTTACTTTTTTGCTCATTAACCATAATGTAAATATTGGAAACCTATTAAATAGTGTCAGCACAAATCAGATATTAAGAACCGTCCTGAGGGAGGGACGTCATGAAGAATGCCAATATGCTATACATTGTACAATTCCAGGTCTACTTCCTAAAACCCATCATACTCTAGGATTTCACTGACTGACATAAAACTTGACTCTTTTTCTCTTTGAAACAAAAGTTCCTGTGTTTCCTAAGTTACATGATGGTTCACCCCACTAAAAATGCTGAAGGATTTAACTGTTAGAGATGCACAGCTTGAAATGCATCATAAACTAAAACCATCATCAGAGTATTCCCTATCATATTTTCTTCACCTTCTTTAATGGAAAAAGCTTTTGACACTCCTCAATGTGTTTAGCTGTCTAATGGAAAACAACAAAATGAAAAACAGGAAAATTCACAAGTCACCTTGCAAAGTTACTTCCCTGAACTTGGACTGAAATTTAGTAAAGATAACCACAATATAGATCAAGAATGTTATTTGGGGCTATATTTATCTACCTTCAAGAAAGGATTAATTGTTTTCACTTTAGTAAATTTAAAATACTTTTGGTCCATTACCCAGGTAGATGTAAGACAGAAAAATGCTTCTTATATTTACTGCTAGCATTATAATAAACATTTTATTGTGCCCATTATCTGAGGCCTATTCCAGTTTTCATTGCCGTGGTGCTTACCATCTCTCCAAAATATTTTACAAGAAGTCTGAACTAGGGAGATGAACTGAAGCTGCTGAAATTGGAAATCATCATTTTTAATGCTTTCATCAAAAAAGGTCATTCCATTTTCTCCACATTTGTTTGAAAGTTTGGCATCAGAAACAGAGAAAGCAAGTAGTAGATAACCCAGAGTCATAAAGTATCAAAATAAGTGTAACAGAAGGAATGCGGCAAAGGCATCGAGGACACTGGATAGAGAGAGTAGCTGGGGCTTAGCCTGAGAAGGGAAGGGGGTAAAAAGGCAGGAAGGAAAACTAGGTGAGGAAAATATGGGTTAGTTGAAGGAAGGCAAAGCCTGATAAAATTTCAGAATATTTAGTCTCAGTAAGGAAGAAAGAGAGGTGGGGAGATTTTGGTCAGAGTTTGACATTTTAGAGTTTTAAGATCTTACAGAAAGAGCACTTCCAGAGAAAGGTAAAGTCAAGTGGAGAGCCGGAAGAAGGGGGGAAGGTCACTCATGTCAAAGGCCATGGAACTGTGAAGCCATGTGTAAAATGATTATTGCTGGAATGTCTCCCACATTTCTGCATATGTAGTGAGCTGTGTACTAACTACTCTTTATTCTGGACTATCTTTTTGAGAATTTTTATATTATGAACAACCTTGGAAGACAGACATAGTATCTCCCTCTGGAGTAGAGGGCAAGCATGGGAACTGCCCATTATAAAAGATTCAGGCACCTTAAAGCTCAGGATTTCATCCTAAAATGCAACCTACTACATATTCAGGCATCATCTGGTTCTCTTTACTATGGAAATTGGAAAAATACTGATATTCTGGCTATTACTATTACTGTAATAAACAGTCCTTATTTCTGACTCAGTGGTGTCAAGTCTTCAATCAGCAACCATGAAACTGTGCCATGTTAACTTGAGAGCTTGCAAGTAGCATAGACTCTCACACCCTTTCTATTCTTGATAGTTTGACAATGAGGATGGAGTGCTGAGAAACACACAATCTTTGGAAAAGGAAGGATGAAGGCACTTAACAAAATATGAAGGAAGTCTATGGGAATTGGTAGTAAACATGTTCATCAAATTGTATGCTCTATGGGACAGTCTCCCAATACATTGCTCATGAAGGGAGAGAAAGCCAGAAGTCAGGTTCCTTTCTAGTACATTTTAATAAGCTGGAAAGAAAAAAAAAACTGGAAAGAGTTTTGAATTCAAAGACCAGCTCTTTGGAAGAAAATCAAATTATATCTCTATAAATTATATAATATTAATTAAATATATATGTAATCCTAGGTATTAAAAATCTTATCTTGGGACGCCTGGGTGGCTCAGTCATTAAGCATCTGCCTTCGGCTCAGGTCATGATTCCAGGGTCCTGGGATCAAGTCCCGCATCGGGCTCCCCGCTCAGCGGGAAGCCTGCTTCTCCCTCTCCCATTCCCCCTGCTTGTGTTCCCTCTCTCGCTGTCTCTCTCTCTCTGTTGAAAAATAAATAAAATCTTTAAAAAAAAAAAAAAAAAAATCTTATCTTTTCTGGCAACAAGGGAAAAATGAAGGGGGGAATTAGAGGGGGAGACAAACCACGAGAGACTATGGACTCTGAGAAACAAACTGAGGGTTCTAGAGGGGAGGGGGGTGGGGGGATGGGTTAACCTGATGATGGGTATGAAAGAGGGCACGTATTGAATGGAGCACTGGGTGTTAAATGCAAACAATGAGTCATGGAACACTATATCTAAAACTAATGATGTAATGTATGGGGATTAACATAACAATAAAAAAATTTAAAAAAAAATAAGTTGTAAATTGTTTTCCACTGCCCCTTAGTAACCAATAGCACATATTTTTGAGATAATAAATAATATCAATCCTTGTGTTAAATGTCTAACAGTACCTTTGCCCTAATAAGTCTGCCAAACACAAAGCAAAAAAATACTGTCAGTAAGGAGTAGTTGAAACAAAACGTGCAAGTTGCTGAGGGCTTGACATAAACTTGGCTTGTGGGCATCATGGCAGCCTGGGGGTCTCTAAAATTCCATGAACTGCAAATGGGACAGTTTTAGGCCAGAAGGGCCTGGAGCTACTTCTACTTTAACTGAGTTCCTCAGCCTTCCTTTTGGAAATACATATAAACAGACCATCAAGCTCCTTTCCCATGCCCATTATTACTAGACGAGAATGTCATTTATACCAGAAGGTACTATCCACCATGTGCACTCATCTATGGAATTCCTCATTATATACCATAAAATTGATCACCAAACAGCACCTAAGAAAGTGAAACAAGGGGGGAAATGCACAATCCATTACAGTGCAAAGTCACCTAATCCCTTAAAAAAGAATTGCCAGTTCATTGTTTGTTCTGTAATCCATCAGCAAGGTCTGCAAACTATTTAAGCTCAGTCATGCACAAGTGATTACAGAAAGAGCCATACACAAAATAGGCTCTCATATTAAAAAGGCTATTGGGAAGTTAGGTTCCAACTATCTTCCTGCTTTTTGATGAGGAAAACACTCACATGAAACATCAATCAACAGCCTGAGCCAAATGAAAGAAAACTTGAAATAACCATTTATAAATAAATGAATCCAAGTGGCTGGAGATGAACAAGTAACTTATTTAAAGTTCCAAGGTCTTTACATATGAGAGTTTGATCATGCTGTGGGCAATGATATGAAACTGCATATTATCATAGAAATGAAGATGTCACTCCAAGGTTAACTCCATTTGAATTTATTGATGATAGGCTTTAATATACAAGGCTAAAGCACTTGAATACCCTAATTGAGTCAGACCCTTACAAGTAAAAAACACATGATGAAACACTAAATAGGGAAAACTAATAAACTGAGAATAGGAGAGCAGCTGCTAACAAATTGTGATCCTTGCCTTGTCTTTTGAAAAAAAAAAAAAAAATCACACTACTCAACATCAGAAATGTCTCTCATTGAACTGAAGCGAGAGTTTGAAAAACATTCACTCAGCTATGATTGAAGCTTCAAGTCAAAGCATATATGGAAAGACATTTGGGAAATATCTTCCATCTTAGCCTCCCTGGGATGAATCACAGGTGGTGTCCTCTACGATGTCTTGCCTTCAAAGGTTCAACAGACTCATGCTCTAAAGTTAACAGGTAACACCAGCTTTGTTTCATTCACAGTGACTCTTCTATTTCCCATCAAGCTCTTAACACACTTCCCCCAGAAGCCTCCATCAATACTCCAGGTCAGTGCTGCCATAGTTCAGATGGTCCAAATTATACCAAAGGAATAAGAAAGTACCTTCTAATGCTGAAACAAAGTGTCAATGTCTGGGGTTAGGTGTAAAAGTCATTTTTAAAAAATATATTCTATGATACATATCTACATATATGCTGAACAAATACCAGTTTTTTATCAATAAGACATTTTCTAGAGTTTCACTGTAGGAATTCTTGTATTGCTCAGAAGCTTTAGGTAACTCTACTTGCTGCCCCCAGTTCATTAGGCTCTCTCTACATTTTCCTTTTTAATAAGAGGATCAGATAAGAAATTAAGTTATTGTAGGAATAGAATACATTTCATTAGCTGAAAGACCATTCAGGTTACAAATGATGCCACTTGAATCTGAACTCCAGTTTGCGTTTAGATTCTGCCAGCTGCAGGAGTTTGGACAAGTTACCTAACCTTTCTATGCCTCAGGTTCCTCACCTAAAATAAGAATACCAACTCCTTTGGTTCATTGTAAAGATTAAATGAGATAATCATAAAGCAGAACAGTGGTTGGCACATAGGATACACTCAATAAATCTTAGTTACGGTTATTATCACTCTTAGTATTGTTACTTGGGAAAGGAAAAGGAAAGAAATTTTCATGAAAATCAGATCTGCCAGCCAAACAGTTCTTAAAGAGACAGGAGAAATATGCCAAAAGGTTTTTGAGGCCATTTCTTGTCCTTCAAGACAAAGCAGAAACCTGAAAATTGTATCCATTACAATGTTTATCATACTTTAATGTGCAATAAAATCACCCACGATCTTGTTAAAAATGCAGGTTCTGATTTAGTTAGTAGGTCTGGGTGGGGCCTGAGATGCTGTATTTCTAATGAGCAACTTGGTGATGCCAGTACAGCTGGACCACACTTGGAGTAACAAGGTACGGCAAGGCAAGTTCTCTCCTCTGTCCTTTGCAAACCATTGTACAACTGTCTTAGTCCATTCAGGCCATGATCACAAAATTCCAGTCAGTGGCTTATAAGCAACAGAAATTTATTCTCACAGCTCTGAAGGCTGAAAGTCCATGGCCAGGGCACCAGCACAGTCAGGTGAGAGCCTTCTTCCAGGATGCCAACTTCTTGTATCCTCACGTGGCAAAAGGGGTGAGGGAGTCGTGTTGAGTCTCTTTTATAAAATAAGCACGAATCCCGTCAATGAAGGCTCCACCCTCATCACTTAGTCACCTCCCAAAGGCCCTACTTACTAATACCGCAACCTTTGGGATTAGGATTTCAACATAAGACTTTTTGAGAGGGGTGGAAGGTGGGGGGGTACACAAACTTTCAAACCATACATAGCAGCTATCCATCATATATATGACAATGACAAAGCTACCGCACCTCTGTGCCTCAGTTTCCCCAACTATAAACTGAAGATAGTAATAGTACCTAACTCTTAAGAGTTATAAGGATAAAGTCAGTTAATTAATATGTATCAAGTGCACAGTATACTGCCTAATAGTAAGTGCTAAACGTGTTAATTTTTTAAATTGTGCTACTGTTTTAGAAAATAACAGACCCTTAGTAAAGTTTAACAGAATACAAACCTACACCAATTAATATCTTACTCATTGCAAACTCTACAGTTTTCCACCTGAAGACTTTTCTTCTAGGTTTTCCAGCATCTCAGCAGCTTACTTTCTTGTATTTTCCCTTAGCTTCCAGATTTCCAAGTTAAAATGCTTTTGAATTTAAAACCTCAGCTCATACAGTCTCATCAGGACAAAGATTTTGTTAAACAGAAGACAGAGAGACACTCACTATTCCAGGTTCCTAATAATACCGAATACAGTCATGGGCTTTAACTGTGCTCATGACCAAACATTTAAGAGTTCAAAGTAGAATGAGTCATTTTACAAATGCACAGTAATTCTTCAAAAGTTCAGGTGTATCACCAGGAAAAGTCTCCAGACTGGAGCTCCACAGAAAGAAATATCAAGTTATTCAAGTGTGATTATTTTTCTCTTCCCAAAGCTCATGAAAGATTATTGCCCCTCACCATGTCATTGTATAGTTACCTCCCTTTTTAGGGAGAACCCATTGGGAGTTCTAGAGAACAGTAAAGACAAAACCATTCTGCTTTGCCTACATTTAGGAGATTATACTAATATGTATCCTGTACATTCCTATGCAAAATTCTAGAAGACTCTGAACACCTATACAAGCTGTACATCTTGGCTACAAGGGAAAGAAAGTCTCTCATTAAGAAGTTTCATAATCCTCTTCATGTTTTAATCCTCCAATCTCATCTACCACAAAACTCATACTATGACAAATAGGAGGGACATTATCATGATAATAGTAAGAAACCAACCCCTTCTCCCATGCTATTCAGGCCTTGGAAGACCGGTTTGCCTTCTTGCTTTGAGTATCTTGTAGCATCTAGCACTCACGCATGAACAAAGAGCAGTATCTGGGTAGACGAAAGCTCTGACAGCTTGAGACCAACAATATTATTTCTCCCATTTCTGCCAAAAGACAACATATCAGAATATGGGAAAGATAAAGACTAAATATTCTAAGACAAAAGAAAACATTTTCTCTTACTAGCCCAATTTAGTATGGAAATAAAGGATGAGAAAGAATAGTCTAATCTGTAAAAACAAAACAATTCTACTCCAGGCATATTTGACTTCAGAAACCTTGATATGTAAGAAATCAGCCCTGGGGGCTCCTGGGCGGCACAGTCAGTTAAGCATCTGACTCTTTGCTTCTGCTCAGGTCATGATCTCAGGGTCATACTCAGCATAGAGTTGGCTTGTGATTCTCTTTCCCTCTCTCTCTGCCCCTCCCCCTGCTCTTTTGCATGATGTGCTCTCTCAAATAATTAAATCTTAAACAACAACAACAGAAACCAGGGTGCCTGGGTGGCTCAGTCAGTTAAGCATCTGCTTTTGGCTCAGGTCATGATCCCAGGCTCCCTGCTCAGTGGGAAGTCTGCTTCTGCCCCTCCCCCCTGCTTGTGCTGTCTGTCTCTCATAAATCTTAAAAAAAAAAAAAAAAGCACTGTCAACTATACTCAATTTTTTTTAAATGAGCCTACTTAAGCCCCACTAAACAGTTACCCAGTTTTTGTTCAACTGTTAGAAGTTCTTACGTTTTCTTATAGGCTTTCAGTTTCCTTTATATTGAAACCAACAAAATTACTCTAAGAAATTAAAGTTTCTTTGTTTTGTGTGTTTTGCTCAGGGATAAATGAATCCCAAGTACAGCACTGCCTGGCTCTAACAAAGAATGAATCCTATTTCTGTGTGTGGAAGTAAATTGATGGGCTTATAAATATATTCAAGAGTTTGGAGATAAAGCACATGGCATATTATGAACACAAGGATGCGACAGTATTATAACTTTGGGCAAAATTGTCCTACAAGTGGCTCCAGGGCACAAAGGTACAAGTGATTTTTTTTTTTTTTTACTGGTAACAGGTATTACATTCAATGGTTCACCTCACCTTTCCTCCTGAGATGCTTGTTAGTGTCATGTCTTAGTCTAGGAGTTCTGGAATCACAGGGGGTTTGAATTCTGGCTTTACCACTCACTAACTATGTGAGCTTAAGCAAAATAATTACTCTTTAAGGCCCAATTTTCTCATTTTTGGTATAGAGATAATGATAGTTCCCATCTTATAGGACTATCAATGAGGATTATACAAGATAATATGAACCATGAGAGACGATGGACTCTGAGAAACAAACTGAGGGTTCTAGAGGGGAGAGGGGTGGGGGGATGGGTTAGCCTGGTGATGGGTATTAAAGAGGGCACGTTCTGCATGGAGCACTGGGCGTTATACGCAAACAATGAATCATGGAACACTACATCAAAAACTAATGATGTAACATATGGTGATTAACATATATAATAAAATAAAATTTTAAAAAAGATAATACAGAGCTTTTAGTGCCTACACATAAAAACACTAAATACACATTTGCTGTAATTAATATTAGCTCCCCAGGAGCTAGATTAGATGGACCCAAACATTTATTTGGGTCTTTTATATTTGGACACAAAAATAGGGAAAAGAAAAGGAAAAGATACCATCTTTTGAGGTATTACTGAATTATAATTACCTTTAAAATAAGGCTACTTTTGGGGCGCCTGGGTGGCTCAGTCGGTTAAGCGTCTGCCTTCGGCTCAGGTCATGATCCCAGGGTCCTGGGATCAAGCCCCGCATCAGGCTCTCTGTTCAGCGGGAAACCTGCTTCTCTCTCCCACTCCCCCGCTTGTGTTCCTGCTCTCGCTGTCTCTCTCTCTGTCGAATAAATAAATAAAATCTTTAAAAAATAAAATAAAATAAGGCTACTTTTTTTTCAACATGCACAACTCAACATAACAAAACAGAGCACATAAACAACTACTCCTTGGTGCACAAGCATAAAGATTTTACAGGTGAAATTTTCCCACATGTAAAATAACAGTCATTTTAGACACAGTGCAGTCAATATAACAATCATTACACAACACTGACAATTTTGAACAGTCTCACAAAATTTGTGCCTATGTGGATTATCAATTGTTTTATCTTCAGGGTTTTATACTTGGCATATTTCACGGTCTTATTTCCAAGAGGTTCTCTGCCATACCTGGGATCTTTTCATAGCTGTTAATAATCTGTCTTTAACTTAAATTCAATTATCAACTGCCATTATTTCTGTTATTTGAGTATTTCATCCTATATTCTTTTATTCAGACATATAAAGATATCAAATATGGAAATAAACTTTGATATAACTGTCTTTAAACAGCAATGATTCATGGGATAGTGTCTGCTAATTTGCTCAACTAAATAAATCCCGAACCATACCTCTGTGCAGCTAAACTTCAGTTTCTTTCTAACCTCCCTCACAATACTTTCACTGGATACATTAAGTCTCTGTCTTCCCCTAAGAAGGACTACTCCTGCTACTGCTACTTCTTATGAGGCATTTTCATTTATCAGAACTAAACAAAGACCTTGTGTGCAGTGTCTCATTTATTGTTGAAAGAGAATAGGTTATTTGGCTAAGGGCTACACTGTCAATAAGTACTGAAGCTGGAATTTGAATTAGATTGAATGACTCAAAGACCATACTTTTAACGTCGTTATATTAAGACAATATTCCAAAACTTTTACCCCAAAAGTATATAATTTATACCAAAAGTATATAATTCTGTATAATTAAAATATAATTTATGCCAAAGGTATATAATTAAAATTTATACCAAAAGTATATAATTCTGTATAATTAAAAACTATAAGTCAATATTTTACTCACTTATAGAATTTCTGTGTTTTTTTAGCATCAGTCTGATTAAATTATTTATGTTCTTTATTTATAGGAGAAAGGTAGTGTTCAATTCTGTAATTTCCTGCTGGTTTTTCCCCCAGATAATTTCAACACAATGTTATTTATTCAACTTGAATGTATAAAATTGATATCCTTTACACAGCAACCTTGAATATCACTATTTGTTTTGGAAAATTGTGTAACAAAATTATAACATGCCATTAAATGTTATACATATGAATGGAAACAAATTTAGAATAAAATAAAACTCGGCATAAACATTGGAATTTATCAGTACTACTGATTAAAGAAACTGTTTTCATTATTGCTCTTACTAGAGTTGACCCTTAACACAGGTTTGAACTATGTGTGTCCACTCATACATGTTTGGTTTTTTTAATAAATACCGAAGAGTACTATAAATATATTTTCTCTTACCATTTTCTCAACATTTTCTTTTCTCTAGCTTACTTTATTATAAGAATACAGAATATAATACATATACAAAATACATATTAATCAACTCTTTTTGGTAAGGTTTCCAATCAAAAGTTGGCTATTAAGTTTTGGGGGAGTCCAAAACTATACATGGATTTTCAACTGTGCAGTGGGTCAGTACCACATCCCCCGCATTGTTCAAGGGTCAGTTGTATTTCTTGTATTCTACAGCAGCAATTCTAAACATTTGGGATGATGACAAACTCCATTTAAATATCAGAGGGAGGCTAAGGATATTCCCTTTAAAAATACACAGAAACAAACACATGTGATATGGTGACTAACATAACATAATAAAATAAAATAAAATAAACACATACATGTGAATATATACCACAGTGTTTCATATAATTTTAGGTAATGTTTATCAGAATCCCTTTTCCAAGTGTTCAATGAGTTTGTATCGATAGAAAGTGGTAATATCTAGATTTACTCTAGATATATTCCAGTTGTCCATGCAGAAAACAGATGACACCTGGCTATAGAGCTTAACAAGATAAAATTGTTCATTATGTGAGAAATACCTGACTTGCAGGCATGAAGTACAAGAATAAAGGCTTATCAACAAGATTACTTCAGCAAAGCCAAGGGTCAAGTGAAACCACGATGTTACCCCTTGGAAGGTATAGCTTCATTTTCTATATCCAAAGAGCTTGTTTTCCAACTATGACTCCAGAACTGGACATATGAAAAATAATTTCAAACAAAAATGTTCTATTTTCCCTGGGGAAGAAGATGAAAGAGGAAAGATTCTCCTGTATACCTTTTTCAATGACTGAATCTATGTATCTGCAAGAATCCCTCCATCCTAATATCATCAATTCTCAGGGTTGTAATAGAGTTACCTACTCAACCGTAGGGTGATACTCATTTTGTTTATGGAGAAACCAATACTCAAAGGTTTAACCCCAAGATCACAACTATGTTTCACAGAACTCCAATGTTGCCCCATTTTCCATACTTTCTCAGTGGTTCACAGCTTCAACAGTTGCTTATACCAAAGCTGTTACAATTACAGAAAATATTTAAAAGGGCCATCAGAACAGGTATGTTTAATCTTTTTGCCTCTCATGTCTAAATTCACATTCCTTCCAATTTTCTAAGTTATTTTCTATTAGCTTAATTTACTGAAAGGTGATTTGGGACAAACAGATAATTAAATCACCTTCTTTCAACCTGGATTAGTTTAATCATGACTCATAAAGCCTCATTCTCACAGAAAAAAAAATTCTGAAAGTCAGTGAACATTTAGATAATTTAAAAATAATTATATACTTAGAGTATATAAAGTTGATTATCTGACTAATGGCCATAAATAATGAGCAAATTATTAGATTATGCATATGCTAACATTTCTTTTCCTAACCTGAAGTTCTATTTAACTATTTCCATTGATTAATATTATTTCATCATTGGGATATTTAAAAACCTAGCCATTATCTTCAGAGGAAGCAGGAAAGGGAGGGAAGCAGTCAAATGGAAACTAAATACAAGAGTGATATCTCATGTGGACAAAGTATTTTAATGTACTAACAGAGACCTAAGAGCAGTAACCGTCAGCTAAATAAACAATTAGGCTTAAAATCTAACTCTCAGCACAGGTAAAATTTTCCCCAAATTTTGATAGCTTTTGGCCTAGAGGGGTTTCTAATCAGTATTTATCAGCTCCAGAAATAACACTATTTATTATGACCATTACCTATGTATATAGATACATTAAAAATTCATGGTCCTATATTTTCGCCAACATTTGCAAAAATATGTTGTTTGTGAAACTGTATTGTGCCTGAGGCAGCCTGCGTCACACCATTCCTGACTACCTAATGTCAGTTGTTCTGAAACTGGCTTCCAGATTGTCTTTATCACACTGTTTAAAGCTTTAGTCTTTTCAAACTACTTCAGCTGATCCTTGGTCATCCTAGTTCTAGGTCTTCTACTTTTTCACATTATCCTGCTCACTCTAATCTTCTTACCTTTTGCTCAAATCTTTCACTGGCTTCCTATTACCCAGTTAATTCTTGACATAGATGTGGTAGTTCTATTAATTAGCCTTCTCAAAAACATTGTGGTATGGGTGCTCCCTTTGTATTTCAAATACGCCAGAAATCTTTGTGAGAAAAAAAGAACCCATCCATGTCCCATGAAAATTATATGGATATGAGGGAGAGTTCATAAAATTTTGCAAGTTTGGATGCACTTAATTTGGGGGCAATTGCACACAGTGACTTCGTCATAAGGTTTATGTAGAAGAGATTCCACTGGCCTCAGATGAAATTGAGATTGGGGCCAGATGCATACAACCAAGTCTGTTGCTAGTGACATCAGTTCACCTGGAGACCGTGGTGAGAAACAGACCTCTGGAACTGGTCGATAGTTTACTTCTGACCCTGGGCACCAAACATACATTGGCAACATCTCATGAGGGACTAATTCTTCTGCAATTCCCAACCCTCACCCTTACGGCAGCCACCATGTCAAGAGTACTGTGGGAATGTTATCTTTAGTTTGTATATTCCAGGCCAGAATCTACTTTGTTCAAGGTGAACTTTTGAAAGGAAGTTGCACAAGTTCATACAGAAGGACACTGCACATTTCTACTCCACCGACCCCCCACTGGGCCATCCTTATCCACACTTCAGTCATGCTGTAAAATATGCCAAAAACATGAGGCCAGTTCAAAAGACAAGTGGATCCAGACATGTTTCTTGCTGAATGCCATCCTGACACCACAAACAGGACTACAGGATTCACTTCACATTTATTGCTGCTTGGATGAGATGACACTCTTTAGAATGCCAGAGCCTCTGAAAACATGGAAAGCCACAAAGCAGTGTCGCCTGGTTGAAAAAAGAACTATGAGAACCTCCCCAGGTAAGAATACAGAGAAGTTGGAACTTCAGACTAGAGCTTAGCACTCCAAAGGTAGAGGAATTTCCCTGCCAGAAAAGACTAATTATAAAGCTAGAGTAATTACCAAAAGTGAAAAAAAATAGAAATTCTTACCATGTCAGGTGAAAACAAAGCTAGAAATTCTGAAAATGTACAGAATAAAACCAAGAAGTAAGAAACAAAACCAGAAAATTTACAGTACAAACCTGCTACCCTAGGGCAGTGAATTGGGCCTCCAACTGTCTGCAAGACCTCAAATGGCCTGGAACTTGAACCTTGAGCAGTGACCTCAAGAGGGCTACTAAGAATCATCACTCTTCTGGAAAAGATGGAGGTATAAGGCACAACAAACATAGGAATGGGTACTAATCCTGACAGCGAAGAGCCTTAAATGTACTAAGTGCTCATAGGAGCTGAATGGCACAAGGTAGCACATCCAGCCAGAAGAAAGGGGCACAAATAGGATAAAGGGAATAGAGAATGGGAAGTGAAGGTCACAGGCTGACATGCGTATGCTCTAATGCATCTGAAGTTGCACGAATATAAAAATTTCTATTCTTTCACATGATTCCTATTCTGAGTGATTCTAACTACCCAGTTGTGATTACATGCCACATGCTGAAGACTCTCAAAATCTACATGTCAAGCCAGTTTAATGTTTTCTAATTTTTTTATCCAACTGTTATCCAACATCTCCAGCCATATCAGTCATTTCTCTCAGTCATATCAAACTTGGTATTTCTGCAACTGATCTCCTCATCACTTTCACCCTGCCCATGTCTAAATGCTCCTTAATGTTAGTTTGGGTTCTCCAAGAAGCAGATGCCACATAGGTATTAGAGATGTAAGAGCTTTACTGGAGACACCTGTGAAGAAGGGCTAGGTCTGGAGTAGGCAGGGAGACCCTTTAGATCACAGTGTAGATCTGACATGTGAAAGGAGGGGGTGGAGAAAGGATTGAACAGAAAAAGCTTCATACTACAGTGCAGTGCTCAGAGTCTTAGCCAGACAAATGGCAATTCCTTGAGCAAAAATTACTAGTGGAAGAGTCCCACAACAGGCAGGAATGGCCCAGCTCCAATGCTACCATAGTGACCAGGCATTGGATGCAAGGTGCTTAGGCATCCCTTGCAGCAGCCAATCCAAAGGTGATATGGTTGGAGCTATCAGTCACTACATACCCTGTAATAGGTAATCTTAAAGGGACATAGGGATGATGCATCTCCCTTGCTTTCACACTCCTTATTTTCTCTCTTAGCTCATGCTCCTGCCATCCTTCTAATTTAACTAAATTAAGAACCAGTAATCATTATCTCCTCTCCTACCTCCTAAATTCCTTAAATTTGCTTTTTAAGCATTTCCCAAATCCATCTTCTCTTCTCCATCACCCACTCCAATTGTCCCTGCTCAAATTCCCATCTTCTACTGCCTACACTACTGCACTAAATTCTAACTCCTTTAGTCATTTTATTCCCCCCAAATCCACCCAATACACAGGTCTGCCAGATAAATCTATATACTTAAAAAATATAATCCTTCTATAGCTCCCCATTTCCAAGATAAAAAATATTCACACACACTCTTACCAATATATATATATATATATGATCCCCACAGCATAGGACTTCTGCCTTCTCTCCAGCATGATCTCCAGTCTTCATGATCCAAAGACATTAAATGTTTTGTACCTCCATGTCTTTGCTCTAATTTTTCCTTCTGCCTAGTATTCCTCTCATTTGGTAGGAATGTTAGTTCTTCAAGACTCAGCTCAAGCATTACTTAATCTAGTAAACTACCCTTGACCACACTGGGTTATATGCATACTCTCTAGGTTCACATAAAACCCATGCATTTTCTACATTACATTATAAATATTTACATCTCAAGCCTCCAAAAGACCAAGTTTCTTCAGGATACTCACTCCCTGTGGAGCAAAAGCTTCAAGGTTTCTTATTCATTCATACGTTCCCCATACTTAGAAAAGCACCAGTATATAGGAGCTCAATTTATGGGAAGAGAAACAGAAGGAAAGAAAATACCCAAAAAACTATTGAACTTTGCAACATTCCAAATTTCTGTCATATCAAACCAAATCCATTGAGTGCTATAAGTTTTTACCTCCTTTAATTATTTCAACAGCCCTGTAAATTTACGTATTATAGAGAGGGAAAAGATGGCGGAGGAGTAGGGGACCCTATTCCAACCAGTCTCCGGAATTGAGCTGGATATCTACCAGCCACTCTGAGCACCCACGAAATCAGCCTGAGATGTAAGAAGATAAATCTGGATCTCTACAAACGGAATATCACAGGTGGTTGGTTTCAAGGTTGGAAGCAGGGAGCCATGACTCCACCGGCAGATATCGGAGGATAAACAGCAGCGGGAGGGAGCCTGGCTGTGGGGATCCTACACCACCGGTGAGCAACAGCCTCGCGTGTTGGGGATGGGGCACAGACTCGCAGACTGGTAGCGGCGGGGAAAGGACTTTAGATGGAAACCGGATTGGTGGGAACGCATGTGCGAACTGGGGGTGGCTGGTGGTTTTAGAAGCACGAAGTGCAGAGACGTGCGAGCCCCGACCTGGAGGCGAGGACTGGGAGCCCTGCTGAGGGGCGCACAACCCAGGACTGCAGTTTATAGTGGCACAGACAGAAATGGAGATTGTGTGGCCTGGAGAGCTCACTGAAGAACAGACTGCGATCTCTCTGCTCTGAGGCAGAGGGTTGGAAACGGTCTCTTTTGCTCTGACTCTTGGAAGACATTTGGAAAGATGCCAGGGAAAGCCACCAGGGAACAAAAGCCCCAAAAAACTGGTTTTCACTGAGCCCATCCCCCACCACAGGGGGGCAGGGCAACTCTGCCCAAACAGGGTTGCCTGAGTAACAGTGAGGCAGGCCCCTCCCACAGAAGACAGGTTGGGAGAACAAGAGACCAGCAACCCTAAGGTCCCTAGAAAACAGGTGCATCTTGCTTGGGTTGTGGTCAATAATTTGGACTCTATACATTCCCTCAATCACCCCTCAAAAGAATGACTAGGAGGAACCCCCAAAATAGGAAAGACTCAGAGATAATGACTTATGCAGATTTACAAATGGATGCAGATATAACCAAGATGTCAGAGATGGAATTCAGGCTAGCAGTTGTGAAGACAATAGCTAGAATGGGGAAATCAATTAATGGCAACACAGAGTCTCTAAGGGCAGAAATGAAAGCTGAACTGGCAGAATTTAAAAATGCTATCAATGAGCTCCAATCTAATCTAGATAATTTAACAGCTAGGGTGGGGCAGAAGAACGAATTGGTGACCTGAAAGACAATTTAATAGATTAAAAAGGGAAAAGAGGAGGCCAGGGAAAAACAACTCAGAATCCATGAAAATAGAATCAGAGAAATAAGTGAAACCATGAAGCGTTCCAATGTCAGAATTATTGGAATCCCGGAGGGGGTGGAGAGAGAGAGGACTAGAAGATATATTTGAGCAAATTGTAGCTGAGAACTTCCCTAATGTGGGGAATGAAACAAACATTCATGTTCTACAGGCAGAAAGGACCCCTCCCAAGATCAAGGAAAACAGGCCAACACCCCGGCATGTAATAGTAAAACTCGCAAATCTTAGAACCAAGGAAAC
The DNA here is from genome assembly GCF_004348235.1 of Phoca vitulina. Lineage (NCBI taxonomy): Eukaryota > Metazoa > Chordata > Mammalia > Carnivora > Phocidae > Phoca > Phoca vitulina. Next base: position 15,272,418 of record NW_022589710.1, on the reverse strand, counting down.
CATCTTAAGGGCAGTTAGGGGGAAGAGATTCCTTACGTACAGAGGGAGGAACATCAGAATAACGTCAGACCTATCCACAGAGACCTGGCGAGCCAGAAAGGCCTGGCAAGACATATTCAGGGTACTAAAAGAGAAGAATATGCAGCCAAGAATACTTTATCTGGCAAGGCTGTCATTTAGAATGGATGGAGAGATGCAGAACATCCAACACCAGCAGAAACTGAAAGAATATGTGACCACTAAGCCGGCCCTGCAAGAAATATTAAAGGGGGTTCTATAAAAGGAGAAAGACCCCAAGAGTGATATACAACAGAAATTTACAGGGACAATCTATAAAAACAAGGTCTTCACAGGCAACATGATGACAATAAATTCGTATCTTTCAATAATCACTCTCAATGTGAAAGGCCTAAATGCTCCCATAAAATGGCACAAGGTTGAAGACTGAATAAAAAGAGAGGACCCATCCATATGCTGTCTACAAGAGACTCATTTTGAACCTAAAGATACATCCAGACTGAAAGTGAAGGGATGGAGATCCATCTTCCATGCCAACAGACCTCAAAAGAAAGCTGGGTAGCAATTCCTATAGACAAATTAGATTTTAAACTAAAGAGTGTAGTTAGAGACACAGAAGGACACTGTATCATTCTTAAAGGGTCTATCCAACAAGAAGATCTAACAATTATAAATATCTATGCCCCAACATGGGAGCAGCCATCTATATAAGCCAACTGTTAACCAAAATAAAGAGTCATATTGATAACAATATGTTAAGTGTAGGAGACCTCAAGACTCCACTCTCAGCAATAGACGGATCATCTAAGCAGAAAATTGACAAAGAAACAAGAGCTTTGAATGACACACTGGACCAGATGGACCTCATAGATATATACAGAACATTCCACCCTAAAACAACAGAATACTCATTCTTCTCGAGTGCACATGGAACTTTCTCCAGAATAGACCACATACTGGCTCACAAATCAAGTCTCAACCAATACCAAAAGACTGAGATTATTTCCTGCATATTCTCAGAACATAATGCTTTAAAACTGGAACTCAATCACAAGAAAAAATTTAGAAAAACTCAAACACTTGGAAGCTAAAGACCACTCTGCTCAAGAATGTTTGGGTCAACCAGGAAATCAAAGAACTTAATTCATGGAAACCAATAGAAGGAAAACACATCGCTCCAAAGCCTATGGGATACTGCAAAGGCAGTCCTAAGGGGGAAATACATAGCCATCCAAGCCTCACTCAAAAAAATAGAAAAATCCCAAATTCATCAACTAACTCTACACCTTAAAGAACTAGAGAAAAAGCAACAAACGATGCCTAAGCCATGCATTAGAAGACAAATAATTAAGATTAGAGCAGAGATCAATGAATTAGAAACCAGAAACACAGTAGATCAGATCAACGAAACTAGAAGCTGGTTCTTTGAAAGAATTAATAAGATCGATAAAACACTGGCCAGACTTATCCAAAAGAAAAGAGAAAGGACCCAAATTAATAAAATTATGAATGAAAGGGGAGAGATCACGACTAACACCAAGGAAATAGAAACAATTATTAGAAATTATTATTAACAACTATATGCCAATAAACTGAGCAATCTGGATGAAATGGATGCCTTCCTGGGAAACCTATAAGCTGCCAAGACTGAAACAGGAAGAAACTGACAACCTGAATAGGCCAATAACCAGTAACGAGATTGAAGCAGTGATCAAAAACCTCCCAAAAAACAAGAGTCCAGGGCCTGATGGATTCCCTGGGGAATTCTACCAACATTCAAAGAAGAAATAATATCTATTCTCCTGAAGCTGTTTCAAAAAATAGAAACAGAAGGAAAGCTTCCAGACTCATTCTATGAGGCCAGCATTACCTTAATCCCCAAACCAGGCAAAGACCCCATCAAAAAGGAGAATTTCAGACCGATATCCCTGATGAATATGGATTCCAAAATCCTCAACAAAATCCTAGCTAACAGGATCCAACAATACATTGAAAGGATCATCTACCATGACCAAGTGGGATTTATCCCTGGGATGCAAGGGTGGTTCAACATTCACAAATCAATCAATGTGATAGAACACATTAATAACAGGAGAAAGAACGATATGGTCCTCTCAATTGACGCAGAAAAAGCATCTGACAAAATACAGAATCCTTTCCTGATTAAAACTCTTCAGAGTATAGGGATAGAGGGAATATTCCTCAAGTTCATAAAATCCATCTATGAAAAACCCACAGCGAATATCATCTTCAATGGGGAAAAGCTGAGAGCCTTTCCCTTAAGATCAAGAACACGTCAAAGATGTCCACTCTTACCACTATTGTTCAACATAGTATTAGAAGTCCTAGCAACAGCAATCAGACAACAAAAAGAAATAAAATGTATTCAAATTGGCAAAGAAGAAGTCATATACTTCCAAAAGCTAGTGAAACAAAAGCAAAAATGGACTTTTGGGGCTTCATCAAGATAAAAAGCTTCTGCACAACAAAGGAAACAGTCAACAAAACAAAGAGGCAACCCACAGAATGGGAGAAGATATTTGTAAATGACACTACAGATAAAGGGCTGGTATCCAAGAACTATAAAGAACTTCTCAAACCCAACACCCAAAAAACAAATAATCAAGTCAAAAAATGGGCAGAAGACATGAATAGACACTTCTCTGAAGAAGACATACAAATGGCTAACAGACACATGAAAAAATGTTCATCATCATTAGCCATCAGGGAAATTCAAATCAAAACCGCATTGAGATACCACCTTACACTAGTTAGAATGGCAAAAATGGACAAGGCAAGAAACAACAAATGTTGGAGAGGTTGTGGAGAAAGGGGAACCCTCTTACACTGTTGGTGGGAATGCAAGTTGGTACAGCACTTTGGAAAACAGTGTGGAGGTGCCGCAGAAAATTAAAAATAGAGCCACCCTATGACCCAGCAATTGCACTCCTGGGTATTTACCCCAAAGACACAGATGTAGTGAAAAGAAGGGCCATATGCACCCCAATGTTCATAGCAGCAATGTCCGCAATAGCCATACTGTGGAAAGAGCTGAGACGCCCTTCAACAGATGAATGGATAAAGATGTGGTCCATATATACCATGGAATATTACTCAGCCATCAGAAAGGATGAATACCCAACTTTTACATCAACATAGATGGGACTGGAGGAGATTATGCTAACTCAAATAAGTCAAACAGAGAAAGTCAATTATCATATGGTTTCACTTACTTGAGGAACATAAGGAATAGCATGGAGGACATTAGGAGAAGGAAGGGAAAAATAAAGGGGGGGAAATCGGAGGGAGAGATGAACCATGAGAGACTATGGACTCTGAGAAACAAACTGAGGGTTTTAGAGGGGAGGGGGGTGGGGGGATGGGTTAGCCTGGTGATGGGTATTAAGGAGGGCACATACTGCATGGAGCACTGGGTGTTACACGAAAACAGTGAATTGTGGATCACCACATCAAAAACTAATGATGTACTGTATGGTGATCAACATAACATAATAAAAAAATTTTTTTAAAAAGTTAGGTATTATATTTTCACTAGAAAAGGTTCAGTGAGGTCAAATAAGGTTCTGAGATTTAATCCAGTCATTTGATTTCAAAGGATCATTTCTTTTGCCTTCCTTCATAGTCCAATTTAATTCCAATGACTAAATTCAAGGGTATAGTCAATTCCATGGTATAGTCAAGTCTAATTACACTCAAAGACACTCTGTGCCATACTGGGAAAAGTAAGGGCTTTAAAATTAATTGGACTTGGATTTGCTACTTACTAGATATGAGCATTAAGAAAAATATATACACTTCATAATATTCATTTGTTTTTCTAGGGAAAAAAAAAAGTATACCAGTACCTATTTTGCAGGAATCTTTTTAAGAACCATACAGAACTGATATATATTACCTAGCATGATGCCTGGTGAAGATTAAGCATTAAATACACAGTTGGCAAAAGTGGAATGGATTATTTCATCCAGACAGAGCAGGGCTACTAGAATCAGAGAAATGGTCCACCACATTATATTCCTGGTCTGTCCCAGTCTCAGATAGAGATGGTAACAAAGGACTACAAACAGTAAGTCAACAGACCAGAACGTAAATTCAAAAAGGGCTTTTGTAACCATCAATAGATTAATCTTTGAGGATTGATAAGTAAAAATATAGTTTAAAAACAATTGTCTGAAGATACATTCTTCTATAATTGAACAGGTGTAGTAGACAACCCAAATATAAGCCATTTCATTTCTTTTCTGTGTACCTCTCTCATGCGGAAAATATCTTTTGAAAAAGGTATTTTCTTAGAAATTTGATATTTGGAGGTATCAAAAATACTGCAAAATGCAAGAATCCTGTTGAGTGCATTTGATTCACACGATAAATTAATCATCATTTCAACTGGGTTATCTACATATTTCCTGAGAGTATAAGGCTTGGAAAACGTCTTGGTTCTTGGTGCTTCTCTTACTTGCAGTAGCCAGTTGCGTTGTGAAAATGTACAGTCTTTTAGCAATTCATGAAGATGGCTAATGAACTCAGAATTCTTGCTGCACCCCATATGTTTATTACCCTATTCATTGGTTCTGTTGGGCAAAGAATTTGAAGACAACTTATACCTCATTTTGATCCAAATCTTGACACACCCTCAAAATATTACCAGATCTTTTAAAGCAATTTAAAAATCAATTTGAGGGCAAGTCTACACTGAAAGAGCAAGTCTAGACATGCCCAATTATTCAGTGACTGCTCAACAGTGGAAAAGCAGGCTGGGGATACAGACAATTTGTACAGGTGCGGGAGTATTTATAATGCTCTATTCTATGGCAGAAATAAAGTGGAGATCAAGATCTTTCTGTGAATATTTCTATCTTAACCTTTTCTGTCCTTTTGTTAAGTAAAAATAAATTATTTACATCTTTGCTAAAGCGTAAGAAGAAAGAGGTATAAAGATACCTTGAGGATGGTTCATCTACTGTGGTTTTCCTGTTTATAAGATTTGTAAGATTATTTATCCTGAACTCTTACTGGAAGCATTAAAAGAACAAAATTACCCTAAAAATTTCTACCTATTTATAAAAAAAATTGCCTATTTAAATAATTCATTCCATGTAAAAAAAAAAATGTTAAATATTTGCTAAAGTGCTTGAGATGTGGTGATGGAGTGTTCTCTGCAGCTGATTATAGACCAATTTGTGCTATACGGAAAGGTTGTCATTGGTAAAGGATGGTCAAAATGACAGGCTAAAGTGCTGCTAACGATTAAGAGTGCAGCAGTTTTATTTATGTATTTTGGTTGGTATCAATTGTTTTAGAGCTTCCCTTGCTACCTTGCAACTGAATATTACATATCATTTCTAAGGTAGAACATTTTGTTCAAGAGAAAAGTTTGTCTTACAGTTGATATTGATAGATTCCTAACTGAGTGCTAAAAGGATTCCAGAAGTGACTACCCAGTGGGCATCAAAAGCTTGAGAACTAGCCATCTGCCCATTGATTAAATCATTTTTCTGCCATAAGTTGATTTATGGACACCAATTTCCAACCATTCTACAGAGTTATATCTGAATCAGGTGACTATACTCTAATTGTCCACTGAGCAAATGCTATATTTCTGATCAGCTCATTCATCTCATTAGTTTCAGATTAAAGTGGTCTTTAGACTGAGGAACCACACTGACAATAAAAGTCACACTGGCCTGACAAGAAAGATCTGATTTGCTGGAAGAGATTTCCATTTATTAATATAAAAGAAGGTTATACTTTCCAGATAAATTGTTTTCTTATAGGATAGATTTCAATGAAAATTGGGGACAGTAGTGCATTTCCCAGGAAAACAATCACAGGCCAATAGATTTATCAAATATAAGCAAGGAAACTAGACAGTTACCACTGAATGGAATCTGCATTTATGTGGCCTAATTATGGCAGTCATTTAGAGTAATAAAACTCACTACTGATTGTCATCACTAGTTTACTATTGGTAAACAGGTATATTTTTCTGCTTGAAAACATCAATTTTAAAATTCTACAATGAGGGTTTTAAAAATACGGCCCTCTTAGGATAGAGTTATATAAAGTCAAAAACACAATTTATCAAAGCACAAAAGTCCAAGGTGCCTTAACATAAGCAAGACCTTCAAACCATTCACTGAGACAGAATTATGTACTTCTAAAAACCAGCTTTATTATATCTAGGCAGTAGCATAATATGTTAGTACTTCTAAGAGGATATTTTATCTAAATAAGAACTGAGATTTTTAATTAAAACAAAATTAAAGTAGCATTTGGGCCTAAAACAATAAGCATATTTTGGTGGTTTTTAAAATCTGTTGCCTTTTTATGTTATGGCTGGCCAACATTTACAACTGTATGCTTTCTTGGTACTCAATTAAAAAAGACAATTTCAATTCATTACAGGTTATGTTCCTTTTAAGAGTGATCATTGAGTCACTGTAATAAATTCAGATGATCATAAATTTCTTCCTAGAATTCTATTTCTTATACACTCTGGTTTACTTGGAAGCTATTTTAATAATATGGTACTAATCAATATATTCCATTGTATAAAGAACTAACTACAGAACTCCAATTCCCAAGATCTAATTATTCAGTATATAATAGAAATTTACCAATAAATATACTTGGAAAGCTGCTTGAGAACAAAAGGACTTTTAATACCATGAAAAGGAATTAAATTATGCTGAGGCACAGAGAAGTATAATGTGGCCTGTGTATAGACTTCTATGAGTCCATTTGAGATGTACAAAGTTTTCACAACTGCTTTCAAAATGTTCTCTGTAACAAAGATCCCTTTCAACCTAAGAGAAACATTTGGAATGCTGAGAAATGTAATATCAGACAACCCCAATATTCTTACACCATGTATCATGCAATCAGCATGCAGGGACAGAGGTGCTGTGCACAGCACACTCCGTTAGTTCGGTGACTATAAAGTCAGAAGTTTGAGTAAGCATTATTAGCCAAACAACTGCCAAAGGCAAAAACGCCACTCAGTCTTTTATGCCCCGTCTTTCCTTCACTTTGGGGATAGCCAACTCTGATTTGCTTTTTATCTAATTCAATCTCACCTCAAAGATTAAAAAAAAAAAAAAAAAAAATTCCAACTGAATAAAGCACCATAGCCTCCTAGGAAAGCTCAAAGAAATATTAAATGTAGGGGCGCCTGTGTGGCTCAGTCAGTTGAGATGCTGACTCTTAACTTTGGCTCAGGTCGTGATCTCCGGATCCTGGGATCAAGCCCCAAGTCGGGCTCCTTGCTCAGCGGGGAGTCTGCTTCAGGATTCTCTCTCCCTGAGCCCCTCCCCCCTGCTGTTGCCCTTTCTCTCAAATCTTAAAAATAAAATAAAAGAACTATCAAATGTAGTCCCTGATTTCATAATAGAGAGATTTCACTTCCAGCTCCATTTCTGAGGGAAGGTTTTACGCATGAAGAATTAGTAAGACATTTATTCTTTAAGAGTCCAACCTCTGAACCAGTTCTCAAATGGCTGCACATTGGAACCATCTGGAGAGCTCCAAAACCTACTGAGGCCCAGGTCCTATGCCCAGAAATCCTAATTAATCTAGGGGGTTGGGGACTTTTAGAAGTTCTTTTACTATTCAGACAACTTTAAGAACAATTGCTCTATGTCCTTCATTTATTTCAGTGGTTCTCAACCAGGGATGATTTTGTTTCCCCCTCCTCAGGGGGACATTTGGCACTATCTGGAGACATTTTTGATTGTTCACAATTGGGAGAGTGCTACTTGCATCCATTGAGTAGAGGCCAGATATGCTGGCAAACATCCTATAATGCACAAGACAGCCCTCACAAAGAATTATCAGATCGAAAATGTCAATAGTGCCATGGCTGAGAAACCCAATTCACTCATTCAAGAAATAGGAGCCAAAGAACCTGACTCTGTGCCAGACAGTGCTAGGTTCTGGGACCTGAGAAATGAAGGACTCAGCCTCTGTCCTTCAGAATTATCCTCCCAAGCAAGGGCAATGAAGCAAACCTCAAAGAACAGTACAATGTGAGAACTGGGCTAGAGCTAATCACAAGGGAATATATGTACAACAGGAGAAGTAACACCTATGCTTATGAGGAGGGAGAAGGGAGGCTTCCATAGAAGAGGGCACTCTCCATCAGCATCAGCTGCTGTGGTGGCTGGACTCAGATATTCTGGGTTCAAATTCAGACTTCACCACACAAACTAGCTGCGTCTTTGGATAAGTTACAGAACCCTGCTGTACCTCAGTTTTCTTATCTGTAAAATCCAAAAAATACTATTTATCTCAAAATGGGGATTGAATGAGTTACTATATGTAAAGAACTTAGCATGATGCCCAATACATAGTGGGTACTTAATACTTTATCATCATTGTGGTTATTTTTGTTGACATATAGAAGTCAAGTACGGAAGTTAACTCCGGGCAAAGGGAATATTGGGTGCAACAATCGAAGGAAGCAATGGCATACCATGTTTAGAGAACTATGTAAAGTTCACTACTGCTGGGCATAATGATTAAGTTGGGGCTTAGCAAATATCGAAGATGGAGAGGTAGGCAGTGTAGTGAACTAGAGGCAAAAACTCCAGTTTTTGTCCCTCCCTATAGCCACACACTTTGCTATGTTCATTCGTTGTTCCTTCCATTGAAAGTCTATTCCTCTACCTCTTGTATCTGGGCTAACTTATGACTCATCTTGGCCAATGTAAGCCAACAGAAGTAGCAGTTGGGACCAAGCCTAGGGCTCAAAAGGCCTGTGAATTTCTACTCCCTCTTCTGGAATTTTGCTTAACAGCCAAAAAACAAACTCTGCCTAGCCTTCTGGAAAAGCAAACTCATGGTCTGATCCACTCCATCGCACCAGCCAAGAGCCACCCACTGGGTGCCTGCCAGCTAACCACAGATGCAGGAGATCTAGGTGAGGTAAGCTAAGCCTGAGCAAGATCAGCAAAACACCCCCTCCGACCTGTAGACTAGTAGAGAATACACTGTTGTTTTAAGTCACTGGATTTAGGGGTTGTTATTGCAACATTCTTACAGCAACAGATAACTAAAATATCCAGACACAGAAACGTCCAGATTATGGGATATCATTATATGCCATGGCATGGAGTTTGAATTTTTATTTTGAAGCCAATGAGGAATCACTGAATGACAGTTAGCAGGAGACATCTGGAAGAGTTTTAAGAAAAACTATCATGGCAGCAATGAGACAGAGGGATCAGGGTAGGGCACACCTGGAGCTGCAACTGGAGATAAAAAGGATTTGATGTCAGAGCTGCCATTGCTTAGTCACTGCTAAATTACAAAATTAAGAACTATGAAGAAGCTTAGTATTTAATAGAAAAAGTAGATTTTAAAAATTATGATCTAATAAGTGTAATATTAGTATCCCCCGAAAAATTCTAGAAAGCTGTTAAATTCTCTAAGACCATTTCATGCCCAATTAACCCTTTCATTTTTGATAGAATTACTAAAATGGTAAAAGAGTTGATAACACAGACATATCTTAATTCAAGGAGAAGTCAGACTGACCATCTTTGGGAATGGTACAGAGACACTTCTTCAGTGAATGGGATGATAAATTCTAACTTCCATTTCAACTCTCCTTTTCTAGGGTTCTATTGGGAAGAAGTAGTAAAGATTTGGAACTGCAGTGCACTCGTTTGTTTATAACCGCCTACCATCACTGCTGCCATCACATTTAGAAGGCAACCTTTGGTCTCTAGAACAAGCAGGACAGGAATTGACAGGAAACCAATGTAAAGCCTTATGTATATCCATACAGCACAACTCTAAGATTTATAGATAAAATACCATTGACCATATTTTACAGAAAAGACAGACTATGTGACTAAGGTTCTTAGTGAACAAATCAGAATAGAAAACAGAACTAAGGTCTTCAGTGATTTTTTTCCCCCATTAAATACCTATGCCTGCCTCTTGCTTCAATACTCTATACTTGGTCATGAGATTCTTTAGTTTTAGAAAATAACCACTTAGGCTTTACCTAAATTGTAATGAATGTTTTGTGAGCCCTTTCTATTCTCAGACAGATCTTTTTCCACTCCATCTCTATTTCACTGTACTACCCAGGCCAATGATCAGATTTTAGATTAATCTTAGATTTTTCCCCTTCTGTTTATAAGTTTCTCCTGCCTTTCTGCTACTCAAGCTTGCTCAAAATGTGACTCTCCTCCTTTTCCTATCCAATTCCCAAACCTAGCATTCAAAGTCAGTTTCTACATGGAACACAAACCTTAGCCATCTGAGTGCCTTTAAAATTTCAGTATGCAATCAGAAATAATTTCTCCACACATTTGGTCTGTTTCAGTGCTTCCAAAATGACTACAATAAATCTGTGAATCATGCCTAGAACATCTTTTTTTTTCCAGACCATGATTTCTTTTATTACTTTCAAAGTCTTGGATAATTTACCACCCATCCCCTTCAAAATACCTGCATCTCTCATGGTAGCAAGTGATACAAATGATACAAGCAATACAGCACACATTTTTTCCCATGAGCAATGAGCTCCCTTTATTAGCTTCTTATGGATTAATCTTTTTTAAAGGGTGGAGGTCTTTTCCTTTCCTTCTCAAAAGGGATAAAAATTTTATTTTATTTTATTTTTTTAAAGATTTTATTTATTTGATAGAGAGAGACACAGCAAGAGAGGGAACACAAGCAGGGGGAGTGGGAGAAGGAGAAGAAGGCTTCCCGCCGAGCAGGGACCCCGATGCGGGGCTCCATCCCAGGACCCTGGGATCATGACCTGAGCCAAAGGCAGATGCTTAACCGACTGAGCCACCCAGGCACCCCAGGGATAAAAATTTTAAAATTCAGATTTCATTGTCTTCAAAGTGTTCACTACTGTGAATTCTTGCTCTCTTCGTTTTAGAGCCTACAGAGTAGTTAAAAATAAAACATAAGTTTGTAAAACCCAGAAATATTCTTTTTTTTATGTTATGTTAATCACCATGCATTACATCATTAGTTTTTGATGTAGTGTTCCATGATTCATTGTTTGCGTATAACACCCAGTGCTCCATTCAGTATGTGCCCTCTTTAATACCCATCACCAGGCTAACCTATCCCCCCACCCCCCTCCCCGGGTTCCAGAAATATTCTTTAAGTTAGAAATACAGCAACTGACCTTATTCACAATTACTTAAGATCATGAAGATGATAGGGACCTATAATATTAAGAATATAGCTTAGTTAGTACCTGCTTTTATTTTTTAAGTTTAATTTTTGTTATGAAAGTAATAAATGATTGTCTATATTCACAATAGAGAGAAAAGGTGGAAGGGAAAAAAGATCAAAAAGGCTAATGAAGGAATAACAAGATGGTGGCAGAGTAGGAGGACCCTGGGCTTGTCTCCTCCCACAAACGCAAGTAGATAACTACCAAATCATCCTTAAATACCCTAGAAACAGACCTGAAGACTGACATTACAAACTCCACAACTAAAGGGAGAGAAGAGGCCACATCAAGGAAGGTAGAAATTATGGAGCCATAGTTTAGGGGAGAAACGGATCATGGGTACTTCAGAGGAGAGGGAACCATGGTCATGGAGAAGGGGGAAGGGGAGAGAGACAGAGAAAGAGACACAGAGAAGCACCTGGGAATGCACAAGGAGGATGTTTCCCCAAAGTCATTTGCTTGGAAAACAAGAGGGGCTGAATTTCATGAATTCTTGCAACCAGCCGGGCTTAAGGCCTAGTGTTTTAAAGGTCAGTGGGCTTGGCTGGGATAGAGCCTGAGGGCACTGCCCTGCTCCAGGAGAGAAGATAGGCAAACAACCCTGGGGCAGACAGTGTGGAAACAGCAATCAAAGAACACCTGGGGCACACAGTGGGTGATTATTCACTCCTCTCAGAGAGCGTCCCTGGGAGGCAAAGCAGGATAAAAACTGTACAAGGACTGGCCTCATGGAATAATTTTGAATGTGTTCCCTCTACTCCATTATTTGTAAGATTTTGTAAGACCATAAAGATGGCCTTTTTTTTTTTTTTTAATGGTAGAATTCACCAATGAAACCATGTGGTCTTGGGCTTTTCTGTGCTGGGAAATTTTTGATTCCTAGTTCAACTTTCATTCATATTGGTCTAAGATTTCCTACCTCTTGGATTCAAGATCCATGAGTCAATCTTGATAACTTGTGCATTTTTAGGGCTTATCTTTTTTTCCTACATTATCTGATTTGATAGTATATAATTGTTTATAGTAATCTGTTATCGCACCATGGATTTCTGATTTACCTGTTGTATTGTTTTCTCTCCCATTTCTCATTTTGCTTTTGAATCTTTTCTTCCTTAATGTAGTTAAAACACTGCCAATTTTATTTTTGGAAAAACAGGTCATTACTTCCAATGTTATGTTCTTGCTTATTCTGGTCTCTATTTCTGATTTTTCTTTGGTATTTCCTTCCTCTACTAAATATCAGCTAAGTTTCTTCCTTTTTTAGTTCCTTGCACTGTAATGTTAAGAAAAAAAGTTCAAATAAACAACTTAATACAAGCATTTATATCACAAATTTCACTCTAACATCTGATTTTGCTGCATCCCATAGGTTTTAGAATATTGTTTTTTCTTTTGTTTGAGACATTTTGATTTGCCGTTTGATTTCTAATTTGGCCCATTGTGCAGTAGTGTGTTTAATATTTACATATTAAATACTTAATATTTACATTGTAGATTTTCCAGCTTTGTTTTATTGTTGATCTTTAGTTTTGTACCGTTGTGGCTGGAAAACCTACTTGGTAGGATTTTAGTCTTCTTAAATTTGTAAAATTTGTTATGTCCCTTTTTACGTGTTTATGTGATTTAACCAGGGGATTCTTCTGTGTGTACTTGAAGAAAATGTATATTCTATTTTTCTTGGATGGAATGTTTTATATACATCTTTTAGAACCATGTATTCTAAAGTATACTTCAAGTAAAAAATGTTCTTGTTAAAAAATAACTTTAGGGGCGCCTGGGTGGCTCAGATGGTTGAACAGCTGCCTTCGGCTCAGGTCATGATCTTGGGGTCATGATCTCAGGGTCCTGGGATCAAGCCCCCACAACAGGCTCCCCACTCAGCAGTCTGCTTCTCCCTCTTCCTCTCCTCCCACCACCCCCCTTAACTATATTGGAATTAAAAACTTAATTTAAAAAAAGGCTAATGACAACTAGTAACATTTTACTACAGTTGACCCTTGAACAATCCAGGGTTTGACTGCCAACCCCTGTGCAGTCAAAAATATGCATATAACTTTTGACTTTTCAATAACTTAAATACTCCTAGCCTACTGTTAACCAGAAGCCTTAATGATAACAATCGATTATTTTGTTTGTTCTATTGCTTTATTATATACTGTATTCTTACAATAAAGCTAGAAAAACAATGTGAAGAAAATTATAAGAGAAAATACATTAACAGTATTGTTTAAAAAAAAAAAAAAATCCACGTGTAGGTTGTGTACCTGGCAGTCCCCCAGAAGTGTCTCTTCCTTCAACTGTGTGTGAATGGAACAGATCTGGGGATTACCCCTTCCTCCAGCCTCCAGCCACCCTCTTTTCTAGTCACAACCCTAAGAACCATCTTCCAGCCATCCTCTGCCTCTCTGGCTCTTATTTCAACTGTGATGATGTGGCTCTTGAGGACACAGGCCACTTCTTCCAGGAGCTGGCCAAGGAGAAGCTGGGGGTACCAGGCATCTCTAAGATGCAAAAAGAAGGCTACGGCCATGCTCTCTTTCAGGACTTACAGAAGCTATCCCAAGATGAATGGGGCAAAATCCTTGACACCATGGAAGCCAACATGGTCCTGGAGAAGAACCTGAACCAAGCGCTTTTCGATTTGCATACCCTGGCTTCTGCCCATGAAGACCCTCATCTGACTTCCTGGATAGCGACTTCCTAGGCGAGGAGGTAAAACTTGTCAAGAAGAAGGCAACCACCTGACTAACCTTCCCAGGCTAGCTGACCGCCCCCAGGTTGGGCTGAACAAGTATCTCTTCTAAAGGCATATCCTCAAGCACAGCTAGGAGCCTCCAGAGACCAGCAGCCATTGAGGAGCTCTCTCTGGCTCCCCCTGGTGTCAGGGCTTCTTCGCCTAAGTTTGCCTACAGCTGCTAGGCAACTTTAACTACCCTGGAGCCCTTTCCCAAAGGAAAACAATAAAGCTTTTTTTTTTTTTGGGGGGGGGGGGGGCATGTGTTGGTGGACCTGTACAGTTCAAACCTGTGTTCAAGGTCAACTGTAATTATTTTTCTAGTCTTTTTTCAATAAATACATTTACATAATTGTGCTATATATCCAGGTCTAGAAACTTTTTACTAAGAAGCATAGCATAAGTATTACACCATTTTGAGTATGACTTTATTATAACACTATTTTGTGCTTAGAGATTCACATAAGTGGTTAATTGGATCATATCCACATTTTAAGGTAATCATCCTAATTTTTAAAAATTTAAGGTAATTGCCCTAATTTTATAAGTAGAGAAACTATGGCATCCTGCTGTTTTTAAAACATTTTGTAGAAGAATTAACTAGTGTGCTTATTAAAAATACAAATTAACATGCCTCCACTCTAAACCTTCTGAATTAAAATTTCAAAATAGACAAATTCAGTCAGTACCCCAAGTGATTTTTCTGCTCTACTGAAAAGTGAACACTTTTGCCTCTTTGTAATACCGCTAGATTTGCCTCATCTAGCTAACCAATAACATATTTACATCATTCATTTTCTCAGTCACTTACTTTGAACCATGCATAAGGGTATTAGAGCAAGTCTTACCCAGGATTAGGTTAGGGAGATTTTCTAAAGGCGGCCACGGGGGAACAAATAAATTAGTTTACTGCTTCCACCTGAGGTACTTATAAGGCAGTGAAACCGTACTGCATTCCTCCTTTATAGCCTCAATTATAATGTCTTTTATCTCAGCTTCCAAAACAATTTCAAGTTCAGTTGGCTTCCACCTGAGTGCTTTAATTTTTTTCTAGTTGATAACGGCTGCCTCTTTTATTTTCATCTTGAGACTTCTCACCAGTCCTTTCACTCACACCTAAATTCCTTAGGACAGAAGTTATTTCTTTTAGAGATTTAGTAGTTCATGTTTCTGTCCAAGACAACATGTTCCTTCTGGAGGTCACCCACACCCACCCCATACCCCAGTATTTGCTACACTGTCCACATATTGTAAAGGTGGAATCTGTATGTCTGAAAGTGATTCTATTTTGTAATATACAGCATCTGAAAGGAGATGGCGCACTTAGCTTAACACCCAAAGTAAATTAGATGTTAGACTAATGCCCAATAAATCTCATGATAAAATTGAGGCACTGATTTCGGCTCAATTTGGAGGTTACTACCGATTTGATTTACCAGAACAGAGCAGGCTATTTCAGCTCCTTAGGCTTTCCTTTTCTTCTGTAGGGTTAGGTATGTAATTTCAAAGGACACAATCCAAGCCTTGTGATACACTGTGTCATTGTTACCAGTCAACTCAAAAGTAATGGAGTCATTCACCAAATTCTGTGGTAACTATCTTCTGAAATGCTCATCTGGGCCACAAAGCTATTATTAAATATGTGGAAAACAGCACTTTAAGTCACAAATTTTAGATCATCTCTCTCATCTTGATTCGTAACTTTGAGACATCTCTCACTTGAATGAAAAACTTAGTCAAAATTTTTTTAAAGATTCATTTGTTTATTTATTTACTTGAGACAGAGACAGAGCATGAGCAAGGGGGAGGAGGCACAGGGAGAGGGAGAAGCAGACCCCTTGTTAAGCAGGAAGCCAGATGAGGGACTCAATCCCAAGGACCATGAGATCATGACCTGAGCCACTGGGATCATGACCTGATCCTAAGGCAGACGCTTTACTGACTGAGCCACCCAGGTGCCCCTCAAAAAGTATTTCTAAGGAAAGTACGAAGTAATTTATTTTCTGAGCCCCTGAGTGGGTATAAAAGTCCATTGTCCATCTTTACTATTAAGAAGCCTGAGGACAACCTGATTCTCATTTCTTGGTACAGATTTCTTAACAATTGTAAGATATCTTCATAGTCTTGTAACTCAAATATTTTGCTGTTACCGGGTATCAATCACTTAGATCTCGCCTAAGATATAATGAGTATTTCCAACATGGAAGACAATTTGTTTTATTCAACTACATTGTGGCTGAGAAAAGTTTTCTTCCATTATGTTTTTAATCATTGCTTCTATCATATTATTCCTATATCAGGAACATGGTATAATTCTAGAAAGATTGTTTTCTTTGCCATACATGTCTATCATCTTTTAGCTATACTACAGCTGACAAATATGCTCGCAAAAACAGTGTTCCTTTTATAACTCTAATGTTAAAAATTAGAAGTGCTGTAATACAAGCATTACAATTTCAAAATAGTTATCAAGTAATTGAAAAGCTTGGACTTGGAAGCAAGTCTACTAGGAGTTCATTTAAGTAATGCTGGATAAATATAAGATTTACTATTACTTCTCATTATGTTAAAGTTTCTAAATTAAATGGCTTAATGGCCACTTAGTTTATCAAACACACAATTTGACATTTTCATCAAAATCTGTAATTTATGATCTAGCTAAGTTTGATAAAATATTTTATTCTATAATATATATTTATCAGTCCAAGAGGAGGTAATTTACAATAAGGTGAATTTTTAATTCCTGCTGAGAAAAATCTGAGTAAGAAATGCCCTTACAAATATTGTCAGTCTTGATATATATAGTTATGAGTTTGGCAGTAAAACAGATGAGCAGAGTCTCTCAGTTCACATCTGCTAACAAGGAGTTTATAGTTCTCAATTTATTTTGCTTTCAAAAAGGAATAACTTATGAGAGACTATATTTACATCCTTATAATTCTTACTTGTGATCATTTAGAGTTATATAGCAGAGAGCAGTTCAGGACATTCTTTAGAGCTAAAGACAAAACCAGATAACCACTTCAGTATCCAAATAGTAATTTAAGGTCCTAGATTTCTACTAGAATAAAATAAATGTTCTTCACAACAACTTGGTAAACTGATGATAATAAGGAGCTTAAGTTGACATTTTACAACGGTCTATCTTTGGTAAGCTAAGGCAGCATTTTTGGAACTTCACTTTGTAAGAAAAATAAATAAATAAATGCACCTGGTTGTGTGAAGCATTAATGGCAGTGCTGTGTAACAAGAGAACCGCGGCGTACTTTACAGTGGTAGAATATTTAGGGGACACCGAAGGATATACCCCACACTCAATATTAGATTATCAGGGCTCTGAAATGTATTGTAATACTAAATAAAACTTATTGAACTCAGTATTTCCTAAACTCATAAATATGGACACTTGTTTTATCACATATTCAGTAATAACCTGAGGAAAATTATTCCATGAAATACTTTTAAAAATCTGACCTAAAGGTATACCAATTGGCACACCCATACTGGACAACTGGGGAGAGGGAGTTTAACAAAGGGACCAATTACAAAGGTACGGATAAGACTAAGGAAATAAGAGATGCTGTATTTTCCAGGGTCTAGCAACATCATGAGACCATTACCACCCATTGGCCTAAAGGGACAGAGGGAAGGAGCAGAGACTAGAACACAGGGTAGGTGTGCTATCATGGGGAGCTAGGACTTTTGGTAGAGGGACCTAGCCAACCCAATAAGATATAGCAAAAGGGAAGCTAGGGGAATAAATACCCAGATCCACTCTTTTCTCACTCTGTGATCACCTATCCTTGGTCCCCTGGGCCAAACTCAACCAAAGCCAGACAGTAAGGGACCACATTAATTCTGTCTATAAAGTTCAGCCGCCTTGGACACATAGCAGGATATGAAAGAGTAAATAGATCTGGATGAGCAAATATCCAGCACAGTAATACTACATATGAGGTCTATTTAGTACATTTTCCCTTCCAAGTATAGTATACTAGTTTATTAATTTTTTTCAAAGATTATTTTGTTGAAATATTTGCCTATCAATATTTACTAAGCTTCCACTATAACAGTAAACAATGACAAGCTCCCAAAGGAGCTGATAGCCAAAAAGGCATGGGAGAAAGGTAACTATGTAAACTGAAATGCAATTTAATTAGGGCTATAATAGAAGTATGACTAAACTGCTGTAAGTTTACAGGGGAAAAAAAGTAACTGCCTAGGAAAGCCAAAAAGGCACTAGAGGGGAAGTGATACTTGTTTGAACAGAGTCGTGAAGCATGAATAGATTTTCCAGGCAGGGTGGCTGGGAAAGTCGGGGAGTGCATTTCTAACAGAAGGGACACTAGCTAAAGGCAGAGATGTGTGAAAAGGCAGGCCTATTTTGTGCAGGGTTTGGTAAGAGGTTCTGAATTGCTGATTATGCAGGGCATGCTCTGGAGTTCTGGGAGGTAAAAACCCGGAAGCACTGATTAGGTACTTGTCATAATTCTAGGACTCTGGAATTTGTCCTATACTTAAGAACGGTTTTCAGTGTCATTTTAAGTAAGAAATTAGAGGTTAGTAGCCATGTGGACTACAGATGGAGTGACAGTGGCTCTGAACCCCAGTTCAAACTGATATTTACTTATTCCATCCTTCTGAGTCTATGGGTTGCACTGATACTCTAGAGAACAACCTTTTTGTTTTTGACTAGGATTGCAACATGATCAATTCAGTGTAATTTTAGGATGTGCTATCTGAAATTGTGGTTGTTCAAACAGTGTAAGAGAGCCTGTTAGAGAAGAACAGCCCAAACAGTTCTGTTAGCAGGCTCACTTTCTGATACATATCACTATGGCAAGAGCAAACCATACAAATTTGGCCCTATATGGTTCACATAAGTCCTGAGTGCCAATTTTCATAGAAACTTAAATTAATCCTTCCTCCACTGCCTTGTCCAATTAACTGTTCTCCAATTAACTTCAAAACAAAATAAGATTTCCAATAAAAGACTTCAGGGCACATACTAACTTTGGGTGGCATTTACAAATTACTTCCCTTTCCCTGCCTGATTATAATCAGATCAAACCGTGAATGAACCATTCTGAATTATTGAATGTAATGAACCAAAGAAATAGAAATGTGCCTGTGGGGATAAAAGTTCATTCTCCTGAGGTCTTTCTATATTTCTATCCTGTGTGATATTTCTCAGATCAGTGCTTAAAAGAATAGCTCAAAAATAGTATCAAGTGCTTTAGTCCTTTGTCTGAAATATGTTTTTTCCCTTAGGCTCCTGTTCATCTCTGTCTTGGCCACCAAACAGACTGACATCTGAGGGCACCATACATAATGCTTTTTGATAATCAATATTCAAGAAATGCATAACAGAGCACCTTTGACACTTAAAGGCTGTTTGGTTTTGCCTAAAACAGACCTTCTCCAACTCCCATTTCTACCCCCATCCCCATAGTCAAGTCATTTTCTTCATTCTTGGCCTATTTCTCCTAGCCCTCCCACCCCATCCCTACTTTGTGTGCCTTTGTATTTACCTCAAAGCACTTAGCATATCAATACAACAATTATTTACCCACATTTCTCACTCCCTTCCTAGACTGTGACTCCTTAATCTCAGGAACTATTTCTAATACACCTTTGTAACCCCAGAAAACAGTGAATGAGTATATGATAAATTGAAGGGACCTTTTCCATAAACAGCAACCACTGAAATAATATGCAACTTATTTTTCTAGTCCTAATCATACTGCCAAATTCTTACCCCAAGAAATCAATCAAGGAAATCAATCAAGAGTAGCACCACTGAAAGAGAACTGGAGTATGAAGCTGAGTTGCTCTGAATCATAATGATTCACAGATTGGAATATATTTCACCTCAACTCCAAACTAGTATCTTGAATATTGGACCCCAAATTCTCCTCCAAATAGACTTTTAGCCTGCCATTCATTTTAACTGTGGTTCTCATTTTGGCTGTCACATCTCCTTGAACCTAAGAAGTACTTGTACAACCCTAAAACTAAAAGATCTTTACTTATTTTTAAAAGTTACAACTACCAGTTGGAAGTAAACCAACTATAGTAAAAACATCTGAACAAAATACAAAAAGGCAATTACCTAAAAACTCTGAAAAGTAGTAAGTAGACTGAAAAGGATAGTCAAAACTTGAAGTGACCAGTACAGTAGTTTCCTGGAGTTCCCCCCCACACCCCCTTCACTTGTTACAGATTGAATTGTGTCCCTCCAAAAAATATACGGGTCCTAACCCCTAGTACTTAAATGTGACCTTATTTGGATATAGTGTCCTTTAAGAGATGATCAAGTATAAAATGAGGTCCTTAGAATGGTCCCTAATCCAATAGGATTGATATCCTTATAAAAGGAGAAAATTCGATCACAGAGACATGCACACAGGAAGAATGCCATGTGAAGATCAGAATTCTACTGCCACAATCAAGAAGCTACCAGAAGCTAGGATAGAGGCCTGGAACAGATCCCTCCCTAGTGCCAGAGGGAGTATGGCCCTGACAACACCTTGATCTCAGAGTTCTAGCCTTCAGAGTTATGAGACAAATTTCTATTGTTTAAATCACTCACTTTATGGCAATTTGTTATGGCAGCTCTACAAACAATATACCATCTTTTCTCTCCCAGTTTTGACTTGAAGATCACCTCAGTTATGGAACAATTCAGTGGGCACAGACAGCAAAAATCTCAAAGAGAATTCCTGTCTTTCTGGAAAGAGAACAAGGAAAAGTGGATCCTAGAAGCGTGTGTGTGTGTGTGTGTGTGTGTGTGTGTGTGTGTGTGTGTGTGTTGGGGGGCGGGTCCTGTAAAGTCGAAAGATGGAGATGGTAATTCTCTATTCTATGATCCAGCACAAGTTCTAGGCTAACCCCTGCATGCATGTGTTACATGCACAATACAAACCCAGTTCACTGCAAAGGTTATAAGACCTGAATAATAATACAAAACATGATCCACTTGCTAAAATAAGCCCTAAGTGGCATGCACAGAATTTAGTCAAAGCAACATAGTAAAGGTTTTGAAAACCGAACTGATATTAGAAATCCCACCCACAGAAAGGGAGATAAAAATGAATGGTCTAAACTTACCCGGGTTGTAGGTTCATTACCTCAAAATTTAAGATGATTGGGGTGAGGAGGTACAAATCAACATTATCTGGAGGACAAAGAACCCATGATGTGACATTCAAAATATTGTAATAAAAAGTTATTCAACATTAAATATAACAATAATTTGATCAACTCTCACTGGAAAAGACAATCAAGTAATTACAATCCCAAGATGACCTAGATGTTGAAATCATCAGTCCAATACTTTAAAAGCAGCCATTGTAACTATGTTCATGAAATGTTAGCGAGAAATTTAGAACTTGATACATGCATGAAAAGTAACAAATGCTAAATATTTGGACAATATTCTTTTTAAGTTCTTTAAAAGATGCATTTCTGATGAAAACAAAATGAACATTTTCTGGTGGGGCTGTTCAATGTATGTATGTGATATACATTATAAGTGTGCGACAACTCTAATACAGGGAGAAAGATAAAGCAGCCTATGTGATTATAAGCTTCTACATTTTATTTAAATATTAACTCTGAATAGACTCTAAAAGGTTAGTTGTATTTTATTTCCTAGCATAGCTGATTAAAAATATGAAGCAATACAGCCAAAAGTAGATAAATTAAAGTGCTATACTGAAAAACATGGAAATAATCCAAAAGAAGGGGGGAAAGGAAGAACAGGAAAATCTAAAAGGGAGAAATATTAAAATGATGCTTCTAAAGTCCAGCCATATCAGTAACTACATTAAATGGAAATGGTCTAAACATACCAATTAAAAGACAATGTCGGACTGGATTAAAAACGTATCCACTCCACAAGAAACCCACTTCAAATATGATGTTAATGGATTAAAAGTAAAAGGAGGGAAAATACAGCACTAGATAAAACCTGGAATGGTTATAGTAATAAAAATAGAGTTCAAAATAAAAGAATAAAAAGGGACTTGATGAAAAAAATTCATTCACAAAGATATGATAGGATAAGACAAAGATGTAATTAGCTTAAATGTGTATTACCTAAAAATGAGCTTCAAGATACATTTTAAAAAATGGGTAGAAGTGATAGAAGAAATAAACTCACAAGTATATGTAGAGAATCCAACAATCCTCTCTCAATAACGAATACAGCAAAAAGAAAAGAAGCAACAAGGATATAGGAGATTTAATCAATGCTATTCACCAACTTCACCCTAATTGACATTTTATAGAATGCTTCACCAAACAGCCAAATACACATTCTTTTTAAAGGCACAGGAAACATTCACCAAGATAGATCATAAAAAACATAGGCCATAAAACAAATCTTAACAAATTTGAAGAATTAAAATCCTAGAAAAGTATGTTCTCTAATAACAGAATTAAGCTGAAAATCTTCAAAATAACACTTAATAAAAATCCCAATAGAAATCCCAGGTAACTTTTTTTTTTTTAAGATATTGACAAGGAAATTAAAAAATTTATATAGAAAGGGAAAAACACTAGAATAGCCAAAACAACTCTGCAAGAGAACAAAGTTAGAGAGCACATACTAATTTACAATAACGTGAGTCAAAGAGGAAGTCTCAATTAAAAACTATCTTGAACTAAGTGAAAATATGACATACTAAAATTCGTGGCATATAGCCAAAAGTATTCTTCTATAGCTTAGAAGAATATGTATAGCATAAATGTTTAATTTAAAAACTTACTGTAAAGTTACAATAATCAGTAGTGTCACTGGCAAAAGGATACACGTTCAGTGTAAAAGAATAATCTAGAAATTCACCCACACAAGAAAAATTGAATTTTAACAGAAGCACATAATAGGAAAAAATAACCTTTTCCAAAAAAAATAGGGTGAGAATAAGTCGATAAATGCAAAAAACAAAAAATAAAACAAACTTCAACCCACCCCTCATAGCATATACAAAACAACTCAAAATGCATCATAAACCAAAATTTAAAACCTACAACTACGAAACTTCCAGAAAAACAGATCAGAAATTCTTTGTGATCTTGGGTTAGGTGAAGTGTTTTTGGGTTTTGTTTTGTTTTGAAGATTTTATTTATTTTTATTTATTTGACAGAGAGAGACCCAGCGAGAGAGGGAACACAAGCCGGGGGAGTGGGAGAGGGAGAAGCAGGCTTCCCGCCGAGCAGGGAGCCCGATGTGGGGCTCGATCCCAGGACCCTGGGATCATGACCTGAGCCAAAGGCAGACGCTCAACAACTGAGCCACCCAGGCGCCCCAAGTGTTTTTAAATACATTAAAATCATGATTCATAAAAGACAAGATAAATTTAACTTCCCCAAAACCAAAAGTTCTGTTGTGTGTAAGACACTGTCAAGAGAATGAAAAGATAAGCCATGAAAGTGGGAGAAAATATTTGCAAATCACATCTGACAAAGGATATAGAATATAAGAGCCTTCCAAACTCAATCAGAAAACAAAAAAAATGGGCAAAATATTTGAATAGATACTTCCATCAAAGAAGAACCACAGATGGCAAATAAGTACATGGAAAGAAGTTCAACATCATTAGTCATTAAGTAAATGCAAATTAAAACAAGATAGGACTACACACCTACTAGAAAGATGAAATTAAAACAACAACAAAATGTTAGTGAGACCGCAGAGCGACTAGAATACTCATACATTTCCAATGAAAATTAAGGGGTACATTCACTTTAGAAAACAGCTGGTCAACTTCCTATAAAGTTAAAAATGTGTAACTTTATGATACACTGATCTCACTTCCAGGTATTTATCCAAGAGAAATTAAAACAGTGGTCACATCAAAACTTGTATGCAGAAATATACCATAAATTTTTACAACTTCATGTTTTCCTGATGCCTCAACATCCCCCCAAAAAGGCTATGAGCACTGCACCCAGGCACCCAGGTATACAGATAAGGCTGGTCCTTGCTGCTACAAGTTCTCCTTGTTACCCTCCCCTGGCTATGGCCTAGCGGCATTCAAGCGCACCAATGAATTCCCTCCTACCTTTGCTGGGAACTTCACCCTGACCACCCAATAAAGGCATTTGTCCACAAGTCCTCAACTCTCTCAGCTCCCCACTTGCTTGGCTGAACCCATTCCCTAGAAGCTCCTTCTTTATGGCCCTGTTTCCCTCTTCTAGGACCCAGGAGTATAATAAAACCTTGAATTTCATATGCCTGAGTTTAATTTCTGTGACCATGTTGGAATGACCCTTAAAGGCCCCAGGAGAGGAATTTACTGCCCCATATACAACATAAAAAGTTTACAGCAACTTTCTTCATAATCAGTCAAAACTGGAAACAACCCTATTATCTTTCAACTGATGAATGAAAATAAAAAATAAAAAACAAATTGATACAACAGCATAAATAAATCTGAAGAATACTAAGTAAGGGAAGCCATATTCAAAAAACCTTATACTATATGACTCCATTTATAGGACATTCTGGACAAGGTAAAACTACACAGCCAGAAGAGATCATTTGTTGCCGGGCATTAGGGGCAGCATGAGGAAATAATTTGGGGTAAGAAGACTCTTCTATACCTTGATGGTGGTAGTTAAGGACTCTGTCCATTTGTTATAATTCTTAGAATTGTACACCAAAAAGAATTAAGTTTATTGTGTTAATTTAAAAATATAAATTTTAAAAAGCATTTTAAAGTTAAAGTTTCCAGAGTTTTTGGTTGCTCTCAGAAAATGGATAAAGTATGGAACAATTAGGATACCAACAACAATTGATCTCTATGAATATTTATACCTAAGAACAAAAATATATTAAGACTCTTAAGGGACGCCTGGGTGGCTCAGTCGTTAAGCGTCTGCCTTCGGCTCAGGTCATGATCCCAGGGTCCTGGGATCGAGTCCCACATCGGGCTCCTTGCTCAGTGAGGAGCCTGCTTCTCCCTCTCCCTCTGCTGCTCCCCCTGCTTGTGCTCTCTCTCTCTCTCTCTCTCTGACAAATACATAAATAAAAATCTTTAAAAAATAAAAAATTTAAAAATTTAAAAAAAGAGTCTTAAAAAGGTTTTATTCTATATTACATTTTGACAGCAAGTAGTGTGTGTGTGCGTGTGTGTGTGTTATAAATACTGTTCTTCCCTACCTTAACACCATTTGGTAAGACAGATGGCAAATTATAGAACTGCAAAACTCTTGTGTTCTTATCCAAAGACAAGAATGTAAAAAGAACTACTGAGATACTGTGATCTGTAAAAAATACATATTTGATTACTGAGATGACACAAATATAATTCTCCTATATATTTGGTCCCTCGGATGACAAAAATCTAGTTTTCATATATATTTGGTCTTTATCCACCGTTCCTCGTTCAGAGCTCCCCAAGCCATTGGAACTTCCTGTGATCAGAGCATAAAGTTGTCTTTTGCTAGGTTTCTGAGGTGTCTTTTGGATCCCCCCCAAAGACAGAAACTGGTTGCCAGGAGGACCCACAGTGTGATTACAGGGGTGGAACTTACACAGAGAGGGGAGATGTGCTGGACTTAGTCAATCATGACTGTGTAAAGAAGCCTCCATAAAAAAAAACAAAAGGAGGGCCTTCAGAGAGCTTCCAGGTTGGTGAACACACACAGAGGTGCTGGGACAGTAAATGCCTGGAAAGGGCATGGAAGCTCCTCCACACTTTTTCCCCATACCTTGTGCCATATATTCCTTCATCTGGCTGTTGATGCATATCTTACTATATCCTTTAATAAACTGGTAAAGCTAAGTGTTCCCCAAATCAATCAAATCTGAGGAAGAGGACGTTGGAATGTCCAATCTGTAGCCAGTTGGTCAAAAGCACAGGCAATAACCTGTGGCTTGCAACTTCTGAGGTTGGAGGTAGAGGGAAGTCTTGTAGGACTTGAGCCCTTAGCTTGTAGAATCTGAGGCTATCTCCTGATAGTGTCAGAATTGAGTTGAACTATCAGACCCCCAGCTGGTGTTTGAGAATTGCTTTGTATTGAGGGAAATGTTCCCCACCCTGAGGGTGGAATCTTGAGGAACTTAGAGAAGTCCCACTCTATTTTTGTTGTTGTTAATTTAATTAACATTTATTTCATTCGAGTACATAGTATGATTACTGATACCTTTTTTTTTAACAAGTTCAACTTTTTAAATTTAAATTCAATTAATATATAGTGTATTATTAGTTTCAGAGGTAGAGTTTAGTGATCCTACTCTATTTCTGAATGAAAGTTCTTTCTGCTTACCCCCATTCATTCAAAATCTCTAAAGAATTTCCCAACTGTTTATTAGGAGACAAGAGAAAGTTATGTTTTAGCAAAAGCACTAAAAAGAGGAATGATAAATTCCATTTGCTCTAAGGAAGAGTCCATTTTCTCTCTTCTACCCTTGACGTGAGAAGGACAAAGTAGATAAACAGGTACGTAGACTCCTTGTACAAACAAAACAAACTCAAGCAGTCTTATTTTAAAGGTTAAAGTAAAATAGCCAATGTTAATTTAAGATATTCAGCTGTTTCATTCAACTAAATGGGTTAGGTAAATAGTTGCTAAGTGTTTACCACAATGAGTGGTTGCTATTGTGTATTATAATTATCTTATTTGAATAAAAGTATCTCTATTGAGATAGCAAAATTAGGATAATAAATTCAGTTGTGATTCTGGCTCTGATGTTTCCTGGGTCTCTGGTACTTCGATATTGATCTGAAGAGCCTTAAATGTGGCGAGTGAATGTAAATAAGAATCATTTGCACTACCTGGAAGTTGAAATCAAAAAGTGCATTCTTTCACATAAAGATGAAAAGAAATTAGCAAATATTTGTTTAGGTATCTGATCATGCAGCAATAGGAAACCTGTACTAGGCAGAGCTTAGTTTTGACTTACTATTGTATTTCTCCCTAATGGTAATAGTCCACATAATTCAACAGAAAATAGGCTATATGGTTGATATTTATTAAGACTTTTTCCACTGTTTGTATACAATGATAGTGGTTGATATCTAAAACGACACTACTTGTACACCAATGAAACCCTGACATACAGCTACAAATGGAGTCAAACAACAAAAACAAAAATGCTTGGGTAAAATATAGGCCTCCGTCATCACAAAGTTAATGAAATGAAGGATTTATCTAAAGCCATCTGTTCTGGCTGCACTTTGGCACCTCTGATAACTTTCTGTTCCAATTCAAATATCAAAGGGGCTTCAAAGGCAGAAGCAGGGATTCCAAGAATATGATAGTTTAGGGGCCAGGGAGTAAGGGGTGAATTTCAGCCTGCGCCAAAAAGAATGGGTCCAGAGACTACCAGGAGATGAACACAGGACCCTAACTTCTTTGCTACTTTGGAGGAAGGAGATTGCTGAATGCCTGAAGTCTCCCCACAGGATCTTACCCCTCCTGTCCATGTTTCCCCAACCACCCCCCCACCACCACCACCACATAACTCTAGCCTACCACCCACACCCTCTCTCTGCACTGACGGAGATCAGGAGCTGGGCAAAGATTGGTGCCAAGTGCCAGCTGTTTGTGATATTCAAGTTCACATTATTGCCGTGTTTTCCACATACTGCTATATTTGGAAGACTAAAAGAATGCAAGTTTTTTGAGACACAAATCTGATAAGTACATAATGCATAGAAGTTATTGTGGAGGTCTTAGACTTGCATGTAAGAATGCCAAATTTTAATCTTAGGAGAACATACCATGCTGTACTAAGCACTAGAGAGTTCAAAATCTAGCAGAGAAGATCCTCAAATAATTATATATATGTTTTACTGAATTATAGTTGTGACAGTGCTAAAACACTGTGTAATGCTTGGTTTTCATCCCCTGTCACAAAGTGGCTCTTTCTCATGTATAGTCAATCTAAACCCATAAAGCACAAGCAGGGGGGAAAAAATCCTATGGCTTCGGATATTTTCCAACACCTGTCTTATAAAAGCATAAATGTCCCATGGGTTCAACAGTAGGTATTTGAACACTCCTTCAAGGCTTATTTTTATTTGAGAGCAGATTGCTGTTGAGTGGCTATAGCAGGCATATGAAAACAAACTCTCTAGCTCTTATGGACCCCTTCTAAGCTTATTCTTGGAAATGTCTCTCTGCCCCATATAAAATAAACATGCAGTCTTCTGTTCCAAATAACCTTAGAAATATTGTATTACTCGAATCCTGCTGAGTCTGCTATGATCTAGTTTTAGAGTTCATCTAACCCCTAGACTCAGAACTCAAAAGCCCCTCTCCTCAAAAGAAAAAAGAAAAAAAACGTCTGACAGCTGGGACTTCATTCGACTTTCTGAAAGTGTGCCTGAAGCACATGATCCCTGATACATCCGCAGAATATCAATACAGCCATTAAATCCAAGAGCTAAAAATTCCACACAGCAACAAAGAAAAGGAATCTTCCCAGAAAATATAAGCTCCACAAATACAGCGCTTTGCTAAATTTCTCCCTGAGTTTTGCAAATCAGGCTCTCCAAACTCCAGAACTTTTTTTATCATCAGCGACTATGTGAATTTCTGTCTTTTCCTTCAGGCACACCAACACACTGAGACCGTGTTACAGTCAACACATCTGTTCAACCAAGGCAAAAGCAGCAATTCAGGGAGACATACCTAACGGAAACTGCATTTTTACGTAATTACCCGTGCTGTTGTAATGATGTAAGTTTTATGATATCCATCTTGTAGATTTATATTGCTACATGGGGTGTCATTTTGAATTATTGCTAGATTAATAAAATCGCAAGACCAGGTTTAAGTGGAGGGTTTATGAAAAGTGTTTATGACAGGATCAGTCAGGCTTCAGGCAGGATTAAATTTAAAACTTTTTACGGTTTGGGATTGAATTGCTTAATGAACCAATCAGCACTTTATTTTCCCCCTTCAGCCATACATTTTTTAAAAAGGATTCTCAACCATTAATCATCAGTTTAGACTCCCACAGGTACTAAATATAAACACATGTGAAACCTAACCCCTCATGAAGGAAAAAAGACCTCAACTTTGTGTCTCAAAGGAAAAAAAGACCTAAGAAAAATATCAGCCTAACTCTTCGAAGTGTTTGTGGGATTAAGAAGCATCATTTTCTCTATGATAAGTTTTTAGGACCAAAAACTCAAGCTTGGTCATGAGAATGTTCATATCCCCAAAGATAAAATTTGAGTTGTTGCTAATTGCTCTCTTTAAGGCAGATCAAAAGCAATTAGTAGGATATTCCCTAATCGGCACTTTTAGAAGCACGTTGACTGCTTCTGGCAACTGAAGTGCCCAAATGGTAGAGTGGAAGAACATTATTATTGCAAATAGTGCAGGACCTAACAAAAAAATCAGTTTTTAAAAGTAGTTAGCATATTGGGGAACTTATTAACATCTACAATCCAGAAGAGAGGGGGAGTAAGAATAGTTTTTAAAGATCTTTTAAACAATAATACATGGGGTATGACAGAATTCTTTTTTTTTTTTTTTTAAGATTTTATTTATTCATTTGAGACAAAGAGATACAGAGAGAGAGAGAGAGCATGAGCAGGGAGAGAGGCAGAGGGAGAGGGAGAAGCAGGCTCCCTGCTGAGGCAGGAGCCCAATGTGGTGTTCAATCCCAGGACCCTGGGATCATGACCTGGGCCGAAGGCAGACACTTAACCATCTGAGCCACCCAGGTGCCCCGGGGTATGACAGAATTCTAACATGACTTCTGACTGTATGGATTGGAACAAACAATAGGATAGATAATGTTCTTTAAAATGAATCCTCTGCCTACTTTAAAAGTGCTTCATGGCAAAACTGTCCGATGTGAAAATGTTTAACCTATCCCACAGTTGACTAAAGCATTCCTTATTTTAAATGCAAGATATAGAAAGTCATAATTCTCAGAAATTAAAATTTTATAAATATCAAATCAATATCTTGTAATCAATGGGATGTTCCATTTATAGAGCATTTTAGTTTTATCAGTGGCTTCACTATACCTTATAATTTTATCTTCACGAATGATGAGAGAATCAAATCTCAAGATCAAGTGACTCATCCAACACCCCAAAGATAGTAAGTGGCAAAGCTGAGATTTGAGCATATTATCTTTGGACTATAAATCTAGGGGAGCTGTACTATATTCAATATCCCCTACTATAAAGAGCTTATAGATTTGTTACTTGAAAAGTTATGCTTAGCCTCAGTTGCTAAGTAAGTGAATATGCTTTATCTACCTGGATCTTTATGTGTTGAAAGAATACTGGGCTTGGGAGTTAAAACAACAAAGATCCTATTACTACAATTTACTACTTATGGGCAACTCATTTTGACTTTCCAAACTTCTGTTACTGTAAATATAAGATCCATAAAATGTAATAAACTCAAAATGTGCTATGAGTCTAATGAGTAACTGTTAAAGATGCTAAAAATATTAAACCTACATTATTTGTATCTAATTCAATCCACCTCTTCAAAATCTTCTAATACCACATTTTGTTTACGACTGGTACCTAAATGCTTCTAAGCATGCCAGTCTCCACATACAAAAGCATCTAAGCTATTTAATTCAGTGAAACAACTACAGGTTTTGAATGATGGTTGAATTCAATTACTCTTTTGCTGTTTGAATTACCAGTATGAATGTACTGACTACAGTCAGTAACCTACATTCTAGTAACAAAGAAGCTTCTCACTTCTTTAAAATGTAGTAAGAGGGGCGCCTGGGTGGCTCAGTTGGTTAAGCGACTGCCTTCGGCTCAGGTCATGATCCTGGAGTCCCGGGATCGAGTCCCACATCGGGCTCCCTGCTCGGCGGGGAGTCTGCTTCTCCCTCTGCCCTCTTCCCTCTCGTGCTCTCCGTCTCTCATTCTCTCTCTCAAATAAATAAATAAAATCTTTAAAAAAAAAAAATAAATAAAATAAAATAAAATAAAATGTAGTAAGAGGCTGAAGAGAAAATCTGGGCCATTCAGGAACTTTAACAATTTTCTCCATAGGGGCATTTGTTTAAGCCCCCTCCCCCCAAAAGAAAGCCAAAATATGAATTCAAGTTATAAAAACATGACAACAAAACATGAATTCAAGAAGATCTAGAAAGTTGAGGAACAAAAAAATGTGTAATATCCATAGTGGAAGAAAATATTGAAGGGTTTCCATTGTATCAGGCAACCTGCTGAGCCAGTTTCAGTCATTAACTCATTTGAACCTCACACAATTCCTGTGGGAATATTATTTTAGTTCCTATTTCACAGCTGACGTTTCCAGAGCTAAAATGCATCTATTACCCATACCTGCATTCAGTTCCTCAAACATGTCGACCTCTTCCTTACCTAAAGACCCTTGACTCTGCTTGAAGCCTCTCTTCAACATCTAGACCTTATTTTAAATGTTATAGCCTCAGAAAGGTCTTCCCTGACCTTACAATCTGAAGAGTTTTCCCCAATTATTTTCACTCAGAACAATGTTTGTTCTCATTGTAACCTTTCAGCTTATAATTGCTTGAAATATTAGCCTCTTCACTTATTGTCCTATAAGAAGACAAGGACTAAATTTTTCAAGATGTTGTGCAACTAACCTCTTTACATCCAAAACATTTACATCCAGTACTCCATATTGAACACATTTTCTATTCAGCAGTTTCTCCCCTCTCCTCTTTCCTGCTAGTCCCTGGTTACTACCAATCTGCATTATGTCTCTACAGATCTATCTAGATATTTTATATAAAAAGAATCATACAGGGACGCCTGGGTGGCTCGGTCGTTAAGCGTCTGCCTTCAGCTCAGGTCATGATCCCAGGGTCCTGGGATCGAGCCCCACATCGGGCTCCCTGCTCGGCCAGGAGCCTGCTTCTCCCTCTCCCACTCCCCCTGCTTGTGTTCCCTCTCTAGCTGTCTCTCTCTCTCTCTGTCAAATAAATAAAATAAAATAAAATAAAATAAAATCTTTAAAAAAAAATCATACAATATGTGACTTTTCTTATCTAGTTTCTTTCACTTAGCATCATGTGTTGGAGGTTCATCCACATCATAGTATGTACCAACACTTTCATTTTACAGTTAAATATTCCATTGTATGTATGTACCACATTTGTTTACCCATGTAACCACTGATGGACATTTATGTCATTTGACTATTATGAATGAATGGTTATTTTTTTTAAGTATGTTAGAATCAGATTTAATGATAGGATATCTAGATTTTGCTTTAAAACACCTCAGTCAAAACAAAACAAAAGAAAAGTGGACATAGATGAAACAAGATTGGAAATGAGTACAGAGGGGTTAATTATACAATTCTTTCTATTTTTATATATGATTAAATTCCATAATTAAGAGTTTTTTAAAGATTGGAAGATAGAATATCTGAATTAGACTTTTTTATAAGATATATATTCTAGTATGCCTCTCATCCTCACCCCCTCAAAAAATGTCATTTGCAGAATGAATGCCATGGCTAGCTAGTGGAGGAGAGTAGTCTGGAAAGTTAATAAAATACTGACTAGAGTCTGTTGGGGAAATAGAACTAAAAACAAATTTTCCTTTCCACCCAAAAAATCTCCCACAAAAATAGAAGAGAAAGAAAACAATTTAAAATTGAATGATCATTAAGCCAGAATGTGATACGCACTTCAGGCAATCTACTATGATTATAAAAGACACATAGGAATCTCACCCTTCATATAGCCATGCAGATACAACTCACCAGAAGAGAAACAACTAGTCCTCAGGAGGATTTGACCCAACGATTTGCAAACATAGTTCATCCCAAATTCACTTGGTAGTTGGGGTGACCATCTGTATTAGCTAACTGGCTTTATCCAAAGGAAAAATTTCTCATGTCTTTATGAAAAGATGTATTTTGCCATGCGGAGGAAGTGACCCACCAAAGTTAGGCTCCTCCCATCTCACAGAGCCTGGGAGAGAGGAGCAACATCTCCCTTGATTATATTTCAGAGTATAGTTCCCAGGTGTTGGCTAGAGGCCTATTTCGCTTTTTAAAGGTTTTATATACATTTCAAAGAGATGAAGAATGACGTTTACAAGTTTTCTAAAGTAAATGTTTTAAGAAAAGGTGGGGGGGCAGTGAGGGACTCTTATTTTCAAACAGGGAGAAGTGAGCCTATTATTTTGCATTTGTGTTTGCCACTATAAGCCCTTTGTAGAAAAAGACATAAGAAATAACAGGTTATTTCACTGTAAGTCACCACAATAGTGTTTTGTCTCTAAAACTTGTGTGACTGTCGGCTTCTGTTAAAAGACTATGTTCAAGGGTAAGAGTATAAATCTATAGTTTACATGACATGCATGTGACAAAGTAATGAAGCACATCTTCTCAAATTTTAACGTGCATTTGAATCACCTGGAGATCTTGTTAAAACACAGATTTTTGACTCCTTAGGTCTGGGGTTGGGCCTGAGATTCTGCACTTCTAACAAGCTCTGAGGCTGATCCGCTACCATGCACTGAGTGTCAAGACTCTATGTCAGTTATTCAAGTTGAGTCTCCAAACCAGCAGCATCAGCATCAGGGAACTTAGAAATGCAAATTCCTAGGCCTAGTCCCAGACTACTGATTCAGAAACTATTCTGAATTGTAACAAGCTCTTCTGGTCAGTGTTATAATGTGACAACTTCTGCTGCAGACTGATGATTCCCATATTTAGATGTACACTGGAATCACTTGAGAAGTTTCAAAAAAAAATGCTGACCCCTGTGTCTGCCCCAAGAGACTAATTAGCATGGAACAAGGCCTAGTAATTTTCTCCCCAGGTGATTCTAATATGCAGCAAAGTTTGAGAACCACTGAACAAGAAAGTAAGTTCTACACAAGCAGGAATTTTTTGGTCATTGCTGAATCCCAAGTACCTAGAACAATGTCTGGCACTAGTTGACATCCCATAAATATTTACTGAATGAATAAAAGGATAAGCAGAAAAACAAACTCCCAAGTTACTCTAAAAACAGTTTGCTTGATGATATACAGAGGAAATATCACATTTGTCATCTTTCTCTAGTGGGAAATCTGTTTTCAGCTTAGACTATAATGTAGACATGATCTTTCCCATCCAAATATACTTGAAATACCCCAATCATCATCACAGCAAGGATTTGGGGCCAGAAAACAGACTCAAAGCTTGCAGTTTTGAAAAAACAATCGTTAGAACATGAGAACTAAATACAGCTCTTGAATATAAAAAATACGGCATTGGCTTGGCAAGTTGTAGAGAATATTGAAGGAGACAAATGCTATAGTATGAGAAACAAAGACTTAGGACGCTTTTAATTGCTTTTCAGAGAAGGATAAGATTGTAGATCAAAGCAAAACAAACTATTTTTTGGCCATCCTAGTTAAAAGTTCCTGAATGGGAAAAAAAATGTGGAAATGCCACAGCATAGTATTCATAGTCGTATATAAGCATGCACATAGCAAAATATGTAATCTTATAGGGAAGAATCCATCATAATCTCAAAACAGAACATTACTGTAATATTAACTTTTGCTACATGGTATGAAAAGAATACATGTCAATTTTTGTTGGGCTATAACAACAACAACAAAGAGCAGGCAAGAAATAGCATACTTTCAAAACAGTCATTTGTTGATTTCAAACTCTGCACTAACTCATCACTCCATGTATTCTCCCATCGAACCACTACAGAATGCGGGGCATTGAATTAAAAGAGCTCCTCTTCCACATCACAGTTTCACAAGGAATGTCTAGTATTCAAACCAACAAAGGGTTAACATTTAGAAGTCCTAGTCCATAT
Organism: Phoca vitulina; assembly: GCF_004348235.1. NCBI lineage: Eukaryota > Metazoa > Chordata > Mammalia > Carnivora > Phocidae > Phoca > Phoca vitulina. The sequence goes on along the minus strand of NW_022589710.1, from coordinate 15,237,672 downwards.
TCCCATAATGCTTACAGGAATGAAGCCTGCCCAAATACAGGGAATCGGCTGCTGAGGCCCAGAAATTAAGCACAGGAAGTTAATCCCAGAGAAATTAGTGCACTGGGAAGAGAAATGAGAAACAGGGACTCATTTCTTGAAATGGAGTTTAAAATGGCACAGTGTACATTAAAAAAAAAAAAAAGGCCAAGTTCCAGGTCTTTGGATTAAGGAATAAAATCAGTAAAATAAGCCAGAAGGATAAAAATGCTGAGCTACTACACTTACATTTCTTGAGTTCTCTTTAACCTTGGGAACAATGAGGCCTTAATAGAGAATGTAGAGACTGAAAATTCTATTTAAAGGTAAGTGGTCACAGCTGTGAGGGCCATGCAGGAACAGGAAACCACACAATACATTATCATTTCCATAACTTCAGAGTAATATAAAATAGTCCAAAAAAAGGTCCAAAAGGATCTTTAAGAGAAAATTAAACTGAACAAAATTGCAAGCTGTAAAATAGTTCACTGTAAATATGAGACTTCCTTTTACACAGAGGTATAATATCATATTTAAGTCTCAATATTAGGAAAATCCAAAACAACAAATTACTCCTAGTCTTGAACAAATTCCCAAGGAAACAAGTATTTGGGTTTGTTCCCTCCATTTATTATCTTTTGAATTGAGTTTTCGATTTGACTTTCTTCATAACTTGATTTATAAAGACTAAATGTGAAAAAGCCACAACTTCTACAATACCTTGTATTAAAAAACCTATTATCTCAAAGAAGTTAATATATGTGTGTGCTCTTTGATTCAGAAAGGAAATTCAAATCCAGAGGTTCTGTAGAGAAAAGTGGGGCCAAACAGAGCACTTTGCCAATGAGCAGGTATATTTGGCACCTATGCATATATTTGGCACCTATCCAAACCAGATTATGAAAGAATAGAATGGATTTCCAGCAGAAGCAGAGAGGGAGCAAGATCTGAGGTATCATTGTAGAAAAGAGGCTCTCTACACCTGGCCTGATTAGGTGCACCCTGTTCGGTGTGGCAGGCCTCTGGAAGGGGTGGCCAGCATGCAGAGAACAGAATCTAAGTGCTGGTTGCAGCACAAGCAAGTTACTTGGCATTCTGTGGAGTGTCCATAGTTATAAGAGTAACTCAACCTAATAGGTAAAACTAAAAGAATGGAATACTTAAATTCATCTTAAAAACACACACACACACAAATTCATCATTCAGAGATGTAGCACAAAGGCACATTTTATAAACTCTCAAGAAAGAATAGGATATGGGCATAAGAACAATCCTGCCCTAAGCATCATTGGTCCCTGCCCCAGACCCTACTTCCCATCCTCAGAAATAGACTTAACTATAAAACTAGGGAAAGTTAACATGTTAACACTGGACTCTGGAGAACTGTCTACATGCCATAAACAATTCTGCTGGAAAAGTTTCAAATATACCAAGTGAAATTTAAACCTGTTATAGATACCATATTGCCTAACTGTTCATTCTTTTTATCTTCACTCTAGATAGTGATGGGCCCAGCTTAAAAGACACCACCGCTACATTTATGTATTTCCTAGCCATGTACTCTTATAGGCAAGAGTGGCAATATAACCAGTTCCAGCCAACAGACTGCAGCAGAAGCCTGCTGGGGATTTCCAGAAAAGTCTCACTTTCCTGAGAGAGGTTGTGCCCCTTCCACCTTGATTCCTTCTTTTCTGGCCAGGAGTGTATTTAGGCCTCAGCCCTAAAGTCTTTGAGTGGCACACACTAGAGAAAGTTCCAGTCCTTCAAATTATTAGTGCTAAGAAAACACAGCAAAGAAAACTTCATAACACTGCATTTGGCAATGATTAATCTTGGATATGACACCCAAAAGCCAAGCAACAAAATATATAAATTAGATTTCCTCAATGGGGCACCTGGGTGGCTCAGTCAGTTAAGTGTCTGCCTTTGGCTCAGGTCATGATTCCAGGGTCCTGGGATTGAGCCCCAGGTTGGGTTCCCTGCTCAGTGAGGAGTCTGCCTCTCCCTCTCCCTCTGCCCCTCCTCCTGGGCTTGTGTGCACGCATGTGCGCTCTCTCCCTCTCAAATAAAACCTTAAAAAAAAAAAAAAAAAAGACTTCCTCAAACTTTTTTGTGCCTCAAATGGACATTATCAAGGGAGTGGAAAGGCAGCCCACAGAATGAGAGAAAATACTGGAAAACCATATCTGATAAAGAATATCAAGAATAGGGGCACCTGGGTGGCTCAGTCATTGAGTGTCTGCCTTCAGCTCAGGTCATGATCTCAGGGTCCTGGGATCGAGCCCCGCATTGGGCTCCCTGCTCCGCGGGAAGCCTCCTTCTCCCTCTCCCACTCCCCCTGCTTGTGTTCCCTCTCTCACTGTGTCTCTGTCAAATAAATAAAAAATTTAAAAAAAAAAAATATCAAGAATAAAGAACTCCTACAACTCAAAGAAAACAGTCCAATTTTTAAGAAGGGCAAAAGACTTAGATAGACATTTCTCCAAGGGTATACAAATGGCCAATGAACACAGGAAAAGATGCTTAACATCACTAATCATTAGAGCACTGAAAATCAAATCAAATAACATCCATTAAAATGGCTATTGTCAAAACAAAACAAGAGTTGGTGAGGATGTAGAGAAATTAGAACCCTCTGCTTTGTTGGTGGGAATGTAAAATGGTAAGTCCGCTGTGAAAAAGAGTACTGAAGATCTTCAAAAAAATAAATAAACCTAGAATTACCATATAATCCATCAATTTCATTCTGGGCATATATCTCAAAGAATTGAAGCAGGGTTTCACAGATATTTGCACACCAGTGTTCACAGAAACATTATTCACAAAAGCCAAGAAGTGGAAACAACCCCATGTCCATCAACAGATGGATAAAGAAAACATGATATATACATATAATGGGATATTATTCAGTCTTAAAAAATGAAATTGACACCTGCTAAAATATGAACTTTGAAGATACTATGCTAAGTAAAATAAGCTAGACACAAAAGGACAAATATTGTAGGATACTACTTACGAGGTCCATAGAAGAGTCAAATTCATAGAGACAAAGTAGAATAGTGGTTACCAGAGGCTGGAAAGAAGGGGGAATGGGGAGTTACTGTTTAATGGGTACAGAGTTTTAGTTTAGGATGACAAAAATGTTCTGGAGATGAATAGTTGTGATGGCTGCACAATAATGTGAATGTACTTAATTTGATAAGAGGTTAATATCCAAAATATATTAAAAACTCCTACAACTCAAAAAAAAAAATCTGATTTAAGAAGTAGGCAGAGGATCAGAATAGACATTTTTCCAAAGACATACAGATGGCCAACAGGCACATGAAAAGATGCTCAACATCACTAATCAGGAAAATGCAAATCAAAACTAAAACAAGATATCACTTACACCTATTATGAAAGCAATTATCAAAAAGACAAGAACAAACATTGGCTCAAAGTTGGCAAGAATGTTGAGAAAAGGGAATGCTCATGCACTGTTTGTGGGAATGTAAATTGGTACAGCCACTGTAGAAAACCATATGGAGGTTTCTCAAGAAAAGAAAAACTAGAACTACTATATGACCCAGCAATTCCACTGCTCAGCTTTTAGCCAAAGAAAACAAAAATGCTAATTTGAAAAGATCTATGTACCCCTATGTTTACTGCAGCATTATTCACAACAGCCAAGATATGGAAACAATCTAAGTGTCCACTGATGAATGAAGATGTGGTACACACCCATGAATATTAGCCATAAAAAAAAAAAAAAAGCTCACCATTTCTGACAACATGGATGGACCTTGGAGGGTATGATGCTGAATGAAATAAGTCAGAGAACGACTAATACTGTATGGTCTCACTTATGTGAAATATAACAAGAACAAAAACTCGTGAATACAGAAAACAGAATAGTGGTTGCCAGGGATGAAGGGAGTTTGTGGGTAGATGAAATGGGTGAAGAGGAATCAAGAAGTACAAACTTCCAGTTATAAAATAAGTCACGGGGATATAATATACAGCATGGGGACTACAGTCAATATTGTATTGCATACTTCAAAGTTGCTAAGAATAAGTCATAAAAGTTCTCAAAAGAAAAAATTTTTGTAACTACATATGATGACAGATGGTAATAGACTTGTGATAACCATTTCTCAATGAATACAAATGTTAAATCATTGTGTTATAACAATTTCAGGTGTACATGTCAATTATACTTCAGTAAAACTGGTTAAAATGATAAATTTTATATTATATTTTACATTAATTTTTTCTTAACTGTTAGTGCTAGACCTTAGTAGGCCACATTAGATGCTCAAATTCCATTCCTATTTATGCCCAGGGCCAACAAAACCTGCAGTGAGCTAACCTCTTAGATTCATGTGGCTTAAATATAGGCTCTTAATGACTAATGGACACCACTTAGTCTCATAGTAGCTTCTTCTCTTGGAGAATGTACATGAGCTCAGGAATTTAGAAGTCTAATAAATGGCACACAATGAGACACAGTAAAAGGAGAGCCAGACAGGATAACAGATTGAGTCCAAGTATGACTTCGATATTGGTCTGATGGGAGACCATCTTTCAATGGGATTGTCCAACTCAGGATGGTGAGGTTTGTTCCAATAGTAGATACTTCTGGCAGACACACAACCCTTTAATTTCATCTTTTGCTGTGAGAGACCCCATAATTCAAAATCTAAAAATTTTAGAAAAAGATACAGAGAATGACTGCAACAAAGTAAGGGGACCCTAGGCTTGCATTGTCCCATGAACACAACTAGGTAACTATCAAATAATCCTAAATATGCCAGAAATAGACCTGAAGACTGACAGAGCAAACTCCACAATTAAAAGGAGAGAAGAGGCCACATTGAAGAAGGTAGGAAGCATGGAGATGTGGTTTGGGAAGAAACAAATCACAGATGCTGTGGAGGAGAGGGAACCATGGGCCAGAGAAGGGTGAAAGAGAGATAGAGGACCATACAAGGGAACCCACAGGAGTATGTTTCCCCAAAGCCATTGGCTTGGAAAAAAAGCAGGGCTAAATTTTGTGAATTTGTGTAACAGTGGAACTTAAAGCCTGAAGTTTTAAAGGTCAGTAGGCTGGGATGGGATAGAACTGAGAGGGCACTGCCCCACTCCAGGAGAGAAGACAGGCAAAAACCTGGAAGACAGACACCATGGAAACAGCAATCTGAAGAGTTCCTGGGGCACACAGTGGGAAAATTATTCACTCTTTTCGGAACATGTCTCCAAGAGCCAGCATTCATGAAGACACCTCTCCAGGAATAAAGGAACTGGCCAGCACCATTTCCCACCCCTGCCCTTCAGCATAAACACAAAGCCACCTGTGGGAAGCATTGCAGCACTGACACTGGCTGCCTAACTTGCATGCACCAAGCCCCACACCCCTGTGCCCCAGTGGGTCTCAGTCAAGCCCAGTCCCAGCATGGTGGCCTCCCCCCAAAAGACCAACACAAAGCCCTGTCCATACCACATCTCCCAACCAGAGAGCTCTGCAGGGCCTCAGATCCAGAGGAGGTGGTGATAGGCCTCACTTCACAAGCAGACCAGAGCACACCTTGTTAAAAATTCATCACATTCAGACCAGGGACCAAACATTGCCCACAGCAGGCAAGGAGAGCCCCTGCACACAACTGGCTTGAAGGACAGAGCAGCCAGAACACAGCAGCAGAGCATACACAGCACACACCAGAGACACTCCCTGAAGCACCAGACCCTAGGCACTTACATGACCTATTCTTCATAAGGCAATTACTTCCAGGATCAGGAGACCTAACCGGCTTTTCTAACACATAGAAAGAGGTAGAGACTTAGACAAAAATGCCAACATGGAAGAATTCATCCCAAGTGAAAGAACAAAATAAGGCCATGGCCAGAGATCTAAGCAAAATAGATATAAGTAACATGCCTAATGGAGAATTTAAAGCAACAATCATAAGGATACTCACTGGACTTGAGAAAATAGAAGACATCAGGGAGATCCTTACCACCAGAGAAAAAAAGTTAAAGAATCCATCAGAGATGAAGAATGTAATAAACAAGATTGGAAACAGGCTTCATGCAATGAACAGCAGACTGGAAGAAGCAGAGAAATGAATTGGTGACTTAGAAGGTAAAAATAATGGAAAATAAGGAGGCTGAATAAAAGAGAAAGAATTACACAACACAAGAACAGACTTAGGGAACTCAATGACTCCATCAAACATAACATCTATATTATAGGAGTCCCAAAAGAAGAGAGAGAAAAGGGGGAAGCAAATTTATTTCAAAAAAAAAAAAAAAAAAAAAACTGAAAATTTCCCTAATCTGGGGAAGGAGATAGACATCCAGATCCAGGAGGCACAGAGAACTCCCATCAAAATCAACAAAAGCAGGGCCAACATCAAGAGATATTGTAATCATATTTACAAAACATAGTGATAAAAGAAAAAATCTTAAAAGCAGTAAGAAGAAAGAAGTCCTTAATTTATAAGGGAAAACCCATAAGACTAGCTGGCGATTTCTCAACAGAAACTTGGTAAGCCAGGAGAAAGTGGCATGATATAGTCAATGTGCTGAATGGGAAAAATCTGCAGCCAAGAATACTTCATCCAGCAAGGCTATCATTTGGAATAGAAGGAGAGATAAAGAGTTTCCCAGACAAAAACTAAAGGAGTTCATGACCACTAAACCAGCCCTGCAAGAAATATTAAAGAGGACTGTTTGAGTGCAAAGGTGAGACCAAAAGTGACAAAGACAAGAAAGGATAGAGTAAATCTCTGGAAACAATGACAAAACAAGTAATAAAATGGCAATATATATCAATAAGTACTTTGAATGTAAATGAACTGAACACTCTAATCAAAACACTTAGGGTGTCAGAATGGATCAAAAAACAAGGCCCATCTAAATGCTGCCTACAAAAGACTCATTTTAAACCTAAAGACACCAGTAGATTGAAAGTGAGGGGATAGAGGAACATTTACCATGCAAATGGATGTCAAAGGAAAGCCAGAGTAGCAATACTTCAACAAACTAGCCTTTAAAACAAAGACTGTAACAAGAACCAAAGAAGAGTGCTATAATTAATAATAAATAATAATAATAATAATAATAATGGGGGTAATCCAACAAGAAGATATAGCAATTGAAAATATGTATGCACCCAACATGAAAGCACCCAAATATATAAAATAACAAAGGAATTGATAATAACACAATAATAGTAGGGGGCTTACCACCCTGCTTACATCAATGGACAGATCATCCAAACAGAAAGTAAGCAAAGATGCTATGGCTTTGAATGACACACCGGACCAAGTGGACTTAACAGATATATTCAGCAACAGAATACATATTCTTCACAAGGGCACATGGAACATTACACAGAATAGATCACATATTAGGCCACAAAATAAGTCTCAACAAATATAAAAAAGAAGTCCTACCATGTACCTTTTCTGACCCCAATGCTATGAAACCAGAAGTCAACCACAAGAAAAAATCTGGAAAGACCACAAAACATGGAATTTAAACAGCATGCTACTAAACAATGAATTGGTCAAGCAGGAAACCTCAAGGAAGAAATTCATGGAGACAAGTGAAAACGTAATGGTTCAAACCTTTGGGATGCAGCAAAAGTAGTCCTAAGAGGGAAGTATATACTAATACAGGCCTACCTCAAGAAGAAAAGTATCAAATAAACAATCTAACCTCACACTAAAGGAGCTAGAAAAAGAACAAACAAAACCAAAACCAGCAGAAGGAAATAAGATTAGAGCAAATATAAATGATACAGAAACAAAAACCCACAATAGAACAGATCAATGAAACCTAAGAGCTGGTTCTTTAAAAAAATTGATAAACTTCTACCAAGACTTATCAAAAAAGAAAAGAAAAAGGACCCAAATAAAATCACAGGGGTGCCTGGGTGGGTTCAATTGGTTGGGCATTAGATTCTTGGTTTCAGCCCAGGTCATGAGATCATGCTCTCTTGCACACTTTTCTCTCTCTCAAATTAAAAAAAAAAAAAAAAAAAAATCACAAATGAGGGAGGAGAAATAGCAACCAACACCACAGAAATACAAGCATTAAGAGTATTATGAAAAATTATATGCCAACAAATTGGACAATCTGGAAGAAATGGATACATTCCTACAAACATACAAACTACCAAAACTGAAACAGGGAGAAATAGAAAACTTGAACAGACCAATTACCAGCAAAGAAATTAAATCAGTAGTCAAAAATCTCCCAAAATCTAGGGCCAGATAGTTCCCCAGGCAAATTCTACCAAATATTTTAAAACGGTTAATACCTATTCTTCTCAAACTATTCCACAAAACAGAAAAGGAAGGAAAACTTCCAAACTCATTCTATGAAGCCAGCATTACCCTAATACCAAAACCAAACAAAGACCCCACTAAAAAAGAGAACTACAAGCCAATATCCCTGATTAACATGGGTGCAAAAATTCTCAATAAAATACTAGCAAACAAAATCCAATGATACATGAAGAAAAATCATTCACCATGATCCAGTAGGATTTATTCCTGGGCTGCAAGAGTGGTTCAATATTCAAAGCAATGTGATATACCACAGTAATAAAAGCATAACAACCATATGCTCCTTTCAATAGATGCAGAAAAAGCATCTGACAAAGTATAGCATCCATTCATGATAAAAACCCTCATCAAACTAGGTTTAGAGGGAATATACCTCAACATAATAAAGGCCATATATGAAGAACTCACAGCTAATACAATCCTCAATTGGGAAAAATAGTTTTTCCTCTATGGTCAGGAACAAGATAGGGATGTCCACTTACCCCATTATTTAATATAGTACTGGAAGTCCTAACCTCAGCAATCAGACAACAAAAAGAAATAAAAGGCATTCAAATGAGCAAAGAAAAAGTAAGACTTTCACTATTTTCAGATTATAAATAGAAACTCCACAAAAATTGCTTGAATTGATAAATTCAGTAAAGTCACAGGATACAATATTATACAGAAATTTGTTGCATTTCTATACAACGATGAAGAAAAATTAAGGATTTACAACTTCCCCAAAAACAGTAAGATACTTAGGAATAAACCTAACCAAATAGGTGAAAGACCTGTACTCTGAGAGACCAGTTAGAAATAATTCCCTAAATGCAGACTTTTCCCCCCATTTGAGTTTAAGTTATGATAATGGATTCTTAAAAACTGGAACTGACACCTAATGCAGAAAAAAACAAATTTCTCTGTACTCTGAAAACTATAAAATACCGATGAAAGATATTGAAGATGACACAAAGAAATGGAAAAACATTCCATGTTCATGGATTAGAAGAACAAACGTTGTTAAAATGTCTATACTACCCAAAGCATTCTACACATTTAATGCAATCCCTATCAAAATACCAATAGCATTTTTCACAGCTATAACAATCTTAAAATTTGTATGGAAACACAAAAGAACCTGAGTACCCAAAGCAACCTCCAATAAGAAAAGCAAAGCAAAGCTGGAGGCATCAAGATTCCAGAATTCAAATTATATTACAAAGCTGCAGTCATCAAAACAGCATGGTACTGGCACAAAAACAGACATATAGATCAATGGAACAGAATACAAACCCAGAAATTAACCCACAACTGTATGGTCAATTAGTCTTCAACAAAGCAGGAAATAATATCTCAAAGAGAAAAAGACAGTCTCTTCAACAAATGTTGGGAAAAGTGGACAGCAACATGAAGAAAAACTGGACCACTTTTACACCATACACAAAAATAAATTCAAAACGGATGAAAGACCTACATGTGAGAAAGGAATCATCAAAATCCTAAATGAGAATATAGCCAGAAACCTCTTTGACCATGGCTGTAGCAAATTCTTATTAAACACATTGCCAGAGGTAAGGGAAACAAAAGCAAAAATGAACTACTGGGACTTCATCAAGATAAAAAGCTTCTGCACAGCAAGGAAAACAACAAAACTGAAAGGCAGTTTACAGAACAGGAGAAGATATTTGCAAACAACATATCTGACAAAGGGTTAGTATCCAAAATCTATAAAGAGCTTATCAGACTCAACAACCAAAAACAAATAATCCAGTTAAGGAATGGGTAGAGGACCTGAATAGACATTTTTCCAAAGAAGACATCCAGATGGCTAACAAACACATGGAAAGATGATCAACATCAATCATAGGGGAAATACAAATAAAAAATCACGAGATACCACCTCACAGCTGTCAGAATGGCTAAAATTAACCACACAGGAAACAACAGATGTTAGAGAGGACAAAGAGAAAGAGGAACCCTCTTATACTGTTGGTGGGAATGCAAACTGGTGCAGCCACTCTGGAAAATAGTATGGAGGTTCCTCAAAAAGTTACAAATACAACTACCCTATGACCCAGCAATTACATTACTAGGTATTTATCCCCAAAATTAAAAAAAAAAAAAACACTAATTCAAAGAGATACATGCACCCCTATGTTTATAACAGCATTATCTACAATAGCCAAATTATGGAAACAGTTCAAGTGTCCATTGACTGATGAATAAATAAGATGTGGTGTATATATACAATGGAATATTACTCAACCATAAAAAAGAATGTAATCTCGCCATTTGCAATAACATGGATAGAGCTAGAGTATTTTGCTAAGCTAAGTCCGAGAAGGACAAATACCATATGATTTCACTTATATGTGGAATTTAAGAAACAAAACAAATAAGGGGTGAGAAAAGAGGCAAACCAAGGAACATACTCTTAACTACAGAGAAGTGATGGTTACCACAAAGGAGGTGGGTAGAGGAATGGGTTAAATGGGTGATGTTGATTAAGTAGTGTACTTGTTGCAACGAGCACCAGGTGTTACATAGAAGTGCTGAATCACTATATTGTACTGAATCTAATGCTACAATGTTAACTGGAATTTAAATAAAAATTTAAAATTAGCAATAAGGTTTCCTATAGGAGATGAGAAATCGCAAAAACAGACCGTTCTAGCCCTATAGCCACCTCTCACACCAAATACAAGAGCCAGTTAGAAATAATTCCCTAAATGGAGATTGTTTCCCCCATTTGAGTTTAAGTTCATAGATCGTGGATTCTTAAAAACTGGAACTGACACCTAATGCAGGAAAGAAAATTTCTCCATCTGCCCTCTTTCCCTTATGTTCCAAGTGAACAAAATAAGGAGTGCACTTGTTGCAACAAGCACCAGGTGTTATACAGAAGTGTTAGAAGTGTTCCCACTAACATAGGGCAAGAAACAGCAGAAAGGTGGCATGGGCCACTGAACGTCCTATCATCACACACTGAGGGATGCTGCGATCGGGACCCAGGTTCTGCATTCCAGTGAAGGGACTGCTCTTTCCTTTCCCAGGAGTTCTTACCCTTGTCAGTGGAATACAGAGGTTGCGTGGTACCAAGCAATCTGAATTTGTGGGGTCGGCTATATACAGGAGTTCACTGGGAATACCTAACACTCAGCAGCTAGAGGCCTTGGGCCCTTTATCAAGCTCGCGTCAGAGAAAAAACAATATGGTCTCATGGGAAACAAAGCTGGGTGTAATCCCTCTTGCAAGGAGAAGAGGGCCCAGTCCCAGCTAACTTGTGATTCTAGCAATTCTGCTCATTGAGCCGCATAGAGGATATAATTTTATGATACCACTGAATCTCTGATCTCTCTAGAAGTGACACATGGGAGAGAATGATTCCTCTTCTGAGGTTCTGAAAAAGCTACACCAAATCAAACAAAAGATGGTTTGGGGTATAGCTGCTAAGACACCTTCTCGTCTTCCCACAGAAACCCCTCAGCTAGGACTTATCAACTAAGAATTTGGAAAGCATGAAACTAATTTCTTTGGAATTCTAATCCACATTGGCAAGAAAAGTGGACTATTTTAACTTTTGATTTCTCGGATTTTAATTTGCAATTGTTCTGGCATATTATAGGACATAACTCCCTTGTCCATTTCTTTCTAAATGTCTGAGCAAGCCTTAGACAATGCTAGCACTTAGCCATTGATTAAAACACTTTGATTAAAACTATTTTCACATGCATTATAGAAGCCAAAAGGTTTTTAGAAGTAACTGAAAGAATTATAGTCAGTCGTCCCACTTTTTTAAACTCAAAGGAGAATTTTGAACACTAAATGGTTTTATTAGACATAAGCTCTGTATTTATGAAGTCTTCAGCCCCCTTTACTAAGACTTGCTAGCTAGGTCCTAACCAGACTTAGTTCTACCATGTGCCAATTAGGCTGGAAAAAGGGAAGTGTAGAAAGACTGGTAAAATATTTTGGCTGCCTGAATGGCAGCTAGATTTCTCCAGCTTTAAAGATGTTCATGATTTCTAAATCAGCACTAGATAATAAATTACTATGAATTGTCTAAATAGTTCTGACTGAATTTCAAAGTCAAATATAAGATTATCCACAATTTTCCTTTCGTCAATTAAAATATGTAACACCCATTCAAAATACATTTGATTAAATCATGTAAGAAACACAGGTAATCATACCAAATGTGTTTGCATGTGTACGTGCCCACACACTTAGAGATACCGATGTTTTCACAAACATGGGGGGTGGAATAAAGAACTGTGCTATGACCATAAAAACGTGTTATGTTAAAAAAAAAAAGTACTTTCTAATCCTTTCTAAAAAAAAAAAAATGCAAGGCTTATAATTAGCCGTGATCACTCACATTTAAGTATTCATTTTAAGCTCAGTATGATTATAGTAATAAATAAATTTTATTTCTTGCAGTATAATCAGAAAAATTTAGACTTAGGTCTTATAAACTTAAGTTGATATGATATTGCATTCTCATTACTAGGAAATGCCAATCCTCTGTTAGACTTTCTTGTAAAAAAAAAAAAAAAGTCTTTTTCATTTTTAAGTAACAATATGAAGAACAAAGAGATAACCTAACACATTTTCACTAAGAAGCTGTGGTAAAAGCCTAAAACTGTCAGAAACTATTACCACAAATGGAGCCTGGCATTTCAAAGAAAGAAAAGATTTAATTTGATTTCAAAAGATAAACTGAAATAGAAACCATGGAGATGGAAATCTTGTAATCCTACCGAAACAGAGGGAGGGTTCTTCATGTAATTATTTTCATTTTTAATGTACTGCATTCTGAAGAGAAAGCATTATCTGTATACCTAACAAGTGAGAGAAGGGGAATCAGCATGCAGGTTTGAAAAAACGTTACAGAAATACACCTATGCTATTTCAAGAACTGGAAGGTATGTTTTCTTTGAGGTCCCTAAAAATGTTATTCTAAAGAATAGGTTTAAATTTAAAATGCCAGCTTTATAACAGATCTAATTCCTCTATAATTTTCTTCCTTTCTCCTTTAGTGATGCTTGTGGGAAATTTTTCCTTAAAAGCAACGGACTCCACTGACTCACAGTCAAAAACCAGGGTTATTCTCTGGTATGACTGCTCCTTTAACTTGAAGGGGCGACACTCACATCAAGTGAAGCTTTTCACCATCCTTTCTGCCAGTCTGTTTTGGAAGAGATCGGTCTAGAGAGAAAAAGCAAAGAAACTGTTGTCCAAAAGAAGCATGAGGAGGACAATGCAAATAGGGTATTTGTTTGGGAAAATAGTTTCATCTGTGACTCTAATATCAAAAGATTGAAAGTAGTGAACTCATTTTTTAAATTCCTCAAATACCAGCTTTTGAGATGCAGTTAAAAGGGAATTAAACACCACCCTTATTCCCTAGGTACAGGAAAGCAACTGGAGTTGAAAAATTGCAGTCATTACTTTTCAACTGTTTTAAAATAATATAATTGTCTTTAGACACTAAATATTCAAGTCAACATCTTTCATTTTTTCCCCTCTTCTACCCACTTGGAAGTGATGATGTAGCAAGATACAGATAGAATATCTCAATATTTTATTAATAATAGAACATGAGTAAGTCACTTAAAAGGGAAAGAACATGGTTATATCAAAGTCTTACCCTGTGCTACACTTTATCATGTCCTAAAATTAGAGAACCAAATGATACATAGACTTCATAGTGGTTAGTGACTTGGAAATGGTTAAACAGTAAGGCATAGCAAATACAACAGCATCCAGGCAGAGGATACAGGCTCATGAGTTAGAAACAGTCACCGAAGAGGCATGCAGAAGCGCACAACAGGGGAAAGACAAAGACAATTCACAGATGTCTTGGAAGGAAACAAAACTTCCAACAAAAGTCAATGGTATAAAGATTGTCTTGATAAAATGGAAGTGAATTATGTCCCAAAGGAGAATGGCTCAGGACAAAAACAGTAAGGACACCAAGAAGCTGATCAGCATAAAATGAGGAGGAACGGGGAACACCCTACCAGACTATTGTGATCCATATTCTACGTCCACAGTGTGAAAGATCAAGTAGGGAGCAGGCTTTAATAGCCAACATTTGGTGAATGCCTACCACGTGCCAGACATTACCCCAAGTGTTTTATATATATATACATATATTTCTTCATTTGATCCTCACAACTACCCTGCAACTCAGACATTAGTAGCTCATTTTATAAAGACACTGAAATTTGAACTACTTAAGGAATTCCTATCAAATAGTACTATACCACCATGTAGACTCAGTGATTCTGACTTCATTGGATTTTCCAAGGATATCATGCTAATTTTTTTGTTTTGTTTTTAAGATTTATTTATTTTTTAAGAGGTGCAAAAGTGTGTGTACAAGTGGGGGGAAGGGCAGAAGGAGAAGAAAGAGAATCTCAAGCAGACTCCTCACTGAGCATGGGGCCAGGTGCAGGGCTTGACTCCATGACCACGAGTTCATGACCCAAGTCAAAATCAAGAGTCAGAGGCTTAACTGACTGAGCCACCCAGGTGCCCCAGGATATCATGCTACTTTTTAAAGGCTAGCACTATGGCAGCATTTTGCCACATGTGTAGTCATACAACATGTTACATTTCCACACTTTAAAATTAAGTATATTTCTCCTCGTGAATAAGATAGATTTTCATTTTGCAGTGGAATTCATTTCGAGAATTTTTTTAATTAATATGTTTCCCATCAAGGAAGAGAAAAATCCCTCCTGAGAAGTATTTTAGAAGCATAAAATGAAGAAAATAAATTTTTCTATTCTTTTTAGTAAATCTTTAAGAAACCTGAAACAGTTTTCTTGCTGCTTCTCCTTTCTAACCCTCCATGACACCTTTAGTGGCCACTATAAGACCTGAGACATCATAAAATAGAATAGATGCCTATTTTTCATTATAGTTCTTTGGAAATTTTTCCAAATAAAACATAGTAAATATTCCACATAGAGAAAACAAGCATTTTCTGTTATTAATTAGTAGAAAAAAATTGAAAACAAGTTTTTCACCAAAAATTTAAAAATGGTTAAATTGGTTTATTCACTTGGTTTATTGACAAACAAGGACTTTTTCAATTAGGTTAATGGCAATCATTTTACTTAGGTTTATAATTCTGTTCATCTTAGGTCAAATTATAGAGTACACGATATGATAAAATCATTTTATAAAAAATATGGTAGTAGCAAAAGTCTACTGAAATTAACAATAGATCCTAATCCCTTAATGCATGTGATAAACAAGGTACCATTACATAAATTTGATGCTATATTTGGAAAACCTTCCAGAAATTGAGAAAAATGAATAGTTCTAATGACTGAATAAAAAATACTTTTGTCAATTGAGGTTATCTCCCTCCCCCTCATTTCTTGGCTTTCAAAAAAACAAAAACAAAAACTGAAGCAAACCTAATAAGTTGTCAGCCAATCTGCCAATTTAGAAATAACTTGCAATGATGAATCATGGTGTGATTTTTTAGCATATAACTTGTAAGTAGGTCATTTGATTCTCTGAATTCCTATGTCAGCTAGAGTCCAGTCAAAAAGCAGAAATAAAACTAGACATTTCAAACAGATTGTTTAGTATAGGGAATTGGTTTCACTGTTGTTAAAGCTATCAGAGCAAAAGAACTTGACGTAACTCAGACATAACTGCGGGAAGCTGCTACAACCTCAAGAGTAGATTTACCAAAGGGAAGAGGTAGATTTGCCCAAACCTACAGGCTCAGAAGAGGGGCCCCAGTGAACTGGTGCATAGACCTCTACGGAAGAGTTGGTATTTTGCAAACATGGTACCTTTTAGGAGGAATAGGACATGGCAGGGTTGGTTCTGGAGTACCACAAAAACAAACAAAACAAAACAAGCCCCCCACCCCCGCCAAAAAAAAAAAAAAAAACAGAACATACACACAACCAAAAAACACAAAGCAAAACTAGAGGATCAACAACCACAGGTAGGGTGTCACTGGTAAGTACAGAGAAATCAGGAATTCCCATTCTCTCTCTCTTCCTACCATCTAGTATCCCCCAAGAAGTCAGCTAGCAGAGGGGTCTGGGAAATGCACTATTCTGAATCTCAGTCCCTGCATCCTACAGAAAAAGAGGAGAGTGAGTTTAGGAATAAGAAACAGTAGTAAATAAACAGCACTTGTTGCTATAAGAAAACTCTATAACAAAGCTATTCTACTTTTTTATATGAACAAGGTTTTCATTTGTCACACCTATAGAAATAGAAATTAGTATTCTTTATTCTATAAGTAATATTCATTTACAGGTATATGAACTAAGAGATTAACTCAAGATGCATTTCCAATAAAATTCTGAATAACCATTATTTCCCAAATTGGTCATTTATATTTATGCTGCTTTGATCAATTGTGAATAATGATGACAATCAAGAAGAAAATTTAATATTTAGAACGCTTTTGTCGCTGTAAATTTAATTTCACTTGTATATTAATAATTTTCTGCAAACAAAATATAATCAGTGAAAGACTTCCAAGCATAAACCCACATTACCTTAGAAAAAAACTAGAACAAATGGAATAGAATACAAGTTCAAAAAAGGAAAAGAAATGATGAAAAACTTTTGACTACTGAAGTAAATATAACCATTTATGTATTTTTAAATTATGGCTTATCAATGTTGTATCTAAATTTCTTGGATACACTTAAAAACATTTATTGGAGGGGCACCTGGGTGGCTCCGTTGGTTAAGTGTCTGCCTTCAGCTCAGATCATGATCTCAGGGTCCTAGGATCCAGCCCACTCTGGCTCCCTGCTCAATAGGGAGTCTGTTTCTCCCTCTGTCTCTGCCCCTCCCCACCCCCACCCATGCACTCACATGTTCTCTCGGTCTCAAAATCTTAAAAAAAAAAAAAAAAAAATTAATTGAATACATGTAAATTTTATTTGGATTGGCAATATTTATAATATTCTGAAAATTATATTTGCAGCTACCTAAAGTTATAAAAAAAATTAGATCTGTCTAAAAATATGTTTTTTGTTTCTAATTTTTTAGAGGTAAGCAAGCAAAATGTTCAAGGACCCCAGAGATAGTGTTTATATGATTCTCTGGTAGTGGGCCTCTCTTCACCTTTTCCAACTTCATGTTCCTCATCTCCCATTCTCCCTAGAGACCTTCTTTCCTTTTCTCATTTCTCCTATTCTTTGATAATTTTTTTTTGCCCACCCAGTTAAGGCAGAAAGGGAAATCTGTCACCTCATCAGTTGAGAAACATCACCAACTTTCTTGGAGTCTCTTCTCACATCAAAGCTTTGACCTTTCTGATGTGTTTTAATTCCAGAAGATAGGTCCCAAGATGAGAAAGTAAAATGCTAAAACATAAGTACTGTAAGTATATTAATATCAGTATCCTTGTAAGACAAGACCTTTTAAACAGCTCCTCAAAAAAAAAAGACAATGAAATTTAATCCTTCAAGAATAGATTAGTAACTATAAGAATAATCAGAAGAACAAATTGGTTCTATTAAATAACTTGGCAGTTAATTAGCTTCCGTGTCTGCCTAATTCCACTCACCAAAACCTGCCAAAGGAGAATTATCTAAAGAAGGTAAAAAAGTTGCTTTCCAGAACTCCCTCACCCAAGAAGCAACCTTACTTCAACAGTGGGTAAATGTTCTTTAAAGTAAAAAAATTTTAAGTACCAGTCCTTTAACTCTCATTTTTGTCTAGATGATCTATTCAATGAAATTTCAAACTTAATTATATTATAGCAGCCAAATGTTTATCATCAATATCAATTCAACTGCTAGTTTTCTAAACTATTTGTTGGCTGGGATAAATAAATTTACTCAAAACTATACTAAAATATAAGCATTTACATCTTCTTAAATTTTCTTTAACAAAAAAGTAAGACTACACTAACTACTTTAAAAGACAGTTCTTTTTCTGCAGGTAGCTGCACCTTGAAGCGGGATAACACATCACACTACATCTTGCATACAGAGGGTCAATCTCAAAAATTCATTTTGTGGCAGCACAATAGGTAATTTCTCAATCAGATCTTCTCCTCACCTCATCCAAATAGGGAGATTAGAAATAAGCATCAGATGTTTTAATGCCGAGACCATACAATCTTCACGAGAAGGCAAAAGGTAAGATGGTCTAGGGGTCTATAATTCACTTCATTATAATTACCTTTCATTGCCTGTGGCTTCTCCAATAATTAAAAGCACAGTGTCAGTATTAAACAAGAGCTATGAAAAAAAAATGTCAGATGCCTCACCAAAGAAACATCAAATTAGAGTAGGAAACACTGCCAAAAGTTAGCTCCCTGAGTGAATACCAGAATATTTTCAGGAATATATGCACTTCTAAATGTTATGAAATGAAATCATCTCTGCTGAGATTTTCAACTTTTGTCTACTGTAGGTCAAATGGGAATATAAAAAATATATATATACCTCATGCACCTCTCCAGTGGTTAATATTTCAATGTTTGTTGAATGAATAATCAATAGCACAAAAATGGCATAACTGGAGTCAGATTGGTATGCTCTCAGAAGCAAAATACTTCTAAGTATTTGGAACTAAATCCCTCTTCAAGTCAATCCCAGGACCTTGTTTTTATGAGACCATATTTTGTTCACATTACTTTACCTGTTAAACTTCAGTCAATGGAGACACTAATTTTAGGAATCCCAAGGCAGAGATAAACAATAATCTCTTCTTAGTGGCAGCAAAAACTTAGCAAACAGGAATATTCAGAAGAGATTCACTAGTCTTAGGAAATGCTAGGCACTCAAAACCCAAAAATTAAAGTATTCCCCCCACAAAAAAACTGTTTAACAGCCAAACAATGAATCACTTGCTTCCCCTCCAACCAAAAAAGTCAAATGTCATCTCACCAAATATCCTGCAAGCAATACATTTTCCCTATCCATTCTTCATACTCTTTCTCCTCTAACTTATAGAAAGAAATTAAACATGAGCTGTTCAGCTTTGTATCTCACTGAATAGTAAAGAACTAATGTGCATATTCTCCTTAGACTATTGTTTTTTCTCCTGACCTTTTTGTAAACATCTCACTAAACCATGTTCCACATTGAAGTTAGTTGGCTTAAACTCATTTTAACCAGTGTTATCCAATATTGTGGACAAGTAAACTCCCATATCAGTGGTTGTTTTTTTTTTTTAATTAACATATAATGCATTATTTGTTTCAGGGGTACAGGTCTGTGAGTCATCAGTCTTACACAATTCACAGCGCTCACCATAGCACATACCTTCCCCAATGTCCATCACCCAGCATCCCATCCCTCCCACCCTCCACCACTCCAGCAACCCTCAGTTTGTTTCCTGAGATTAAGAGTCTCTTACGGTTTATCTCCTTCACTGGCTTTGTCTTGTTTCGTTTTTCCCTCCCTTCCCCTATGATCTTCTGTCTTATTTCTCAAATTCCTCAATCAGTGAGATCATATGATAGTTGTCTTTCTCTGATTGACTTATTTCACTTAGCATAATACCCCCTAGTTCCATCCATGTCATTGCAAATGGCAAGATTTCACTTTTTTGATAGTTGAGTAGTACTCCATTGTGTATATATATACCACATCTTCTTTATCCATTCATGTGTTGATGGACATCTAGGCTCTTTCCGTAGTTTGGCTATTGTGGACATTGCTGCTATGAACATTGGGGTGCAGGTGCCCCTTTTGATCACTACATTTGTATCTTTGGGGTAAATACCCAGTAGTGCAATTGCTGGGTCATAGGGTAGCTCTATTTTCAACTTTTGAGGAACTTCCATACTGTTTTCCAGAGTGGCTGCACCAGCTTGCGTTCCCAAGTGGTTAACTTTTTATTTATTACCCTTTACTTAAAACTGTTGCACTTTTCTGACGTAAGTTGTACACAAAACAATTAGGTTTAGGCTTTAACTAGGTTTCCAAGAGGCAATGCAAGAATTTATTATATTAAATGCTCTCTTGGTGCTAAGCACCTCAAACAGCCTATGTTCTCTATGTACTAGATGTACCATTATCAGATTTTGCTTATAAAAAAATTGGTATTGCCCATCTGTCTCTGAAGGCTGAGGTACATGCAACCTCCCCCCCCCATTCTCAACCAAGGCACTTATTTACCCAGCTGCTGAAAGTTTCATCTGTTGACTGCTCATACCTCACAGCTGAGTCTTTCCCTTTGAATTACACTCATCCAAATGGTATTTCGTTGGCTTCTGAGAAGATGGCAGAGTAGGAGGATCCTAAGCTCACCTCTTCTCACAGACACATCTAGGTAACACAGCAGTGCAACTAACCCTGAAAACGACTCAGGGAGTAGCAGAACAGACATTGCATAGTTAATCCTAGAGCAGAGGCCAAATCAAAAAGGGCAGGAGACATGGGAACCATACTCCCAGTTAGACCAACCACAAAAAGGAAGGATACCACAAGCACAGAGAAGGTAGAGGAGCAGACCTCACACCAGGTACCCCAGACACTGGGACCTGTACTGGGAAGACAAGTCCTCATAACATGTGGCTTTGAAAACCACTGGGGCTTAACTTTGTAAGTTTTTACAATCAGTGAAGCGTGAACTATGGGAGAGCTGAAGGGCAAGAAAGGTAAGAAGCTGAGTCCCCATTCTTGAGGAACCAACATAACAACCCCACTGAGATACAGCATAGAAGCAGCAGTTTGAAAAGTACCTAGGATGCTAAAGACTTTTATTTGCTAATCTCAGAATATGCACTAGAGAGGCAGGGATCATCAGACTTCTCCAAGAACAAAAGAGTTGACAGGTGCCATCTTCCCCACACCCAACCAAGATAGCACTTGTGGGAACCAGTGCAAATACCTTCCACCAATCTTGCTAATACTGTGTGCCCTGCATCCCCCCTCCCCAGCATTCTCCTGTGGATTTGCCCCATCCAACCCATCCCACTCTACATGGGTACCTCTAAAACAGCTCCTGCTGCATCACATCCTGCAAGCAACTCTGGCAGAGACCCTCTGAAGTGACTCCTGTCCTGGGGAGAAGAACCACACACATGAGTTCCACTGCTGCCCCAGAAATGGGCTGGAGGCAGACATCTGATCTGACTTCCAGTCCCACCCACCAATAAAAGCCACTCACAGGACAAAGCAAGAAGAACACCCTGAAGGTCAGTACTACAACCCCTTAGGAAACAACACAGGAAGAGTGCCCTGTAGTTCCATGTAACTACAGCCCCACCAAACAGGCTAAACGCAGGCATCTGGTTGAATAGCTGACACTGACCAACTATAAGCCTATAGCAGCCCCAGGCTTGCCCCTTAACAGCACGGTGACCAAACCCTGCCCACAACAGGCAAAGTGGTCAATTGCAGCCAACTGGACTGAAGGCAAACACAATTCAGCCATAACAGTAAGGCACACACAACCCATATAGGGGACACCCCTGAAGCACCTGGTTATGGTGAACAGGGAATATTGCACTACAGGGCATCACAGGACCTCTTCTTCATAAGGCCATTACTTTCAAGATCAGGAAATGTAGAGGACTTTCCTAATACACAGAAACAGACAAAATGAGAAGACAGAGGAATATGTCCCAAATGAAGGAAAAGGACAAAGCCACAGAAAAAGAGCTAAATGAAACAAACAAGCAATATGCCTGATAATTTGAAGTAATGGTCATGAAGATGGACTTGAGAAAATGGTGGAGGATCTGTGTGAGAACTTCAAGAGATAGAATATATAAAAAAAGAACCAAAGATAAAGAATAACAAATTAAAATTACACTAGAGGGAATTGATAGCATATTAGAAGAGGAAGAAGAATGGATTAGAGAGCTGGAAGACAAGGTAATAGAAAGCAACTGAGCTGAACAGCAAAAAAATAAAAATGAGAACAGGCTAAGGTAACTCTGAGACATCAAGCATAATAACATTCACATTATAGAGATCCCAGAAGGAGAAGAGAGAAAAAGAGGGGCAGAAAATGGATTTGAAGAAATAATAGCTGAAAACTTCCAGAATCTGGGGAAGTAAACAAATCCAGACCCAGAAGACACAGAGAACTGCCCCCCCCCAAAAAAAGCCAACCCAAGAAGATTCACACCAAGACACATAAATGGCAAAAAGTAGTAATAAAGAAAATTTTAAAAGAAAAAACAGTTACACACAGGGGAAACCCCATAAGGTTATCA
The DNA here is from genome assembly GCF_004348235.1 of Phoca vitulina. Lineage (NCBI taxonomy): Eukaryota > Metazoa > Chordata > Mammalia > Carnivora > Phocidae > Phoca > Phoca vitulina. The sequence goes on along the minus strand of NW_022589710.1, from coordinate 15,215,160 downwards.
GCTGATTTTTTCAGCAGAAACTTTGCAGGCCAGAAGAGAGGGTATGATATATTCATAGTGCTGTAAGGAAAAAACCCTGCAACCAAATATACTCTGCTTAGCAAGGCTATCAGTCAGAATAGAAGGAGAGGGGGAAAAAAACGGAAAAAAACAAAAAAAACTTCCCAGAAAAACAAAACTTAAAAGGAGTTCATCACTACTAAATCAGCCTTACAAGAAAGGTTAAAGGGAATTCTTTAGATGGGGGATGGGGGGAGGCCATAATCAAGACAAGAAAATTAGGAAAGGAAAAAATTTCACAGATAAATACAAATGTAATAAAATCAGATTAATCACTTACAAAACCAGTATTGAGGTTAAAGCACAAAAGGAGTAAAAATCAATTATATTTATAAAGATCAGTCAAGGGATTTACAAAATAAAAGTATGACATCATATGCATAAAACTTTGGGGAGGGGGAGTAAAAATATTGTGCTTTTAGAATGGGTTCAAACTTAAGCAACCAACTTAATATAGAATGTTATATGCATAAGATGTTATATTTGGGGGCGCCTGGGTGGCTCAGTCGTTAAGCGTCTGCCTTTGGCTCAGGTCATGGTCCCAGGGTCCTGGGATGGACTCCCGCATTGGGCTCCCTGCTCTGCGGGAAGCCTGCTTCTCCCTCTCCCACTCCCCCTGCTTGTGTTCCCTCTCTCACTGTGTCTCTCTCTGTCAAATAGATAAAATCTTTAAAAAAAAAAAAAAAGATATTATATTTGAACCTAATGGTAACCGCAAATCAAAAACTAGTAATAGACATGCAAAAAAAATAAAGAGAAAGGAGTCCAAGCATATCACTAAAGAAAGCCATCAAACCACAAAGGGAGAGAGCAAAACTATAAACACAATCATAAAACAAGTAACAAATGGCAATAAGTACATACCTACCAATAACACTTTGAAAGTAAATGGACTTAATGTTCCACTCAAAAGACGTAGGGTGATAGAATGGATTAAAAAAAAAAAAAGACTCGTCATTATGCTGTCTACAGGAGACTCACTACAGACCTAAAGACACATGCTGAATGAATGTGAAAGATTAGTAAAACAAACATTTACCATACAAATGGAAGTGAAAACAGAGCCAGGGTAGTAAAGCTTATATTGGACAAACAGTGACTATCACAAGAGACAAAGAAGGACACTACATAATGATAAAGGGAACAATCCAACAACAGTATATAACAACTGTAAATATTTACACTTTCAATATGGGAGCTCCTAAATACATAGAACTATTAACAGACAAAGAAATTGCCAGTAATACAATAGGGGATTTTAATGCCCCACTTTCATCAATGGTAGATCATTCAGAGAGAAAAATCAACAAGACTGTAGTTTTGAATGACACAATGGACCAGATGGATCTAAAATATATTCAGAGAATTCTATCCAAAAAGAGCAGAATACACATTCTTTAAGTGCACATGGAACATTCTTCAGAATAGATCACATATTATGCCACAAGTCTCAAACTCAAAAAGACTAAAATCATGTCATGTATCCTTTCTCAGCACAACAGTAGAAAACTTGAAAATCACAAGAAAAAAAATCTAGAAATAATACATGGAGGCTAAATAACATGCTATGAAACAATGGGTCAACCAATATATCAAAGGAAATTTAAAAAGTACATGGAGACAAATCAAAATGAAAACACAGTGGTTCAAAAATCTTTGGGATGCAGCAAAAGCTGTTTTAAAAGGGAAGATTATAGCAATACAGGCTTACCCCAAGAAGCAAGAAAAAATCTCAATGTAATCTTACACCTAAAAGGGCTAGAAAAAGAAAAAAAAAAACAGAAGGAAAAAATAATAAAGTTAGAGCAGAAATAAGTGAAATAGAGAATAGAGCAGATACCAGGAGCTGGTTTTTTGAACAGAACAAGATTAATAAACATTTAGCCAGACTCATCAAAAAAAAGATGAGCAGACTCAAAATCAGAAGTGAAGGAAAAATAACAGACACCACGGAAATGCAAAGGATTATAAAAGAATATAATGAAAACTTATATGCCAACAAACTGGACAACCTAGAAGAAATTGATGAATTCATAGAAACCTATAACCTACCAAAAACTGAAGCAGGAATAGAAAATTTGAACAGATCAATTACTAGCAATGAAATAGAATTGGTATTCAAAAAACACCCAACAAAGTCCAGGACCAGATGGCTTCACAGGTGAATATAACCAAACATTTAAAGAAGTGTTAATACTTGTTCTTCTCCAATTATTCCAAAAAGTAGAATAAGAGCTTCCAAATTCATTGTATAAGGCGAGCATTGTCCTAGTACCAAAACCTGATAAAGACACTACAAAAAAAAAAAGAAGAAAAACTACAGGCCAATATCTGATGAACACAGATGCAAAAATCTTTAACAAAATATTAGCAAACTGAACCCAACAATACATTTACAAAATCATTCACCACAATCAAATGTTGTTTACTCCAGATTCAAAGGGGTTCAATATTCATAAATCAATGTGATACATCACATTAACAAAGACAATTCAAGGGCGTTCAATATTCATAAATCAATGTGATACATCACATTAACAAAGACAAAAACCATATGATCATTTCAATAGATGCAATAAAAGCCTTCAACAAAGTACAACATCCATTCATGATAAAAAAAACCTTCAACAAACTAAGAGGGAACATACTTCAACACAATAAAGGCCATATATGAAACACCCATAGCTAACATCATACGCAATGGGGAAAAACAGAGAGCTTTCCCCTCTAAGATCAGGAACAACACAAGATGTCCACCCTCACCACTTTTATTCAACATAGTACTGGAAGTAATAGCCACAGCAATCATACAATAACAAGCATCCAAATTGGTAAAGTAGTAAAACTCACTGTTTGCAGGTGACATGATTGTATATATATAGAAAACCCTAAAGTCTCCACCAAAAAACTACTAGAACTGATAAATGAATCCAGTAAGGTTACAGGATACAAAAATCAATGTATGGAAATCCATTGCATTTCTATACACTAATAATGAAGCAACAGGAAGAGAAATCATGAAAAAAAATCCATTTATAATTGCCTCCTCAATAATGAAATACCTAGGAATAAACTTAACCAAGGAGGTAAAAGACCTGTACTCTGAAAACTGTAAAACACTGATGAAAGAAATTGAAGATGACATAAACAAATGGAAAGATATTCCATGCTTGTGGATTAGGAAAACCAATGTTACTAAACTGTCCATACAACACAAAGCAATGTACAGATTTAATATAATCCCTATCTAAATACCAACAGCATTTTTCACAGAACTAGAATAAATTATCCTAAAATTTGTAGGAAACCACAAAAGACCCTGACCAGCCGAAGCAATCAGGGCAGGGGGGTGGGGGGATGGAGGGGGGAGGGGCAGGGAGATATACTACAAAGTTGTAGTAATCAAAACAGTATGGTATTGGCACAAAAATAGACACAAAGATCAATAGAAGAGAGTCCAGAAATAAACCTGTGTTTTTATGGCCAATTAATCTACAACAAAGGGAGGCAAAAATATACAATGGGAAAAAGTCTCTTCAACAAATGGTGTTGAGAAAAGTGGACAGCTACATGCAAAAGAATGAAACTGGTCCACTTTCTTATATGAAACACAAAAATAAACTCAAAATGGATTAAATGCCTAAATGTGAGACCTGAAACCATAAAGTGCCCAGAAGAAAACATAGGAAGTAATTTCTTTGATATCAGCTGTAGAAACATTTTTCTAGATATGTCTCCTCTGACAAGGGAAACAAAAGCAAAATTAAACTATTGGGAGTACACCAAAATAAAATGCTTTTGCAGAGCAAAGGAAACCATCAACAAAACAAAAAGGCAACCTACTGAATGGAAGAAGAATTTTGCAAATAATATCCAAAATATATGAAGAACTTATACAACACTAAAAAAACCCTCAAATAATCCAATTTAAAAAAAAAATGGGCAGAACACATGAACATTTTCTCCAAAGAAGACACAGATAGCCAACACATAAAAAGATGCTCAACATCACTAATCATCAGAGAAATGCCAACCAAAACCACCATGATAGATCACCTTATACCTGTCAGAATGGCTAAAATCAAAAACACAGGAAATAAGTGTTGACAAGGATGTAGAGAAAAAAAGAAACACTGGTGCACTGTTGGTGGGAATGCAAATGCGTGCAGCCACTGTGGAAACAGTATGGAGGTTTCCCCCAAAATTGATAGAATTGCCATATGATCTAGCACTTCCACTACTATTTACCCAAAGAAAACAAGAACACTAATTCAAAAATCCCTGTTTATCATAGTGTTATTTACAATAGCCGAGATATGGAAGCAACCCAAGTGTCCATCAAGAGATGAATAAAGATATTTACACACACACACACACACACACACACACATTTCCACAGTCATGGAAAAAAAAAATTGAAATCTTGACATTTGCAACAACATGAGTCGACCTAAAGGGTATAATGCTAAGTGAAATAAGTCAAAGACAAATACCAGAGGATTTCACTCATGTGAAATTTAAGGAACAGACAGGGGAAAAACAAAAACAAAAGCAAAAACAAAAAGACCAAAGCAGACTCTTAGGTAAAACTGGTGGTTGCCAGAGGAGAGTGGAATAGGGTGGATGGGTGAAATAAAGGAGATTAGGAGTACATTTATCTTGATGAGCACTGAAGCGTATGGAAAGTTGAATTACATTGTACACTTGAAACTAATGTAACACTGTATGTTAATTATACCTGAATTAAAAAAAAATGGTGCTTCCTTGCCTAAGGTCCTGCCCCCTCCCTGAGACAAATTTGCATCCACAGCCACACCAGACAACTGCCATTTACTCAGTCTCTGTTATTACAAGATTTTGTTATCCCCACTACTATCAAGGAGCCCAGTTCTTTAACAGCATTGCCTACCATCAGTTCTGGACTACAAAGAAGAGAGCTTCTCAGTGAGGCTGGCCACCTTCTTACCAGAACATTTGATTTCTTTGGTGAATAGAGTATATTCTGGGGGCCTCTTGCAGGAACATAGTGGGCTGGTGAGGTTTTTTTGTTTTGTTTTGTTTTTACTTTACTTAGCATATCCACACTAGCATACCCACTTCTCTGAGCCTTTTCTATCCCCCCTACCATGGTGATTCTAGGGTTTCTAGTCTGGTCCACTGATAAAGTAGGCCATATAACCACCTTAGACCAAGGAACCTACTTTATGGAAAAAGACATATGCACCCCAAAATCCACTGATTCATACTATACCACCCAGAAACTGCTGGCTTGATAAAACAACAAAAGAGCCTTTGGAAGTAGTATCTGAGGTACCATCTTGGAGAAAATACCCTATAAGACATGGACCCAGCATTCAGGATGCAGGTATTCCATCAAGTCATTGACCAATATGTTGCTGCTATGTTCCTAGACTCTTGGAAAACACTCAATAGAACAAGAGAGAAGCAGAAATTACCCCTCTTACCATCATTCCCAGGGACATATTTGGGGAAAGTCGTGCTTCTTGTGCTACAACTCTAGGATCTGTAGACCTATAGGTCCTGCTTCCACCACGGTATAGGACAAGAGTTCTATTCAGTTTTAAGCTACATCTGCTGTCCAGTCTTTGTGGTTTCTTGTGTCAGAAGACCAACAGGCAAGGAAAGGAGTCAACACCCCGGTAGGGGTAATTTATCATCATCCAGCCTACAGTTACAAAAGGCAGAGAACACACTTGGCATTCAGATAATGCACTGGATACCTGTTAGTACTCCCTTGCCTAACTTTGACAGTAAATGGGCAAGTAAAGGAAGTACTCCCAGAAGAGCACACCCAGGGACAGTCTGGCTTACTCTACCACCTAAGCCAACTGACCAGTAGAGGTGTTAAGTAAGGATATAAAGAATCTAGAATAAATAGAAAAGGAGGATTTGGGGTGTTTTGTTTGCAGAGTCCCGACACCAGATGCAGTAGCTAAGGCTAAAGTACCTCTCTATATTTCCTTTTGCAAATTCCCCTCACTAAAGAAGACCAATTAGAATTTTGGAAGAGTTGATCTCGGACAAAGTAAATTTATTACACAGATCAAGTGGATTTAAGCATTACACTGGGATGGGTGCTATGGTACACCGTTAAGATACTCCCTTCAGGACCCAGGAAACTCATTTCCCCAGCTTCCGATAATGTTTCCCACTGAAGGTTCACTGCTGAGTCCTTCCCTGGGGATTTTTGTCTACTCATAGGAACGGCTACATCCAAGATTATCCCATCCCCCAGGACAGCCCACACTGAATGACAAGTTGGTTGAGGGGTACAAAATCTGGCCCCCTTGCCTCATTTCAGACCAGCATTAAAACATTCAGTGCTCCCCTGTGACTGGCTGAAGCCTTTGCTACAACTGTTTGAAACTGCATCATTGTTCAATTTCTTTCCCTGCTCAGTCCTGGCTTCTGCATTCTCACAGGACCTACTGCTACGAGATCTGCACAACAAACTGTACACAAATCCCTCCTCAGGGTCTGTTTCTTGGGCAACACAAAGGCTGTAGTGTGATGACCACAGTGTCCTACATTATGTATTTTACAATTGACAGAGCATTTGTTACTTGATGGCATGCTCATCACAACCAGGAGACAGGATGAGTAGCTATTATTCCCACTTTGTAAATGATAAAACCGAGTTCCAAGGGGATTAATTTCCCAAGCAGGCAAGAAACATTTTTTCTTATTTATATTCCATCTCATTTAGGAAAAATATAAAAGTGGCCCAGATTGATGGAAGAATAGTTAGGACTAAAATGCAAGTATTCTGATTTCTGCTTTAGTGCACCAAAAAAAATACTAATTTATATGACTGAATTGACTGTTTTATTTATCTGGTTAAGTCTTTCATTCCAAATAATTACATAATAACCAAAGTCAAAGTTGATTAGAATTATTAATCCTTTTAAAAAGGAGCAGGTAAATTGAAATGAGGTAGCACTATACTAAATTTCAGAATCTTCTAAGGTGACCTTCCCACATTGCTCTGGAAAGCATTAGCTACCCTTAAAAATATAAATCACCCTGGAGCACGACATGAGGTTGTACATATGTGAGGCCAGATGATCATCATCCATCTGGACGATGTCTGCCTACCTCTGAGGTGCCCCTGCCCCAATGTTGGCCAGAGCAAACTCCCTGTATATCTATGCAGTATTTTAAGTCATACCATTTTAAGCTAAAAATCTAATGTAGAGAAAACCTCTTTAGTCTTTATGTAATTAAGTGAATAGCACAGTTCTAATTTACATAGATGCCACCTTTAAAGAACATTCTGGACTTCTGTCATCTGTGTCTTTTTGCTTGACAAGCATATGCAAGGCATGCCTATGGGGGTGCTGCCCCCTCACTATTCAGTTTAGAGGGCTGTATTCCTTCCAAAGACCCTGCCATAGCAAAATGTGGTATGGAACTACTCTCTCAGAATGCCTTCAAAACTCAGCATATTTTTTAGTCATGGCACTTTATTTAAACTTTTGTAATGAATCCCTATCTTGTAAATGTGGATTTAGTTTTTAAAAACACACAAAAACTACTTTGAGCCAAGCCCACTAAATAAGGCAAAGGTACTAGCATAATCTAACAAGGTCTTGTGAGGGAGTTCTTAAAGCTGCTAATTCTATGTGAAGCAAGGGAATTGAAGGCACCCGATATAGGAGTCCTCAGAAAGGAAAACCATCCCCTTAATAGAGAGGGACCCCTACTAGTTCACTCAATTCTATGTTCAAGAGAAAGCTCACCTCTTCCCTCGCTCCCTGAATCCCCAATCGTTTCACCTAAAGGAAGTAAGGGCTATTTAGTTCCCTCACTGAGAAATATAAATAAGGAGCAGTCATTCAATAATATTTCTAGTTACTCTTTTATGTGGAATTTGTAAGGATCTTGAAAAATTTTGGAACATTTATCACCTCTCCCTATTATTTTTATTATTCTTGGCTTGCTTTCTTAAAGCATAGTGAATAGCAGAAGAAGAAAGGGAAGCAGGGTTTCTGGAAAGAGGGAAACCTGGGGATAAGGTGATGCACTAACAGGTTTAATCCCAGAGCCTGGTACAATGAAAGCAAGGAGGTGGGGGCAGAGTGTAAGGGAGGAATGAAGGGAGAGAGAGGGAAGAATCAGTCATTATTTATACTCTTCCAACCTAGAGATTGTGCAAGATAGTATGCTCAAAGGATAGGCTATCTCCTCATTCAATTAAGATATTTGAAGACAAAGTATCTACTAATTCACACTAATCTATACTCAGCAGCATGCTCTGCAAATACTGTGCACTAGATAAGCATCTGTGTGACTTAAAATGTAACCCTAGAAATGTATATTTACTGTCCCTAGAACTATCACCACCTATGTAGCTAATGTAAAATGTTTAATACATTTTACAATTTTTTTTAAATCTTTAGCTCATCTGTTAGAAGATGGCATGAAACCCCCTTAAAAGTCTTATCAAACTTGTGTTCTTGGGGTGCCTGGGTGGCTTTGTCAGTTAAGCATCTGCCTTCTGCTCGGGTCATGATCTCAGGGTCCTGGGATCCAGTCCCTCATCAGGCTCCCTGCTCAGTGGGGAGCCTGCTTCTCCCTGTCCCTCTGCCCCTCCCACCTGTTCACTGCTCTCTCTCAAAATCTTAAAACATAACAAAACAAAAAACAACAAAAAACAAAAAAACACTTGTGTTTTCAGTGCTATAGCAAATCACTCAGTAGATAAGTTAGGGAGTCAACTGAGCATTTGGTTATAACAGATCCTAAAAGTAATTCAGGCATACCAATGTACCCTCGAAAATTATATATAACTTTTGTATAGAGTTTCTAGAGATCAGAGCTGTGCATTAGAGATTAGGTAGGAAACAGATGTCATGTTCACCAGGGGTTGATTAACCAAGGTAATAGTTCCCGCCTGCATTGAAGTGCAACTAAGCTTACAGATGCTAAATTAGCTGCTTCACATATTTCTAACCTGCTATGTCAGGGCAAGTGGGAAAGATAAGCCTGTCCCTATACCTCTTCTCTGAGAGAATTCTGTCTATATTTCCATTATAAAGTACCAAATATCTCCTCTTCAGTAATCTATTTTAAAACAAATAGAAACTAACAGATGGCTATCACCATCCAAAGTTAAGGGCCAAAAAAAGTTACTAGATTTTGAATTATTACATCTCGACATAAAGCTCTAGGGAAGATAACTCATTCACCAAAATAAGTTTATCATGTACCTATTATTTTACCAATTTTGGTAGTCTATAGCCAAATTCCCCTTCAAGATTCCAGAAGGGGGGAGAAAAACCCTCAGCAAGCAATGAAAATATTAACTTACAACTTCCAGTGAACAAGGTGAAACCTTAATACTCTACATCTTAAACAGTATTAGAACCAAATGGAGTATACAAATGGTTTAAAAGTATCTCATTCATCAATATTATGTTCTAAAGATGTAGGGATTTTGACAAAAGACATTTTTTAATCCACAGAAAAATATGTAGCACTTAGATTTTAATTCAAGTTCTTTTCAAGAAAATTTGTTGAGATCATTAGATAGTGACTGTTTGAATTCTCTGGAATTTAGAAGATCACTGAACCCTATTCATTAAAAACTAAAACTATTCTAATTCTACTGCATCTCAAAGGTCCAAGTTTATCAAATCGCAGTTACGTTTGGAAGTTTCATTTAATGTTGGCTTATCCTCTAAGTGTTGTAATCCAGCTAATGCAGTTAGTCTGCACAGTAACAAGGATAGCATATTTCAGATAAAGGTATTATTCACAAGTAGTTCCTTTCTTGGTCTTTGGGGTGGATATTTATTATTTTGGGGACAGGCAACACATACTCCTATCTGTATTGAATTTTCAATTGGTTATAATACTGATAGAATAGAGTATCCCCCCTCTAACCATAGAAGTTTAAGAGATAGTATTTATCCTTAGGATCCAGGATATAGACATGGAAAGTAGGTTCAGCCAGTCAGATTATCCGATATTCTTCCCCAGGTCTTTAGATCTTGGGGAAGGAATGTGAAGACACAGGACAAGTCAGAAATAAGTCAGCTGAAGTAGGTAATAGCAAAAGACCATTACAAGCGGGGCTTAGCCACAGCAGTCCGTCAGCAGTGGACATGCTCCCAGCTGTAGCATTTAACAAGACTGTTCTAGTGGCATGATGTCACCCAGATTTGGTTTCTGCTGTCTGTAGTCACTGTTTTCTGAGTCAGGCTCTCTACCTTCCTTTGAAGTCTATGACTAATATATTTCTAATAGATAACCTTTCAGCTTTAAGTGATCCAGTCAATTTCTGTTACTGGGAACCAAGAACCCTAATTGACATAGTCTTTGAAAGGATTTTAATAAATCATTTTCTTACAGTCTTTCTTGGACATTGGAATATTAAGGCAATCCTCAAGCATCTTCATTTGACCGTGTGCGAATGACAGGATCTACCCCCACTGGACTCGGTAGCATAAATTTTGACTCTGGATTTCCTATTTTAAGTACTCATATATTCTTTACTTCATTTTGTTTATTGCTGTTTTCTAAAACGTGTTTATGCTGTGTGTAAAAAACCCATGCTTCTTCAAATGTTTCCTATTTAATAGAAAAATACTTAAAATTACTTTCTCCTCTAGAAATTGTGTTTCCTTGATAGTAATGAAGTTTTTACATTCTCATTACTGCCTGGTTTGTTTCATTTTTCCCATGAGTATCACAACAGATTTCTGCTTAGTTGATCTTGATGATCTTTACTGAACTTCATTAATATAATGGCCACTAAAATAGCACTTCCTAAATCATGTTTTATTGAAGTTTCCATATATAAATGTAATGAATGCTAATGAACAAAAAATTAAACAAGTTGTTCTCTGCAACCCTTCTCAGAGCCTTTAATACCCCAATGCTCTGTGAATCTCTAAGAACATAGAGCATTTCTTAAGATCTGCTTTTGGGATCTTTTTGCCCAGAGCAACTTCTAGCATGGTTTCTCAAAGCATGGTTTAGAAAATGCTGCACTGGAGAGACCTTTCTAGAATGCAAATAAGAGCCTATGTCCTTCCTGATTAGAACTCTTCAATGATAGTTCATCATCTACCATAGCAGTGGTCAGCAATCCAAGTATAGTCCATGGGCCAAATCCAGCCTTGCAATCTGTTCTTGTATAGTCTGCGAGCTAAGAATTGTTCCCCTCCCTCACCACAATATTAAGAAAAATATTTTATGACCAGTAAAAATTACAGAAAATTCAAATTCCCATATTTATAAATAGTTTTATTAAAATATAACCATGCTTGTTCACATATTATCTGTGGCTGCTTTCATGCTACAGAGATTTATATCCCACAAGGTCTGAAGCATTTACTACCTGACTTATCGCAGGAAAACATAGGCTAACCCCTGTACTATAGGATCAAGTCTAAATCCCTTACTAAGCAAAAGACCCTTTTCAAATCTAGCCCATGCCTACATATCCAGCCTAATCTCCCACACTCCACCACCTGTGTTTGAACCCAAAAGAACGACTTGAAGTTCACGATCTTGTTTCCAAATTTTTATATGGGGTGTTCTCTTTTCCCAAAGGCCCCTTGCCCCTCACCAAGTCAGACAAATTTCCATCCCTCAAAGTATTCCAGCTTCAGACTAAGCATGGGAATTGCCTTAATACTCATCAATATCTCTCCCTCTGATTTTCATGCACCATTAAGTTGCTTATCACATTGATTTTTGATTAGTACCTTTTCCTCAATGAATTATAAGTTCCTTGAAGACATTCACCTGTGTTTCCCCAGTGCCTAAAAAATGATAGATATGGAAGTTATGTGTCAAAGGGAAAAGGGGAAGGAGAAAGAAGGGGAGGAAGGGGAAAAGAGAAAAGGGCAAAAGGAGCAAGGGAAAAGAGAAACAAAGTTTTTTGTTTTTTGTTTTTTTGCTTCAGAGTATAGTTCATTTGCTAGCACAAAAATTTTTAATTAGAACTTAATGCTCTGAATAGTTTATGATTAGAAAATGCAAAAGGGGCTATTTTAGAGACCAAAGGTTATTAGAAGTATTAAATATAGATATGCTTAACATCTGTTGACAAAGTATGTACACATTTACCATGCAACATTTATTGATGACCATATTTTTTCTCCTTAAACTGATAAAAGTCATACCATGTAATTTTCAAAAATACATTGCCTCTAATCTTAAGATCTAAAGGAGCCCTCTTCTGGGTTAACATTTAATCTGTCCCATTTATTAGTTTAGATTATATGTAATCCTTACTTTATAGAGCTTTTAACATAGGAATTGCAATAGACTTAATCAGTTTAGCAAATTTGCAAAATGTTTTCTTTTAAAAAGAGATATTGGGTACTCAACAAAATTTGGAAGGTTTTCTTCCTGTTACAAAAAAAAACAATTCCATTTCAAAAGATTTCTCATAGTTTGCCAACCTCAAAGCACTAGATTTTGGCTTTTCTCAAAGAAACCACTTCACCAGATGTTTGACGGTTCCTGCATACACATTTATGCTTTCAGAGATAAATTTATTGACTACATTTGCTGGAAAAAACAGCCCCTGAACAAAGGGAATGTAAATTTCATGCTGAAAAATTTTACATTTTTTTCTCTAAGGAATTTTAGTACTAATTCTTTAAGTTGATTAAAGTGGCCAAGCTTTTTAAGTTTTCAAATAGCCCTTACCTAAAAGATCATTTAGAAACAGCAGAAATGTAAGCCTCAGGTGAATAGCAATACCCCAGATTACACATATATAGGAAGAAACTACTCAGCATTTCTGCATGACTCCTCATGGCCTGCCTACTTGGTATGCTTTGCTCCCCAGAGGCGTCTTAAGACTCAAAGGCTCTTGGCCCAGTGGCAGCCTCTTTGTAGCTTATTTTCAGACCTTGAGAACCAGCAGAAACACTTAACGCAGGTCAGAGAATAACACAGTAATACACTTGATGGGAAAAAAAAAAAAAAGACATTTACACATCTGGCATTTTCTCAATGTGTTTTCCGAACAGAAATCTTAAATATAGTATTTCAGTTAAAAATCGGATAGTTGGAAACCCCAAGTTTATTTATAAAGCAAACTGTCAGATACTAAAATGTCAAAATATTTCTTCCCGTATCTTTATTAAACCTTCCTCACACTAGGAAGACCACTGGAAGTTTGCATAAGGAGGCACAGAAAAGAAAGCAAAGCAAAAAAGTCCATCACTTAGGAGAATTATATGTGTATATATAATTATTATATATATTTACCAAATGAAAACCTTAGGTAAACTAGTCTGCTCTTAAACTCCTTAGCCTTTCTCATATCATTTAGGCTTCTCACAAACAAGGTTATGGTAATAAAATTCTGTAAGAATTTTCAAAGAAAGTGGTGTGGCATAGACCAACTCCTAGAGGATGCTTAAAGTAGGGACAGGGGGTATAGTGTGGGTGAGGTATGTCCCTCTTTCCAGATTGGACATCTGTCCATGCTTAAGTTGCATCTTTGTATTCTTGTCACATCTAGATTCCACAGCTCCTAGGAATGATAAACCACTTTTCTTTGTGGTTGTGACCAATCCTATGCGTGTGGTTTCATTCATTTGTTCAATAGATATATCTGAATCCTTTCAATAAATACCAGGCTGAATCATTTCTAAGACATACCAATTATATTCCTTATAGAAGATACTTATCCAGAACCTAAAAAGGATACGTAGATGTATCCATATTGACACCCAGGTACAAGGGGGGGAAAAAAGCAGTTCTTTTTTTCCAAGAAATAGCTAATCACTTTTCTTCTAGCAGTCTACAGTTAGGCTGACAAGACAGAAGACATGGTCCACCCTACTTTTTGAAAGTACTTCTTCATGAGTAGTGATGGCATGGGCAACGGAGCATGTACAGTTAGATGCCAGGGCAATAATGAAAAACAGTGAATCATCACTGGAACTTTGCAAAGAAGCATACTTTGCAATTAAACCTATTTTGTTGAAGAAGAACAAACGTCAGAACAAAGTTGTTCTGCTTTAGAATACATGCAAAATAGCCTTCTGTAATATAAAACCAGAACACAAATACTACATTACAAAGGAGGTGTCTATAGGACAAAATTACTTTGTATTCACATACTAATAGCTCATTTAGTTAATACTAACTGGGTACTCTCCTGTGCAGGCCCTGTTCAGTGGATACAACAATTATTCTGTAATTCCTTTCCTCAAGGAGTCATGGTCCAGAAAAAATGTAGCACAACAGAGTTACAAATAAATATCACTGATAATAGTAAGAGAAGAAAATGAATATCAGAAAGAGAATAAAGGTAAAAATGGAAGAAAAGCATAAATGCCATCTAATGAAAACTTGAGAAATCTCAATTCAGTTCAAGAGGCAGAAGGCAGCAGATTCATTCCTTACTATTCTGTCACTTTCTCAAATTTGTTTAATCCTCTACAGAGAACCCAGACAAATGCAATCCATCTACACTTGCAGTAAACAGGCAATATGATTTCTAGCAGTACATTCAAATATAATAACAAATTCACCTAGGGCACCTAGGGCTCAGTTGGTTAAGTGGCTGTCTTTGACTAAGATCATCATCCTGGAGACCCAGGATCAAGTCCCACATCGGGCTCCCTGCTCAGCAGGGAGTCGTCTTCCCCCCTTGACCTTTCCCCCTCTCATGCTCTCTCTCATTCTCTCTCTCAAATAAATAAAATCTTAAAAACAAAAAACCAAATTCACCTACACAGAAAAACAATAGTTTGTCATAAAAAGATTTTTACTTTCACCTGAAAAACATTCCAATAAAATGAACCCAATGAGAACTCTCAATCACCAAGACCGTTTGATTAACTTAAGTTCACAAATTGTACACTTTGCTCTAATTCTTAAAAAGAAGTTCCTGTTGGGAGAAAATATTTGCAAATGACATATTGGATAAAGGGTTAGTATCCAAAATATATAGAGAATGGATACAACCCAACACCCCCAAAATAATCCAATTTAAAAATGGGCAGAAGACATGAACAGACATTCCTCCAAAGACAACATACAGATGGCCAACAGAAAATGAAAAGATGCCCAACATCACTATCAGGGAAATGCAAACCAAAATCACCATGAGCTATCACCTCACATCTGTCAGAATGGCTAAAATCAAAAACATAAGAAACAAGTGTTGACAAAGATGTGGAGGAAAAGGAATCCTCTTGCACTGTTGGTGGGAATGCAAACTGGTGCGGCTACTGTGGAAAACAGTATGGGGTTCCTCAATGTAAGTGATGAATTACTGAATTCTACTCCAGAAACCAATATTGCACTGTATGTTAACAAAATTTGAATTAAAAAATTAAAATAAAAAAATTAAAAATAGAACTACCCTATGATCCACTAATCACACTACAATATTTACCTGAAGAATACAAAAACACTAATTTGAAATGGTATGTGCATCCCTATGTTTATGGCAGCATTATTTACAACAGCCAAATTATGGAAGCAACTCGAGTGTCCATCAATAGATGAATGGAAAAAAAAAAAATAGATGAATGGATAAAGATGTGATATGTAAATTGTGTGTGTGTGTAGAGGTACATATACATACAATGGAATATTATTCAGCCATAAAGAATGAAATCTTGCCATTTGCAATGACATGGATAAAGCTAGAAAGTATAATGCTAAGTGAAACAAGTCAGAAAGACAGATACCATAAGATTTCACTCATATGTGGAATTTAATAAAACAAAGGAAAAAAGACAAACCAAGAAACAGACTCTTAACTATAGAGAACTGATGGTTACCAGAGGGGAGATGGGGGTGGGTAGGTGAAAATAGGTGATGGGGATTAAGGAGTACACTTATTGATACCACCTCATACCTGTCAGAATGGCTAAAATTAACAACACAGGAAACAGATGTTGGAGAGGACAAAGAGAAAGAGGAACCCTTTTACACTGTTGGTGGGAATGCAAACTGGTGCAGCCACTCTCGAAAATAGTATGAAGGTTCCTCAAAAAGTTACAAATACAACTTCCCTACGACCCAGCAATTGAATTACTAGGTATTTACCCAAAGGATATAAAACTACAGATTTGAAGGGGTATATGTACCCCAATGTTTATAGCAGCATTATCAACAATAGCCAAACTATGGCAAGAGCCCAAATGTCCATCCACTGATGAATGGATAAAGAGGATGTGGTATATGTGTGTGTATATTATATATATAATGGAATGTTACTCAGCCATCAAAAAGAATGAAATCTTGCCATTTACAACAACATGGAAGGAGCTAGAGGGTATTATGCTAAGTGAAATAAGTCAGTCAGAGAAAGACAAATACCATATTTCTCTCCTATGTGGAATTTAAGAAACAAAACAGATGAACACAGGGGAAGAGGAAAAAAAAAAAAGAGGGAAGCAAATCATAAAAGACTCAATGGAGAACAACAAGCAGGGTTGATGGAGGGAGGTGGGTGCGGGATGGGCTAAGTGGGTGATGGGTCTTAAGGAGGGCACTTGTGATGAGCACTGAGTGTTACATATAAGTGAGGAATCACTAAGTACTGAAACCACTATTACATTATATGTTAACTAGAATTTAAATAAAATTTTGAAAGATATTTTATAGAAAAAAGTACGCTCACCATGATGGGCCTGGAGTAATATATAGAATTGTTGAATCACAGACCTGTACCTCTGAAACAAATAATACATTATATGTTAAAAAAAAGAAGATAGTAGGAAGGGAAAAATGAAGTGGGGGAAATTGGAGGGGGAGACGAACCATGAGAGGCTATGGACTCTGAGAAACAAACTGAGGGTTCTAGAGGGGAGGGGGGTGGGGGGATGGGTTAGCCTGGTGATGGGTATTAAAGAGGGCACGTACTGCATGGAGCACTGGGTGTTATACACAAACAATGAATCATGGAACACTACATCAAAAACTAATGATGTAATGTATGGTGACTAACATAACATAATAAAATTAAAAAATTAAAAAAACAAAAAATTGTTGAATCACTATATTGTACACCTGAAACTAATGAGCACTAATTATACTGGAATTAGAATAAACTTAAGTAAGTTCCTGTTTATTTACTCTATTTCTAACACCAAATACAGTTTCCAAAATTCAGGATATAGTTATACATAATCATCCATTGAGGCCTAACAATGCACAAAGAAGCGGTGTCCAGACTAGTACTGACGTACCACTGTAGATTTAAATCCTTTGTGAGGGGGGGCACCTGGGTGGCTCAGTTCTTAAGTGTCTGCCTTCAGCTCAGGTCATGGTCCCAGGGTCCTGGGATCGAGCCCTGCATCGGGCTCCCTGCTTGGCGGGAAGCCTGCTTCTCCCTCTCCCACTCCCCCTGCTTGCGTTCCCTCTCTCGCTGTGTCTCTGTCAAATAAATAAAATCTACAAATAAATAAATCAATAAAATCTATAAATCAATAAATCAATAAAATCTATAAATAAATAAATCCATCCATCAATCAATCAATCCTTTGTGAGGCTATTTCCAACCTCAAGTTATCTTAACTAGAATTCATTCTATCTTTCAGGGAACTATAAGATTCTTCTATCTAAACTCCCTACACCCAATAAACCAACTTATCACACCATGTATTTATGGCATATTTATAGTGTCATACAATTTTGACTTACATTTAAATGCTAGAATTTGCATGCCTGATTACTTCTTTAAAAATATGGTTTCTCTCCATAGAGACTTCTAAATCCATTTAAGTACTCCTCAACAGCCAGGATCGAGTTAACTTATGAAATACCTAGGACTGTGTACTTCACAGAAATTATTCCATTTCTAGCTAGACACCTTTGCCACAGTGAGAATGGGGCTGAGAAAAGCATTTGGGCCACAAGCAAAGGTCTATTAGCTTATCTATTGAACTGGAAGGAAAGTTTCTCCAGTGAGGTGTCCTCTTCAAATTCACCAGATCCAAATGCTCAGTTGCAAACATTTGGAACTTGGAATCTAAAGTCTCTCTGCCTATAGCACCACTTTTTAACTAAGAGTAAACCAATCACTGGAAAGACTACCTGTGCAATAGCGCAGCCCTCTATGCAATGCTTTAATCCTTCAATAGCTCCCTGCTGGAGAGGTTAGAAGCCAAAGAGGCCCAATCAGTGCCATCCCTTTCCCCTGAGTTCTGAACCAGAGAAAAATAAAAGATGGACAAGGTGAATGGGAGTCCAAGATACTAACTCTGTCACTGGTAAAGGCGGAGTTGGAAGATTCGGCTTAATGTCAGAACCGACCAGGCCTGAAAACCCCCTGCCCTCCAAATCCAGCCCTAAGGACAGACTACCCACAGGAAAGTTCGTGTCTGTAGAGCAAAACATGTGCCCAAGTCACCGCTTCCTCTCTTGCAGAGTGGAAAGAGAAGAGTTAAAAAGAAAAAATCCTTTCATTTAGGCCTATGGATAGGTTCGCTTCTGACAATTGATAAATTTGGATCGATGCTGTTTCCTGTCAGCCAGATAATTAAAACAACCATGACTGGAAAGAGCAAGGAGTAAAAGATGAGGCGTGTTTAGGGGAAATTCCTCCTCAGAGTACAGAAGAGTAAAATAGTACCTCACGTAATTCACAAGAATCAATATACAGTGGGATTTATGCCCTGTAAGGTGGATCCCTTGATTCTACAACACCACACAGTCTTTACTAGAGAAACTTAGAAAGGTCAAAAAAAAAAAAAAAAGAGAAGACCCCAGTCCCTCATCCTACCATCATCCCTCAGAAAAGTGAACAAGACGGTGCGCCTGGGTGGCTCAGCCGTTAAGCGTCTGCCTTTGGCTCAGGTCATGATCCCAGGGTCCTGGGATCGAGCCCCACATTGGGCTCCCTGCTTGGTGGGAAGCCTGCTTCTCCCTCTCCCGCTCCCCCTGCTTGTGTTCCCTCTCTCGCTGTGTCTCTCTGTCAAATAAATAAAATCTTTAAAAAAAAAAAGTGAACAAGAACCAGTGTGCTTTGCTGCACATGCAGAACGCATTCATGTTCCAGGGGAAGGATTCTCACCCCCGCCCCCAGGATCTTTTGAGTATAGTCAACAATATTCCATTAGTTTCAGGTGTATTTGATCACCCTTCTTCCAGGGCAAATACTAGAACAATCTTTTGGAGTACCAGGTATTTAACAGGAGTTGCCTGAGGAAAGCAAGCTGCCCACCTCCTGGAGACCCTGTCTTCAGGTACAGCCCCTACTGACAAAGGAAAGGTAACTACCAGGCCCACGGGCTATTAAGTTCAGGTGTAGCTCCTCCTGCTGGGTGATGGAAGAATCTGGCTCATTGTCCAAACTACCCAAAGTGAATTCACAAGGTCATTAAGAATCCACTGGTTGTATCACAATTTCCCTTATTTAAGGAGTATATGTAAAAGAAAGTTATCAAGTTTTCCTCCAATAATTTCCAGATATTCTGGAATAGAGGTGAGCTCATGGGAATGTTTAAAACATACTTGACGGAACAGCATTTAATAAGAATAGTTACTCCTTTAACAATGCAGAAAAGAAGGCATTATCTTTCCTATCAATAGAAATTGGTTTCTGAGGGGTTTTTCATAAGGAACTCTTCTACATACCTGAAGAAACTTAACAGCAATGAATTGGAAGATTCAACTCAGCTGTAACTGAATCAGTTGATAACTTACTGGGGGAAAATGAGATCGTATGAGAGTACCGAAAGGAAAGAAAAGCTTGAAATGGGGAGATCTTGACACTTTCAGGACAATCTGGTCCTTCAATGGAAAGATAAAAAGTTAGCACCTCTTCAAATAAATTAAGTTCTAATAGGTGGTCTAATAGAGATGTGTTTCAAAAATAATACATAGAACACTAGAAAAGAAATTTCCCATCACTGAATGGTGGACACTCACTGACTAACAATGAATTCTCATTATTACTGCTCAGTGGAAATAGGTTTTAATAGTATAATAACCTCTTCAATTAATTCTGCAATCATTTATCGCAGCATAACAGCTGTCAAAGCAGGGTAACAGTTTAGTAAAATGCAGTGCTCATTCACTTTCACACAACAGCGAGCTGCTTAGACTGTTATATAATCATCGTAATGCCATTCATACATCCTTTCAATGATATCCATTCAATTATGCAAACCAGAAAACCACAGAGCAGGGTGGCCCAGAAATGCCAGTTCCACAGAGAGAAATTAAAAAGCAACTTCCGATATCACTCTACCACTCTGTATTTTTTTATTTTACCCATTTTTTTCCTTTTTATCTTACTTTTATTGCCATCCTTTGTCCTTCACTTTGTTTTCTTCTCCCTCTTACCTATTCATTATTATTAGTCAAGGATTCCAGAAGCACTGCTGTGTAACATGGTGAATTAATTAGAAAAAGCTGGTAGTGTCAACATCCCCTTCATTGTGACAGGAAAGAAGGCATATTTAGGAAGGAACATGTGGAATCTTCCCCCAAAGGGATGACATGGGAAAGAAGCCTTAGAGGGGTGACATAAGAAACTGGGTGCATGGGTCAGACTCTCCACTTTTACCAGTACAGCTAAAAAGAATGGGGAAAAAAATCAGCAAAAGTTACCAGGCCAGTAATGCATAAAACAGCCCCAACCCCACTGCAGGTCAAGCAAAAATTTTTTTAGTGGTCTTCCCTTTTTGAAAGCAAACAAAAACCCAGGACCCAAAAGTGCTCTAGGGAGAAGGAAGTGCTTTGGAAGAACAGCGGCACATTTTAAGGGAATTTTGGAAATCCTAGGTATGTAGATTAAAAAAAAATCCCAAAACATGGCTGATTAAATTTACTTTCTCATGTCCTTGAAAAGTGGGGGCTTAACATCAGAGTTAATTTGATTTAAAAACATGAATAATGTGATAATTCTTAAAGAATTAGGAGTGAAATTTATATTTCTCATTTCAAAGATAGTCATTAGTACTAAAGACGTTGTTAAATGCTTTCTTGTGTCATTAGCATTATATAGTCAATCATCTCTGGCCTGAGGTTTAACTCAAGACTTTTAAAAACATCACATGGTTTCTAACCGTAAATGTATCAGTGATACCAGAAGATAAAATTAGCCGCCTATACAATGCCTATAGTAGCACTTGATATCAACAGCCTGAATTCAGGGGAGTCCAAACATGGAATGGTTTTATTGTCTTTAAAGACCACCCTTTGCGCCTCCTTTTCCTACCCCAAAAAAATCTGAGCCAGAGTCTCTAAGTTTCAAACCTGCCCAAATTGAAGACTTCAATAAACACTCCCCTCTCCTAACTCAGCCTCCCTGTATTTTCCCTTTTCTAGTTCTAGCTTTTGCTTTGTTGAAGCAGAAAGTAGAGCTTGAAGGAAAAAATGCCCAAAACATTGTTACCCACCCCGGGCAACTACAGTCTCCTCTCAGCCAAAAACAAACTCTGTGGTGGGCGTGGAACTACTTGCTTTATTAAGGAGAGCACAGGTGAATTCTATTGGTGTCTCTGAGGCTACCTCTCCACTGCGTAGCCTTCTGACGTGGAACGTTACCTCTGACTCCGTGCTTCCAACCCTGCCTCAAATGCCATCACCCCCAATCAAGCACAGTAGTTCCTTTGCATCAGCAGCCCTACGTAATAAAATCCCACCTCCTCATGCCCTCAACAATGCATGCACATGCTCCCTTTCTCCTTGCAGTTGCTCTCAGGCGGCCTCACCTCTGCTTACGTAACTGTGGAGCAGATCTGCAAGGCTGCCATAGGAAGAGACATCTAATCCAGGATTGAGATACCAATGTCATCCTCTTCCAGGCACCCCCAATTCCTGTGAGGTATTTTCTTTAACATGACCTTCTTAGTTTTTGAGGGAATTGCTATCAGGAGTGAAAAGCCCCAGCACTCCTTGCCTGATCAAGAACTCAAAAGCATAACTGAATATCCTTGAAGCCCAAATCTTTTGCTGATATCCACTGGGGTGGTGATGGTTGGAGTAGCAAGGCCAATTCAGCTGTCTCTTTTCATGTGATTTGTTTTTCTTTTTTAATTGAGGTATAATTAGCAAATAACATTATATTAGTTTCAGGTGTACAACATAAAAATTCAATATTTGTATATATTGTGAAATGATCGCCACAATTAGTCTAGTTAACATTCATCACCACACAGTTAAAAAAAAAAAAAAAAAGCTTTTTTCCTGGGGCTCCTGGGTGGTTCAGTCGGGTAAGCTGCCGACTCTTGATTTCAGCTCAGGTCATTATCTCAGTCAGGGTCCTGGGGATCTAGTACCCTCCCCCCCACACCAGTTGGTTGGGCTCCGTGCTCGCAGGCTGTCTGCCTCAGGATTCTCTCTCCCTCTACCCCTCACCCCCGCCTGCTTGTGCTCCCTCTCTCTCTAAAATAAATAATTATTTTTAAAAAACCTTTTTTCTTGTGATAAAAACTTTTAAGATCTACTCTTAGCAACTTTCAAATATACAATGCAGTATTAACTATAGTCACCATGCTGTACATTACATCCCCGTGACTTAATTTATTTTAAAACTGAAAGTTTGTACCTTTTGACCTCCTTCATCTATTTTATGTGATTTCATGTAATTTATAATTATTTTTTGTATCTTTAAAATTTGTTTTTTAGTCTATGCTATCTCTTAATAGAATACAAAGGACAGATCTCAGAGCTTACTGATGGCTCTCTGTAGAATATGGAAGCCCTCATTTGTTTTCCATGGTGGAGTTTCAGCAAAAATTCCAAAATAAGAAAAGCCTCATTCACCATCCTGTTACACATTGTTAACCAAAATTTGAGGAAGATGAGAATTTTTTCCAAGCCGCACTAATCCCAGAACTACTATTTTCCTTTATAAAACCAGGGGGATTTATAAAACAATTCCATTGCTGCACTGAAAAAGACATTTCTAGAGGCCATTGGCAGTTAGGAGTCACTTCAGTGAAGAGCTATACCTTCAGCTTTTCCATTTTGTTCATGTCTTTGTAAAAGCAAATGAAAATGATTATGTGACTATAGAATCAGCCTCTTCTTTGGAAGGAAAAATATGAAATCAAAAATATGAACACTTCTTTGAGAAATCTTTGTATTAGATCTGCAATAGTGTTGTTTTGGGTCTCAATCTGTATTCTTATTTCAGCAATCTCTCTTTTCATCCCATTCTGTTCTTTAATCATCTTATCTTTGAGCCCTGCTCGTAATAAATTCATGTTTTCAGTAAGTTTCTCTACAGAGTAAATCAACAGGAATGTGCTTTCCCGGGTAACATTTTCTTTTAGACTGGGTCCTTTCTGTGTTTTGTATATTAGTTTCCTTTTCTCTTTCCTCTTGTTATGTATATATAGATTTTTGTGTGTTCATTTGGGTTGTTTGCCACAGTTACAATTCTTTTTTGTTTGTTTTATTTTGATTTTGCTTAATGTGAGAAGCTCTTTCCAGACCACATTTGCTCTGACACTATGTGTGTGGAAACTGTCCTGATTTCTCTCCTACCAAATCTGGGAGAGTGTATTTTGCAGGTTCCATCCATTTCTCTACTGCCTAAAATCATGGAACTGGAGGAGGAGTTGTCTTGACCAGAAGGACCAAGTGCAGTCCCTGCTGGAAGCCTGCAGGCTCCATCACTCTAATATCTCATCCAGGGCTCAGTCCACACATCCCAGGGTTTCCCACTCTCCAGGCTTAGGCTTATTACTCCAACTCAGCACAACTCTCTAAAACAGAAAGACTTAGGGCTATCGCTGCTTCTCCCTATAATGCTGTGTAAGGGCTTCTACTTTCAAGGATTTTTTCTTCACTTCCCCTGGACAGATCTTGAGAGTAACTATGTCAGATATGCCATCCCTAATACAGAACTTCTTTCCTAGTGCCTAACTTCTGGCCCTTCTTCTCTATCCACAGTTACAGAATCTTGACCTTCATTTTACTTCATTCTCACCCCAGATTCTAGGACCAATCTTACCAGGAGAGTGGAGAAAGGATTCAAAAATACATTAAAAGCTTGTGCCAAATGCTTTGTGCATTAGCTAATTTGATTTTCATAATATTCCTTTTTTTGTAATAAGAAAATGGGAAATTAAGAAAGTTTAATAATTTGCCAGAATGAGAGAGAGGGAGAAGTAGAATTTTATCCTAGATCTAGCCAACTTCAAAGCCATGCTCTATTATACACAGTGTGTGCTGATGAACATGCAGTAATAAACTGGGGGGCAGGAGGAAGGAGGCCTGATTTGTGACATTTGCAATTCCATGGTGTAAATACTCCCACCATGATCAACTACAGGCTAATTGTAACATAGACAAGGCTGGCTGTAATATCATATTAACATCTATCTATCTTTAGCAATGAAATAATGTTGATAATGAGCCAGTTAATATTATACACTAGCCTGACATATTGTCAGTGTGTAATGTAAACCAAATACCAAGAAAAAGTTTGAGTTGTGTACACTTATAAAATAGCTTTTTAAAATATTTAATTATAAAGGATTTATTATAAAGATTGTTTCCACTGACTCAGGGTCTTAAACCTTTGTGTTTTGAGATTACCAAATAGACTAAAATTGTGTGACATGGGGCACTTGGGTGGCTCAAATGGTTAAGCATCTGCCTTCAGGTCATGATCCTGGGGTCCTGGGATCGAGCCCCAAATCCAGCTCCCAGTTCAGGCTCAGTGGGGAGTCTGCTTCTCCCTCTCCCTCTGCCTCCCCCTGCTCATGCTCTCTCTCTGTATCTCTCTGTTTCAAATGAATAAATAAAATCTTTAAATAAAATAAAATTTGGTGACAAACATCCAGCTAGAAGGGATGTCCCCATTAAAAGAGTTTCTTAAGAAAAATTACTTAACTGACTTTTCCCATTCCACGCATCAGAATTTTGATTGCAATATTCCAACAGAGTCTACTCAAGTCATTCATAAATAACAATGCTTAGAGGGCTCCTTTATGAACTCCCTTTATGAAAATGACAAACATGCTTGCTTGCAAACAATCGAACACAATCTCTTAAAAATATTATATTCATAAGACGATGGTTTTAACTGAGTTACAAATATATACATAAGCATAACTGACATTCCACGATAAAGTTCTGATATCAAGATCCAAATGTACTATGGAATTGTTAAGAATTGTAGCCATTGGGGCACCTGGGTGGCTCAGTCATTAAGCATCTGCCTTCAGCTCAGGTCATGATCCAGGGTCCTGGGATCGAGCCCCACATCGGGCTCCCTGCTCCGCGGGAAGCCTCCTTCTCCCTCTCCCACTCCCCCTGCTGTGTTCCTGCTCTTGCTATCTGTCTCGCTGTCAAATAAATAAATTAAAAATCTTTAAAAAAAAAAGAAAAACAAACAAAAATCTTAAGGCAATTACAGAAAACAACTAAGAGAAATTACCATTGGACACATCTCCTTCCTCTCTCTTCCCTCACAGCTTACTTAAAATGCAAACCAACTCGCCACAGCCCTGACCTATTCTCTCCAATTTCTGAATGTCAAACACCTAGAGCAATTGTTGACTGTCAGAATATGAAGTCTGTAGAAGCAGAGAAACGACATTTGGCATTTCAACATTCCAGAGCAAGTGATTTAATAATTTAATTAGCATAAGAAAAAAGCATTTACACAAAGATCCAGGCACACATTCTGTCATCAAAAATGTCTCTGAAATGGTAAAACACATATTAAAGAACTGGGAAAAGGGAAAATATTGTATAAACTAGTATGAGTGCAAATTAACTCTTACATGTCAAAGATAAATGGAAACCTGAAGTATAAAAATGACTTAATTATAAAAATCCAAAAAATTGCTGTTTGCTGCAGAATACTTTTTACATATTTCTTGTGAAATTATTGAAAGTTTATATTTTCTATTGTTCCAAACTAAAAAGCAATCTGTTTGATCTTGTTTTATTTTTTTTTTAATTTTTTTGTTAAGTTAATCCCCATACATTACATCATTAGTTTTAGATATAGTGTTCCATGATTCATTGTTTGTGCATGACACCCAGTGCTCCATGCAGAACGTGCCCTCCTCAATACCCATCACCAGGCTAACCCATCCACCCAACCCCCTCCCCTCTAGAACCCTCAGTTTGTTTTTCAGAGTCCATCGTCTCTCATGGTTCTTCTCCCCCTCCGATTTCCCCCCCTTCATTCTTCCTCTCCTGCTACATTCTTCTTCTTCTTTTTTTCTTTCTTAACATATATTGCATTATTTGTTTCAGAGGTACAGATCTGAGATTCAACAGCCTTGCACAATTCACAGCCCTTACCAGAGCACATACCCTCCCCAGTGCCCATCACCCAGTCACCCCATCCCTCCCACCCCACCCCCCACTCCAGCAACCCTCAGTTTGTTTCCTGAGATTAAGAATTCCTCATATCAGTGAGGTCATATGATACATGTCTTTCTCTGTTTGACTTATTTCGCTCAGCATAATACCCTCCAGTTCCATCCACGTCATTGCAAATGGCAAGATCTCATTCCTTTTGATGGCTGCATAATATTCCATTGTATATATATACCACCTCTTCTTTATCCATTCATCTGTCGATGGACATCTTGGCTCTTTCCACAGCTCGGCTATTGTGGACACTGCTGCTATAAACATCGGGGTGCACGTACCCTTTCGGGTCCCTACTTTGTATCTTTGGGGTAAATACCCAGTAGTGCAATTGCTGGATCATATGGTAGCTCTATTTTCAACTTTTTGAGGAACCTCCATACTGTTTTCCAGAGTGGCTGCACCAGCTTGCATTCCCACCAACAGTGTAGGAGGGTTCCCCTTTCTCCGCATCCTCGCCAACATCTGTCATTTCCTGACTTGTTAATTTTAGCCATTCTGACTGGTGTGAGGTGGTATCTCACTGAGGTTTTGATTTGGATTTCCCTGATGCCGAGCGATATTGAACACTTTTTCATGTGTCTGTTGGCCATTTGGATGTCTTCTTTGGAAAAATGTCTGTTCATGTCTTCTGCCCATTTCTTGATTGGATTCTTTGTTCTTTTGGTGTTGAGTTTGATGAGTTCTTTATAGATTTTGGATACTAGCCCTTTATCTGATATGTCATTTGCAAATATCTTCTCCCATTCTGTCAGTTGTCTTTTGGTTTTGTTGACTGTTTCCTTTGCTTTGCAAAAGCTTTTTATCTTGATGAAGTCCCAATAGTTCATTTTTGCCCTTGCTTCCCTTGCCTTTGGCGATGTTTCTAGGAAGAAGTTGCTGCGGCTGAGGTCGAAGAGGTTGCTGCCTGTGTTCTCCTTTAGGATTTTGACGGACTCCTGTCTCACATTGAGGTCTTTCAACCATTTGGAGTCTATTTTTGTGTGTGGTGTAAGGAAATGGTCCAGTTTCATTCTTCTGCATGTGGCTGTCCAATTTTCCCAACACCATTTGTTGAAGAGACTGTCTTTTTGCCATTGGACATTCTTTCCTGCTTTGTCAAAGATTAGTTGACCATATAGTTGAGGGTCCATTTCTGGGCTCTCTATTCTGTTCCATTGATCTATGTGTCTGTTTTTGTGCCAGTACCATACTGTCTTGATGATGACAGCTTTGTAGTAGAGCTGGAAGTCCGGAATTGTGATGCCGCCAGCTTTGCTTTTCTTTTTCAACATTCCTCTGGCTATGCGGGGTCTTTTCTGGTTCCATACAAATTTTAGGATTATTTGTTCCATTTCTTTGAAAAAAGTGGATGGTATTTTGATGGGGATTGCATTGAATGTGTAGATTGCTCTAGGTAGGATTGACATCTTCACAATATTTGTTCTTCCAATCCATGAGCATGGAACGTTTTTCCATTTCTTTGTGTCTTCCTCAATTTCTTTCAGGAGTATTTTATAGTTTTCTGAGTACAGATCCTTTGCCTCTTTGGTTAGATTTATTCCTAGGTATCTTATGGTTTTGGGTGCAATTGTAAATGGGATCGACTCCTTAATTTCTCTTTCTTCTGACTTGTTGTTGGTGTATAGGAATGCCACTGACTTCTGTGCATTGATTTTATATCCTGCCACTTGACTGAATTCCTGTATGAGTTCTAGCAGTTTTGGGGTGGAGTCTTTGGGATTTTCCACATAAAGTATCATATCATCTGCAAAGAGTGAGAGTTTGACTTCTTCTTTGCCAATTTGGATGCCTTTGATTTCTTTTTGTTGTCTGATTGCTGTGGCTAGGACTTCCAATACTATGTTGAATAGCAGTGGTGATAGTGGACATCCCTGCCACGTTCCTGACCTTAGGGGGAAAGCTCTCAGTTTTTCCCCATTGAGAATGATATTCGCTGTAGGTTTTTCATAGATGGCTTTTATGATATTGAGGTATGTACCCTCTATCCCTATACTCTGAAGAGTTTTGATCAAGAAAGGATGCTGTACTTTGTCAAATGCTTTTTCTGCATCTATTGAGAGGATCATATGATTCTTGTTCTTTCTTTTGTTAATGTATTGTATCACATTGATTGATTTGCGGATGTTGAACCAACCTTGCAGCCCAGGGATAAATCCGACTTGGTCGTGGTGAATAATCCTTTTAATGTACTGTTGGATCCTATTGGCTAGTATTTTGGTGAGAATTTTTGCATCCATGTTCATCAGGGATATTGGTCTGTAATTCTCCTTTTTGATGGGGTCTTTGTCTGGTTTTGGGATCAAGGTAATGCTGGCCTCATAAAATGAGTTTGGAAGTTTTCCTTCCATTTCTATTTTTTGGAACAGTTTCAGAAGGATAGGTATTAATTCTTCTTGAAATGTTTGGTAGAATTCCCCTGGGAAGCCATCTGGCCCTGGGCTTTTGTGTTTTGGGAGATTTTTGATGACTGCTTCTATTTCCTTAGTGGTTATAGGTCTGTTCAGGTTTTCTATTTCTTCCTGGTTCAGTTTTGGTAGTTGATACATCTCTAGGAATGCATCCATTACTTCCAGGTTATCTAATTTGCTGGCATAGAATTGCTCATAATATGTTCTTATAATTGTTTGTATTTCTTTGGTGTTGGTTGTGATTTCTCCTCTTACATTCATGATTTTGTTGATTTGGGTCATTTCTCTTTTCTTTTTGATAAGTCTGGCCAGGGGCTTATCAATCTTGTTAATTCTTTCAAAGAACCAGCTCCTAGTTTCGTTGATCTGTTCTACTGTTCTTTTGGTTTCTATTTCATTGATTTCTGCTCTGATCTTTATTATTTCTCTTTTCCTGCTGGGTTTAGGCTTTATTTGCTGTTCTTTCTCCAGCTCCTTTAGGTGTAGGGTTAGGTTGTGTACTTGAGACCTTTCTTGTTTCTTGAGAAAGGCTTGTATTGCTATATACTTTTCTCTTAGGACTGCCTTTGCTGTATCCCAAAAATTTTGAATAGTTGTGTTTTCATTTTCATTGGTTTCCATGAATTTTTTTAATTCTTCTTTAATTTCCTGGTTGAGCCATTCATTCTTCAGTAGGATGCTCTTTAGCCTCCATGTATTTGAGTTCTTTCCGACTCTCCTCTTGTGATTGAGTTCTAGTTTCAAAGCATTGTGGTCTGAAAATATGCAGGGGATGATCCCAATCTTCTGGTACCGGTTGAGACCTGATTTATGACCTAGGATGTGATCTATTCTGGAGAATGTTCCATGGGCACTAGAGAAGAATGTGTATTCCGTTGCTTTGGGATGGAATGTTCTGAATATGTCTGTGAAGTCCATTTGGTCCAGTGTGTCATTTAAAGTCTTTATTTCCTTGTTGATCTTTTGCTTAGACGATCTGTCCATTTCAGTGAGGGGGGTGTTAAAGTCCCCCACTATTATTGTATTGTTGTCGATGTGTTTCTTTGCTTTTGTTATTAATTGCCTTATATAATTGGCTGCTCCCATGTTAGGGGCATAGATATTTAATGTATTGTTAGATCTTCTTGTTGGATAGACCCTTTAAGTAGGATATAGTGTCCTTCCTCATCTCTTATTACAGTCTTTGGTTTAAAATCTAATTTGTCTGATATAAGGATTGCCACCCCAGCTTTCTTTTGGTGTCCATTAGCATGGTAAATGGTTTTCCACCCCCTCACTTTCAATCTGGGGGTGTCTTTGGGTCTAAAATGAGTCTCTTGCAGACAGCATATCGATGGGTCTTGTTTTTTAATCCAATCTGATAGCCTGTGTCTTTTGATTGGGGCATTTAGCCCATTTACATTCAGGGTAACTATTGAAAGATAGGAATTTAGTGCCATTGTATTGCCTGTAAAGTGACTGTTACTGTATATTGTTTGTGTTCCTTTCTGGTCTATGTTGCTTTTAGGCTCTCTCTTTGCTTAGAGGACCCCTTTCAAGATTTCTTGTAGGGCTGGTTTCGTGTTTGCAAATTGCTTTAGTTTTTGTTTGTCCTGGAAGCTTTTTATCTCTCCTTCTATTTTCAATGACAGCCTAGCTGGATATAGTATTCTTGGCTGCATATTTTTCTCATTTAGTGCTCTGAATATATCCTGCCAGTCCTTTCTGGCCTGCCAGGTCTCTGTGGATAAGTCTGTTGCCAATCTAATGTTTCTACCATTGTAGGTTACATATCTCTTCTCCCGAGCTGCTTTCAGGATTTTCTCTTTGTCTCTGAGACTTGTAAGTTTTACTATTAGATGTCAGGGTGTTGACCTATTTTTATTGATTTTGAGAGGGGTTCTCTGTGCTTCCTGGATTTTGATGCCTGTTTCCTTCCCCAAATGAGGGAAGTTCTCTGCTATAATTTGCTCCATTATACCTTCTGCCCCTCTCTCTCTTTCTTCTTCTTCTGGGATCCCAATTATTCTAATGTTGTTTCGTCTTATGGTATCGTTTCTCTCTCGAATTCTGCCCTCGTGATCCAGTAGTTGTTTATCTCTCTTTTTCTCAGCTTCTTTATTTTCCATCATTTGGTCTTCTATCTCACTGATTCTTTCTTCTGCCTCATTTATCTTAGCAGTTAGCGCCCCCATATTTGATTGCACCTCATTAATAGCCTTTTTGATTTCTACTTGGTTAGATTTTAGTTCTTTTACTTCTCCAGAAAGGGTTTCTCTAATAACTTCCATGCTTTTTTCAAGCCCAGCTAGTATCTTTAAAGTGATGATTCTGAACTCTAGATCTGACATCGTACTAATGTCCGTATTGAGTAGGTCCCTGGCAGTCGGTACTACCTCTTGTTCTTTTTGTTGAGGTGATTTTTTCCGTCTTGTCATTTTGTGCAGAGGAGAATAGATTAATGAGAGAACAAAATGCTAGCAGGGTAACAACGTCCCCAGAAAATATACTCTAAACAAATCAGAAAAGACCTGAAGCAGTGGGAAAAGAAAGGGAAAGAGAGAAAAAAGAAAAAGAAAGAAAAAAAGAAAAAAGAAAAAGATACAGATAAAGATAAAAACAAACAAAAGCAGAACAAAACAAAAACAGAATGTGATCAGATATGATCAGGCTGGTTTATAGATCAGTGCCACACACTAGACTTTGGGTGTATTTTGGTCTGTTAAAAGAAAGTCCCTCCCAAAATTTTCAAGAAAGAAAAACTTATATATGTACAAAAATAAGGGTTGATATGATGAAGGGATGGAATATGACTGTAAAGATGGAAATTATAAAAAATTTTATAAAAGGATTTGATAAGTTGTTTGAAAAAAGAAAGAAGAGGATTAAAAAAAAAAGAAAGAAAGAAAAAAGGGAGAGAATGTGATCAGGCAGGGGAGTAGGAAAAAACCATACACTAGAGATTTAGAGTATATTTTGACCTGTTAGAAGAAACTATCTCAAAATTTTAAAGAGAGAACAACTTATATATATGTGCCAAAAATACGGGTAACTACTATGAAGGGATAGAATATGACTTTAAAAATGAAAAATAAAAATGTTTTTTTTTAAAAAAGGGATTGGTAAGATGTTGGTTGAAAAAGGGAAAAAGAAAAATTCAAAAAAAAAAG